>NC_137921.1:43426155-43661155 GCF_963457725.1 Sprattus sprattus | reverse complement strand
CCATAGCAACAGTTAGGCTGAGCTTTGCATCTAACTGTTCCTTTTGAAATTCATAGCTTCATTGCCTAAGATTATGAAGAACAATCACTGAAGTCAGTGTTTCAAAACAACACACAAAACATCCAAAGCCGTTGATCTGGGATTAAGATTTGATTGGCACATAAAAAAAATCACTTATTGTCTTTTGTCATCAAACAAGAAGAACACATTCATGTAAATACTAGGGAAAACCCTTTCACTTAAATCAATATTCCTTCACAGGCTGGAAAATAATCTTCATATACCACCACCAACCACATTCACACATACATGCTACAAGTGCTAAAAAGCTACACCACAATAGACTTTAAGCTTGAATCTCAAGTTGAAAAGGAGTGATAAGTTATTCATTCAGAGAGGACTGAATGGGTGTCAACAGACAAAGAGGTGCTTACAGGTTAAAAAGAGCATAATATTAAAAAAACATTTAAAAAGAAGCACAAAGTACCAATGACCATTATTGTCTCTGAAGTGTTCTCACTACAGGCACTTCGGAAATTGCCTGCTAGCAACTGAGCAAGGGATAATCACAGTCCTTGTCTCAAAATACTGTCCACCAAAACTACCATCAAACGTCATGACTTAGAAAGTGCTGCAGGGGTAAATACGGAGCAACCCCATCTTCCCACAGGCAAAAACAACAAGAGCAAGAATCACAACCAGCCAAGCAGACGGTCCGTAAACCAGAAAGCCATGAAAGAAGTGAATAGTAAAAAAAAGCAAGAAAAAGCAGAAAGCTTAGACTACTATAACTACTACAACTACTACTACTACTACTACTACTGTTAACAGTAGCAACCATTCAGTGAGTCACACTTAAGTGCTGAGTCATTTTCAGCATTTCAGAAGGGACCCTTGGCGGTACAGTCAGTTACGATCAAAGCCACTCATCACAGGGATGGTGCTTCTACTGGTTTAGAGGGAGGGAGGGGGAGGTTCAGTGAGGTCTTTCCTCTCTGACACGGTAAACAGAGCTACATTTTAAGATGGCCAGGGCTTGGAGGATCGCCCATGCCCAGCGCCCGCAAGTTGTGGCACTCGAGCAGGAAGCCCTCCACCCCGGTTCCACCTCCTGCCAGTGGGTTGGCGTAGAAGAGGTTCTGCTCGGGGGGCAGGCCGGCATCTGAGCCCCAGTCGGAGTCAGAGGCCGAGCTGGCGTTGTCAGAGCCCTCAGTGGCCGTCGGCGGGTAGCTGAGCTGCTCCAGTTGCTCCACCAGCTCGCCGAACTGCACGGCCGAGCTGCCGCCCGAGCGCACAGAGCACGCCGGGAAGTTGATCATGGAGCTGGCCTCCGACAGGTTCTCTGAGCCCGGCAGGCGGAGGGAGGAGGACGAGTCTGGGCCACCGGAGAGACCGAGTGGGAAGGAGAGCGAGTCGCCGGCTAGGGGCAGCAGGTCGAGCGAGCTGCACTCTGAACGGTTGTTGACCAGTGAGCTGGTCTCCGAACGGCCGTGAGAGCTCACGCCATATGGGACGCCGCTGCTCAGGTCCTCTAGGCCCAGGCCGTACACCTCGGCTGTGGCCGGGTCTATGCTGCCATCGCTATTCAAGTCCCTCCCCATCTCTTCCTCATCCTCCCCCTCCTCGTCCTCCTCCAGGTAAGCGAAGCGGCCGGCCTGCTCGTCGAAGCCAAACGAGTAGGCCTCGGCACCACCGGCGTAGAACGACATCTCGGCCGGATCGTCGTCGATGTACTCCTCGGACACCTGCAGGTGTGCAGCGGCCAGAGGGTAATGGCCGGGGCTAGACGTCGGGAGCGAGGGTTGCCGGGCACGCAACAGCTCCGCCTCAAAACTCTCAGGTGTTAAACAACCCTTCCTTTCCTCCACCCCAGCACTACTCATCACCCCAACCCCCCGACCCAACAACCCCTTCCTACCCACCCAATCGCTATCCTCATTGCCATTTTGGGAGATGTGCTGCTGGGAACAGGAGAGGCTACTCTCTACACACACAAACGAGGGGCTGCAGTCTCCTGCAGTCGCCCTGTTACTAGTGGCACCTTGGAAGGCGTAGTGGGACGGGGGTGAGGTGGCGTCGTTGACCAGGTCCTCCTTCGGGGGGCTGGGGGGCCGGGCAGGCTGCTGCTGCTGGTGGTGGTGCTGGAACTGCTGGCTCTGTTGGAAGGCAGGCATGCTCTGGTGGGGATGCAGCTGAGTCTGGGGCTCCTGGCGTAGGGGAGAGCCTCCGCCAATCGGCAAGGAGTGGAAGGAGACGGTGGCCGAAGCAGGCGAGCCGGGGAGCCGCAGGCTGTCGTTGAAGGACAGACTCTACAGGAGGGAAAGGACAGAGAGCAAGGTGGGAAGACATAAAGGGAAGGGAAGGGGAGGGGGACGGTGAATGGAGAAGTCATGTTAGGAACGGATATATGGATGGACAGAGAATAAAATGAAGACACAAAGAGAGAGGTGAGAAAACAACAACGCAGGATTTAATAAGGGGTTGGTCTTGAGGGGTTCGGTAGAGCTCTAAATAAAAGTTAACCAAAAAACAAACCAAACGGAATAGAGGTGAGGGACTAAGAGCACAAAATGGCTCTTCTTCTAGGTCTTTACTACTGACCTGTTTTGGAAAATCAGCGGCCAGGGAGCGGGCAGACATGCGGATCTTGCTGTTCCTCCTGTCAGGGAAAGAGAAGGCATCAGATCAGGGATTACACCAAAGACAGAGGTGCAGGAGACAGCCTCATTCCCACCCAAACAACCCCCCAAACACACACCCATCCCCCCATCACAATCCCCATGAACCCACCTGCCATCACAATCCCACACAGTTCTGCACCCCCCCCCCCCCCCCCCCCTTGATTTTGTATCCCCCTGTTATCTGTAGGGTCACAGTATCTGCTAAACACTTGAAATGAAAATGTCTTTCCATGACCACTACACAAAAGCCAATCACACACACACACACACACACACACACACACACACAACAACAACAACAACAACAACCCTTTCTCAACAAAGTTATTCCTAAATCATGAAATCCCCTAACCCAACTGAGTCGCACACACACCTCTGATATGGAGTCCTTCGCGCCCCACTGTCTCTCACATACTCCACCAGCTGCTTCTGAGTGCGACCACTGCCCCAAAACAAAAACACAGAGTGATGAGTGACAATGGGATTTGAGGGGGGGGGGGGGGGGAGAGAATGTAATGTTGTTAGTGCTGCTAGAGAACTTCAAATGTGAGGCAGACAGACAGATGTTACACCAGATGTCTATACACCAAAAACAAACAAACCTATAGCTGCAGACAGACACATAATCATGACTCCACACACAGACAGAGGTGCTCCCGTCACACACGCACACGCTCAGACCTGTATCTGAAAGAGGATCCTCGGCTGAAAAGGATGGCTTTGGCCTTGGGCTGGGGCTGGTCGTACAGCCGGAAGAAGGAGTGATGCTCCACACAGTTCTTCCAGAAGATCTTACACTGGTCCCTGCTGGCCATCAGGAACTCCAGCGTGTCCTGGTGAGGGCCCTGAGGGAACCAAAACGCCAACATGAATGCTCTGCAGGAACTGTTATAAGCAAGAAACTCTTCAACTATTTGATGAGGGCTTGAAATGAAAGCATATTGTGTGCAATGGAGAAAATGTGTTATGACCTTTTTGATTCATTTAGTTTCATCTATGTACTGCTTGCTAGTATGATTGTGCTCTTGACTCAGTAGTTCAAGGGTTGTGGAACAGAGACATACATGCATGCGTCAGCTACATATGGACTTCAGAGACAGTTTCAATTAAGACTGTTTGAAGAGGCTTCCAGGTACTTCAACTCACATGAACTTCAGGGTGGAGTTTAATGAGGAACCGTTTCCTCTTGAAGCTCAGCTTGCGGATCTTTGACCAGTTGAAGGTGTTGATTTTCGTGTTGCCCTGCAGAATAGTCAGTATTTAGAAAGGATATAAAAAGGATATGGGTGATTTAATATTATATGAGTGAGTGAACCTACGAAGGAGAATCAAATCAAATTCTCTATCAAAAACAGGCACACCACAACCAGCCTGTTTGGGAGCGAACGCCTCACCTGGAACACCTGCAGGCCCATGTGGGCCACGGAGAGGTTGATCTTGGTTCCCTCGCGGTCGGCTGCTGGGTGGAACCGCACGCCAAACATTTCCAGCTTCCGCGCAATCTCCAGCACCTGGAAGTCCGACTCTGCTGGGGTCTGACCACTGCAGGACACACAAGGATGGGGAGTGAGTGCTATAAATAAGTCCAGAAAATAAAAGAAAAAAGAAAGTGATAAAGAAGAGAGCGAGTAAAAGGAAAGAAATTTGGAACTGTGCTAAAACATCACACCATTTCAAGAATCCATTTTTTTTTTTTTATCCCTCTTTTTATTGAAACGGGGACATGTGATTCCCCTTTTATTAGCTGTTTAGAACTCATTCAATATGAATGCAGTAGTAAACTTGACATGGCATGGCTTTGGTGTAATCACATTACAGAGGGGGAAGACGCAATGAATGGCCATTTTGAAATCTCCATCAAAAGGTTGCAGCTGCCCACTAGTATTTGGGAAACAAAAACAAAAACACCACCACTGTACAGTGTAGCTCAGTTTCATTCATTCGTTCCTGGAAAAATAAAAAAAATTCTCAGCAGATTTCCAATCAGATTAAAGTCACATTTTAACCCTCTTGGATTTCCAACTGTGACTCCATACTCCCATACCCCAAACCTCCTCCTTTCACGGGGACTGTCTCAAGCCTGCGGTGATTACAACCAAACACGGTGTAGGGGGGACTCAAGCCACCCAATCATCTAAATGTTTGCTACTGGGGCCAAGCCTAATGGGCTGGCTAGGAGGCTGCACTGGCAGTGTTCCACATCATCAGTGCATTCTAATTTTGCTCATCCTTTAAGCTGTGAAATCTCCTTAGGCCACCCCCCTCCTTCCTCATCCAGCACAGCCCCCACCCCACCCCACCCCTCCCGCACTCGTTGGCCGTATGGCTAATCAACAGCCCGGAACTCCAGGGGATTAGAGTCAGAGGCCAGGGGCCGGCAGGCCTGCTGCCCTCCTACGCAAAGGCCAACATGAGCAGGGAGAGAGGAAGGGAGGGAGGGGGAGAGAGATATGGAGAGAGAAAGAGAGAGAGATGGAGAGAGCGAGAGAGAGAGAGAGAGAGAGAGATGGAGAGAGCGAGAGTGCTGAGGCATCGTCTATGGAAGAGGGGAAAGAGTAAGAAAATAATCTTAGGGTTAAAGCTATTTGTAAAACAGATACATATATAGACAGACAGTTAGAGCTGGCAATAGGTTAACTCACTCATGTACACTACCCTCTAGCTGGTCGCATGATATAGGCCTTCTGAGAAATGTACTGGATGCAATAGCACTGTGGGCTAAGGCCAGAACTATTAGGCAATGCGGGTGCAGTTGATATTTATTGTTATGTCTTTAGTAAGCCGTGTTGCACGTGTCCTCTCCTGTTTCTTGTGCTAGGGGAGATCTTCATTCTTGGGTTTCAGGACTGGAGCACTACAAAGCCCACCAAAACCGCCCACCGAAACAAGCACTCGATGAACAACAGCTGCTTGCTATTATGCATGCCTAATCCCTGTTTGTGTGTCTTTCGAGCCGTGATCGGGCCTCGGAGTTCACGAGTCACACAAAACACACAGATGCGCGTGCTTGCCAGCATAACAACTGGGTTGTGACCAGTACAAGTCACAATTGAAATGCGTTCCAGAAGAACATACATTTCTTTTAAAGGTGCTCAGCAGTTTAGCAAGTTCCCAGAACCCTTGGAGAGGGCGCGTGTGAACCTGCAGAGAACAGAGTAACTCGCTCTTTAGCAGCAGCGGCAGTACGGAGCGGCACAGAGGGCAAGTTAACGCAGCACGTATAAATACCACATTTATGGCCCATCCAGCATGCTGCGGAAAATCCCTACAAATGTTGCCGTTAAATCAGCACGATCGAGAGAGGGAGAGAAAGAGAGAGAGGTGAATGTAAATATGTTCAATGTTTCTATACATTTATACATACACAATATGTGTGTTTGTGTGTGTGTGTATGTATATATATATATTTATTAATTTTTTATGAAATATCTGTTTATTCTATGTAGGTTTATGTCTAAGCAAGTCTACACATTGAGATTTAGATTTCTCGTTCCTTGTATTCCCTATCCTTTGTATGACTTCTTTGGCAATACTGATACCTTATTTGTCATGCTAATAAAACACTTTGAATTGAATAGGAAAAAAAAGTGAGAGTGAATGATTGAAACAGGTTCCTGGGGAACATTGGCATGTTCATGTTTTTGCACAAGGAACACACTGAACTAAAGCGAACTTTCAAAAATCAAGATATTCTCAACCTTCACACCCCTCCCATAAGCAGCCACAGGAGAGTGCAGAGAGGCAAGAGGAAGGAAGAAGAGTGGGAGTACTACACAGTGGTTACTGGTGCCATTGTAGGAGTCAGCTTTGTGTAGCACTTCAACTTCATATCTGCTGATCTATGATTCTATGTATTGTGGCATCAGACCTTAGCTGAAGGATGTATCTTGGGTACTTACTGTACATCACGGAATAAAAGCTGACGGGGTCTATAAGAATATGCTGGATTGGTTTGCATTTATCCTACACATGAACAAGGAAAATGGAAGGAGCACTACATTGATAATACTAGGTTTAGGGTAATGTTAGTTCAAGCCTTTACCACAACTAAATGGTGTTTTGGCTTTCCTTTGGAATGGGAGGGGCTTAGAAATTGCAATAGCGGGTGGGGCACTGTGGCGCAACCAGTAGCCCCGACCACATTCAGGCTTGATGCCCATGGAGGACACAGGTTCGATTCCGGCCTGGTGTCATTTCTCCTGTCCATTCCCCACCTCTTCTCCCTCTTGTTTCCTGTCCCACTCTTTACTACAACTATCGATTAAAGTCCAAAAAAAATAATAATTGGCAATAGCAGGAGCTGTTGAGTTGCTGTGGAGTTGTTTGTGGGTGTGGCTATAATGTCGGGGGGTCTTACAGGTGTCGCCGGTGCAGCTCCATGATCTTCTCCTGCACACGCTCCTGATAAGGCAGCAGCTTGTTCACCTTCAGGTACTCTCGGTCTGCCACGTCGTCATAGTCACCGATCTCCGCTGCGGTCAGGAGGACAGAGAAAGGAAGTGAGTCAGAGTGTTGATTCAACAGAGAATACTGATAAAGTGAATGAGTGAGTCAGCACCAGCGGACAGAAAGACCTACTCCGCTGCACTGTTAGTTAATGTTTCATGTAAATTATATTTCATGCAAGTTTGAAGTGTCCAAAAATACAAAATCACCTTTCATATTGCATTGGGGGCTTTCTGCTGGAATAGTCTGTGTGTGTGTGTGTGTAGGGGGAGAGGTGAAGGGTTGGATACTCACACTGCACCAGGTGAGAGGCAAGAAGGGCAGCAGTGTTCTCTGTACAGATGAGCCTCCCTTCTATCAGATCCCTCTTCATCTGCAGAGAGAACAGGTACCTATGGGGAAATACAATAATCAATATTGAAATGGGGTAAATATCATCTGAAGCTGGAGCTCATGCTCCAAACAGAACATCATTACTCTAGAGGAGGGCAACTCGAGCTCATACCCCACGCAGAACATCGTTTCTCTAGCAGAGGGTTAAGGTAAAGATTGCAAGGGCAACTCGACAGAAAGTAGCATCACTTGCCTGGTGTACTCCTCCTGTAGCTGGCCAGGGTCTGGAGGGAAGAACTTAACCGAGAGTCTGAAGAGTGTGTTCATGGGCCCTAGAACCAAACAGACACACACACACACACACACACACACACACACACACACACACACACACACACACACACACACACACAAAGTCAATCACTGGCATCACTGCCCAAACATGGTGTGTAAAGAAGAAAACTAATAATGGCCAGCTCGGTGCCTTCACTCACTTCTCACTTGTCTGACGACCAGCTTTGTTGGCTCCAACCATACCTGTAATTCAGATGCACAATTAGATTAGCCTTGCAACAATCTGGTCCAATTAAAGCTGAAGGCCTGCACTGTTGGCTACCTCCTCTACGGTTTCACAGATCGATGCCAAACGTTTGAACATTTGAAATTGGTGATAAAAACAAGGAGAGTACCACAGATGTGAGTGTGACGTGCCTGGCTGCTTGCGTGAGTGTGTTTGAGATTGAAATATGCTGGCGTGATAGAAAAATGCTGGCATAGTATGCAAGGAATGTGTGTGTGTG
Organism: Sprattus sprattus; assembly: GCF_963457725.1. Classification (NCBI taxonomy): domain Eukaryota; kingdom Metazoa; phylum Chordata; class Actinopteri; order Clupeiformes; family Clupeidae; genus Sprattus; species Sprattus sprattus. The sequence continues at coordinate 43,652,895 of NC_137921.1, read as the reverse complement.
TGTGTGTGTGTGTGTGTGTGTGCGCGCGTGCGAGTGGGTAACTATTTGCAGTTTAGTTGGAGTATATTTATAAAGAGTGCACACACTTATTTGAATGTCTATGGATTTATGTGTTTATGCAAAGTATGTGGCGGGCACACACCAGTGCGTGCGTGCGTGTGTTTGTTTGTTTGTATGTATGTTGGCGCTCGTGTGGAGGGATGTGAGATGTGTCCATGTCACTGCTGAAAAGGAGCTCGTGCTCAGCACCCCCACCCCTTAAATGAACATCTGGGCCCAATTGAGAGAGGAATGCACCTCTCATCACCACACCTCCGCCCCTCTCCCTTCTTCCAAGCTTTTCCAAGCTGCGAGCGGGACACGAGGCAGCACTCATTCCCTCCCCACCCCCAACCTCTAGAACACCTGACCCCCTCAGCAGACACTCGCTGCTCCAAGCAGACGCTGACATATGCCCTCACTTCTCGCGCTAGCCTAATGAAAATACAGCCTTCACTAAACACCAGCTCATGAAGGCAACCGCGCCACCTGAAACGACTGCCCCTCTCCTCCAGTCTTCCGCGCTCCTGAGCCGCGCCCTGCTACATCTGTCAATCTGTGGGTGGAGGGACAAGTTTTTTCCAAGAAACTGGATGTTGCTTCACAGGAGAAATATGTGAAGGTGAAACTGCTCCATGTCGCCAGTAACGCTTGGAGTCGAGCAGCAACACCCAGGTTTTCCATACCTACACCCTCTTAAACCAGCCAAGCTTATGGGGCTTGCTGGCATGCCTATCAGAACATAACGGCATGAGGGTCTCTTTAAAACGCCCCAAGGCTCTTCAAGCCCCATTGGACTCACCTTCAACATATACCCATACAGTTTACTAGCCTTAAGTGCTTCATTTCTAAATGTGTCCAGCAGAAATAAGACTTTTGGGGGAATTGTCAACTCTTTCTAGTCCTATGTAGACCTTCATTAAACTGTGGGCCCCACATCTGCCAGGGATCGACCCCCATTTCAGCCTTCATCATGCTCACTCTTGTTTGAAAGGCTTGCATTACCGAGCTCTGACAATTTTCTCATCTTTAAACAATGTAGGCTCTATTTATGAGAAACTTCACTGAAGAAACTGATATTCTGTCAACCAAGGCATTCATGAATCTCATCCGAACAACAGCGGGTCGGGCAGGGATGACAGTATATCATTAAGTGTCATGCAGGGTTCAAGTCAACATGAGAACGAGAGGTGAGAGGAGTAAGTGTATGAGGACCAGAGGGTGGAGGTGAGGTGGTGTGTTTGTCTTACCCAGTTCATCTGCATGTTCTGAAACTCCAGGCCAAAGTAATCGCTCTCAATGAGATTGCACCGGCGGTATGCTTCAGACAGGAGGGCCTGTCCATCAGACTTAGTCTGCATATGAAAGGGAGAGAGGGAGAGAAAATAAGGATGTTAGTCCTTGTAACCTTGCAAATGCTCAACCGTATGTACAGTAACCATAGAGCACGGTAAATAAACGCAACCTCTAAAGACCCACATAATTTGGCAATGAGCTTCACATAACATCATACCACACAGGTGATCACACATGTTGACGGTCTTTGCGAGCGGACCAACTATAATGTACAGCCAAAATTGTATGCCATCTTAATGGTGGTCTCGGGCTGTGAACAGGGCATGGTTTACATTTTAAAAAATCTATACTTTGGCTGGATGGATATTTGCATTTCTCATGTTTCAAGCCCCTCAGCCATTTACTAGCAGTTAGTCATGAATGGAAAAACACTGTGGAGGTAATGAGCGTTTGCCTCATCTGCTGTGAGCCACAGAGTGGAATGGCTGGGGGGTAATGGGTGTCAGGGAAACATATCTGTGGTGGAGATGTGAATGAACTGCCCGTACTCACACATACTACATGGGCTGCCACAGCAGCCACAACTACTTTCCTGCCTGAGGCTGGCTGCCTAAACTGCGCTTATGGACAACCATGTACTTTCCCTGAATTTTCTTTTCTGTTGGTTTATGAACAATCAGTGGTGCAGAAAAAAGGAGTTGGTTAGTGCAACAGGTGGCAAAAGTAAACTGAGTGAAGCCGCACTCAAGCATAGGTGAGAGTGTGTGAGCGAGTATGTGTGTGTTGTTGTGTTTTTCGGGTACAAGGGGCTGGCTTTTGAAACCCTCTACCTTCACTGGGATGCAGGGTTTGGTTTAACTAAACGAAGGACTAATTACTATGTAGCAAGAGCACACTACTCTTGGGGTTTGGAACTCTACCCTGCGACTTTCAGAGAAAATTACACAGTGGGCCATCTGTTTGCAATGTATTTTGTATGCACTAAAAACAGATTGGCTTGTATTGGCTCCGTTGTTTTTTTCAAAGCAAAGCCTTCTCCAGCTGAGTCTGCTCAGCAGCAAACTTTGTTTTACATTGATGCCTTTCATGCAAGAAAATGATGGAAAGAACTACGAGAAGAATGACTGAAAGTTCAACAAACAAACAACAAAAGTTCAGATTTGAGCTCAAACTATTTCAAATTGCTCTAGTCTTGGCCTTGAATGTCAGGGCCAGTGAGGATTCAGTGCTACTTTAGATCATAATGAAAAAGGACAAGCCTGAAAACAACTGAAGAGCCAAATGTTTCCGTGAATAATCAGGGGGTAGAGAAGGAGGGAGCAAGGAAGGAAGAAAGAGAGAGAGAAAATGTGTGAAGAGAGAAGAGTGGTAATAAGAGGTGATGGGAGAGAAAGAATATAAGATAGACAAGCATTACAACACAATAACAGAAAAAAGAGAGAGAGAGAGAGAGAGAGATGCCCAGTCAAAGTGATAAAAGAAAGCAAGTGTTTTATGCTGAGTAGAGCCCCCCACCTCTCCCAGCCTGACTAGTGTTAATCATTAGCCAGCTGCAGGAATGCTCCAGCAGCCACAGCAGGTGTAAATAACCTCCAGCAGAGGATCCCTCTCAGGGGAGCCACAGACATGCCCTGCACTCCAGCCACCCCTGCCCAACAAATTACTGCCAGACTGATAGGCCTGGAGGTGTGTGTGTGTGTGTGTGTGTGTGTGTGTGTGTGTGTGTGTGTGTGTGTGTGTGTGCGTGTGCCTTTATTGGTACTGGAAGTCTCACTTCTCTCACTCACACGCTCTCATAATCAGTCCATTCAAGATCGCAAGGGATTGTTGAGACTGCTGTGTCCAAAAGTGCCACAATTGTCAGAAATTGTGATTTGGGGTTAAACGCAAAAAAAAAAAATCGCAAACGCAAATATTACGGTGACGAGAGTAAACAGCAACCCCCACCTACAATTGTTGGGGGTTGCCATTAAGGGGAAACCTTAAATATACAGAAGGATAAGGGTGCGACAGGTTCGCTCCCTCTCCCCAGTCCTTCCTCCCATCTCGTTCCCTCCTGCAAGATTCCAGTCACACCGCTCTGCCTCATTCTCACCCGCTGGCCGCATGCTATTCCTTTTCCTGTGAGGAATGTGCTCCCCACTGCCAAGAGCCGACAGGTAATTGCCCTCAGAACAGCTTCGTTTGGCCCCAGCCAAGCAGTGATATCGTCTGCGGCAATCGCACAATTCCACAGCTAAATGAGCATGGAGTCAGAAACATTCCTACTGGATGAGAGACGACACTATAACACATTTCCTAGGGCACGTGTACTTCTCCGAAGTCTCCGCTTTTGAAAGGTAATTACGATATAGACATTACAGTCGGGTCACCTGATAACCTCCCTTTCTATAACTTCATTCTTAAAACTTAATACCCGACAGAGTATTATCATAAGAGACGGCCAGATGAGTTTGCTTGGCTCAGTGGTACCTTTTCTTTTATTTCCATAAGAAGAGACAGTGGTTAGGAGGCAGTCTCAACAGAGACAGTTGGAAATAAAGTCCCTGGTCATTTTCTATAAACGGGTCACCAGGGGCGTGACTCCGCTAACCTCAAACCACCACAACACTGCAAGCACCGGTGGGACCGGCTGCAGCGGGCACACGAGAGAGACTTTCTTAGCTCCCACTTCCCCGGTCGGTTACGCCAGGAGATGCCCGACCGTGCGTGCAGGTTAGTGGGTCAACCAATCAAGGCTCATCCAGCGGGCCGGATTACACAGGAACAGATGTTCCTCTGGCAGGGAAGTCTTTACAGTGTTTACAGAGCAGAGGGCTCCGCGAGGCTAGCTTTGAAAGGAGTGCGGGAGAGGGGAACAAGTAAGAGCAGGCAAGGTGGGAAGAGGAGTGAGGGATAAAAAGGAATAAAGGGGGGGGGAGAACAAGAGGGACCTCAGCCAAAAACGCATGGTGGCAGAATTTCAAAAAGAGAGGGAGAGCACTAGCCTGACGATGTCATACTCATAATTCTAGTCAGAATATGAGTCTGAGATCGGACAATTGGGCTGTGATTATGGGGCGTGTTTCAACGAACCAGGAAAGAAAATTCCTCTTCGCTGAATTGGATACCTAGAACCAATCAGAGCAACGTAGTATTTCCATCTGATAGATTAAACTTTTACCTGATCCCGTAGGAAGGACGGCAAAAACATCTTTTCAATCGACAAATGCCTTGATCGCGTTTCTCTGTTCCTCTTTCAAAATGAATGCGCTGTCATATCTGTTGAGATATGCCTGCTCACGTTACTTAATTAGCACTCAAGGCTAGAAGCTACCATTTGTTTTAATGTTCTTTTTTTCTACGCGTTAGCATAACCTATCAATAATGCTCTAGAGTGCTTCAGTAAAGACCTATAATCCTCGGCAACACTCGTTTTGCGTATACACAACTAACCGAGTCAATGTAGACACATAAAAGTCGTGTAGATAGCTTTAATCATATAAAATATGTCCCACTAAGCTTCCGAGACGGCGCCATCTTTGTTCGATGTATACCGGTATTCTATCTATATCTGTCCATCAACGTATAAAGCCCGCCCTTACAATTTGAATGGTCAGATCACTTTTCGGGGCCGTTTAAACCCTCCCAACTAACTCGACTCCAGACTGAATCTCCCAGTCCAAAAATTTTGTGGGCGGAGTTCAGGCTGGTATCCAGGCTAGGAGAGCACGTGAGTGAGAAGAAAATACAGCTTTAATGAGAAACACTTCATTGCCATTAAAATGAAATGAAAAAAGAAGCAAAGGAAAAGGGGAAAGAAAAGCAGAGAATCATACAGATCGAACTGCCCCTCTACACCAGTTCTGTGCTCTCAAGGAGAGAGAGAGAGAGGGAGAGAGAGGAGAGGGGAGTGAGTAACAGAAGAGTGAGACAGGCGAGGAGTGATTGGCAGTGTGCTCAGTGGCCTTCCATGTTCAGGCTTGCCTCCATCTAAGCTGGAGGTGTCTTATTGTCTTTTGAGTTTCACTACAACACTTTCTCATCGGGGCACACACACACACACACACACACACAAACACACACACAACTCAATGAGCTCATTGTGAACCCCCACACAGGAGCCACTCCCTGTGATAAAGACAAAAAGACACACTGCAGCACTGGCAATCATTTACCTGCCAAGCCCTGTGATAAACACTCCAAAACAAATGGGAAAAAAAACACTCAAATCTCATTAAGCAGCCTTGCAATCTTTTTAATAATGATCAAATAAAACCAGTTTGAGCTGCATTCTCTCTCTGACACCAGAAGCAGTGCAGAAGAGTCCCATCCCTGATGCCTGCGTCATTTGCAAACACACGTTAAGATCTGCACCATGTGTTGGCGCCGGTGTCTGAAGAGCACTGGCTCCTTGGAGGGAAACGGATCGTTCAGGCCAGATGAATCTATGGGTGCGTTCACATGCTCTTGTTTCTTTTGGTGTGAACACCACAGGCTCACCCCTGACGCAAACCCACACACACCGATCGCCGTCTCGGAGCCAACATGACTCACACTCACACACACACACACACACACAAACACAAACACATGGGTGTTTAGCCCCATGGCCACACGTGGCAGCTTGTTCTTGGCTGCCAGCTGGACAGCTGGTGAGGGTGAGGGAGAGGTAGAGTCTGTGGGCAGATGAACGGAGTGCTAATAGGGATCAGGGGAAGGGCTTAAGGAGACTACCTGGCCGCAGCCTTCATGCAGGCAGACATTACTGACCAACTGATCCACTCTGCTGCGTCACTGCACAGGAGGGGGACACACAAACACGCACCCCTGAAAGCGCGCACACACACACACACACACACACACACACACGCACATGCACACGCACACAGTAGTAAGAAACAGGTCACCGGTGCACTGCCCACACACATGGTGGTGAGTGATAGAGGATGTATTTGGCCGAGATATTTTCACGAGAAATCTCAGTTGAAATCTCACTTGTGCATGGAAAACAATTTTTCACATTCAAAAGTGTCACATTCACTGGTCTGCAATGTCCTTGCCATCAGCCTACTAGATACTACAACTGACATTTTCATTTACCTTCCACACATTCTATATTCAGAGTAAAAACCAGTCCACAGCTATCAACACTGCTTGTGCCTCACTGGCCTGTGATTTCTCCATGCGAGGGGCCCAGAGTCAATCAGAGAAAGTAGGGTAGCCGCTTCCAACTTGATCCAGAGAGGACAATAACAAACAGAGAGCAAACCCTAAAGCAATCAGTGCATTGCTCTGGGATTTTTCCATCAGCTTAGGGCAACTCTTTTGAGTCAACTCACTAATTTGTTCCACTAATTGCAACGTATGGAGAGTGCTTTTAAGCCATGCGATTGAGACTGTGTGTGTGTGTGTGTGTGTGTGTGTGTGTGTGTGTGTGTGTGTGTGTGTGTGTGTGTGTGATGAGGGCACTGGTAGATGAAGGATTTTAGGTGGATTGGGAGCTGGTGGAATTTTTGGGGAAAGTTCTTTGCATGGCCCAGGCTGCAGCTGGCTGCAGCTGAGCTCTGTCACACCTCAACACCACACTGACAAACACACAGCTTCTCCCTAGACCCCTTTCCTGTTGCGCATCACGAGGATTAGTGCAGACCTGAACGCGTGCCAGTTCACCCCACTAGCCTGCATGCAAAACTATCTCCAACATGCAACACTGTACTTAACATGTCCGATTACACCAGAAGCAGTGCAAGACCATTCTTCAACCCCAGTTAGAACAAGGGTTCACATGACCAAATACTGCAAAGAGTACATGAATGTTCAGCGATCAAATAAGAAGGGCTTCTGGAGATATTGGAGTCCAACACTCACCAGATAAAGGGTAGGCCCATACACTGTATACTTTGAGGATAACTTTTACCAGTATTTACAGTAGACACACTACTGAGGAATGTGTGGGTTCAGCACACAGCAATTCCTGGAATGCTAGCTGGCCATCAGCAAGTGGAAAAACTCTTTCTCTTTCCAGCATTTTTCGCTGCACAAATGTACTGGAAGTCAATGAAACATCTTCTGTGACGTAACCGGTCCTGCCAACAACACAACTCCCAAGATTCCAGAGAAGCGGACAACAACGCATTCATTTTTAGATTTTACGCACCAAGACGTGGCTAAAAAGCCCTCATGTCTGGAACGTCTAGTTCACGGTTTAATCTCTAGATAAAGAGATGGTGAGAAATTAAACAATGCCTAGTCACGTGACCGAGGTTGGCCTTGAGGTTTTTCCCCTTCAACCTCCACTTAACCTTTCACTTTTGCATAAGTTCTGTTCGTTCGACCCATTTTGGCTTTGTATCCCCTCATAACAAGAACTACAACAACCGTTACTGAAGAAGCACTGCAAAAAAACATTCTCTTCTTGCATGGACAACAGCATGTTTTTTTTTTGAGGATCCAGTGCAGACCAGACGGGTTAGTTGCTATAAATACAGCCCGGGTTGGAGGCTCCATCGAACATGACACGCTGACCTGCCGACCCCGGGGTCAATCCCTGGGCCTGTGCGCCCCCAGCCACCAGGAGGGGTTAAAAGTTAAAGGGTCAGACACTGACATTCCTGCACAAAATGTCCTGCGGCTACAGTCTCTCTGCTCCCCTTCAGGAGGGCTTGGTTTAACCCAAAACACACACGCAGGCAGGCACGCACGCACACACGCACGCACGCACACACACACACACACACGCACACACACACACACGCACGGACACCCACCACCCCGCACCCGCATCCGACACAACTGCTCCTTTCACACCCAGACGATGCTGCTCTTCCTCTAGCCCCCGCCCCTCAGTTGTCAACCTTACTATTTATGTGTTTGTTTGTGAATGCTGGCTGGACGGACCAGACTGGCCTCCCACCCACAGAGGCCCTGCTACACATTCACCATCAGCCCCAGCTCGGTACACCACTCTGGGTAATTCCCCTTCTCCCCGTCTCCCACTATGTTTCTTTCTCCCCTTTCCCCCACATAGCGCCCCCACACTTTTACAGTCCTCCCTCCCCACTTCTTCCCTCTACCCCTTTCTCTTCACTGTATCTTTATTCTTCCCCTGTGTACCACCCCCCCCTCCATTTCACCCTCGCCTCTCTCTCTCTCTCTCTCTCTCTCTCTCTCTCTCTCTCTCTCTCTCTCTCTCTCTCTCTCTCTCTCTCTCTCTCTCTCTCTCTCTCTCTCTCTCTCTCTCTCTCTCTCTCTCTCTCTCTCTCTCTCTCTCTCTCTCTCTCACTCACTCCCTCACTCCCTCACTCCCTCACTCCCTCACTCCCTCACTCCCTTCTCTCTCTCAGAGTAGTGGTGAAGGCCAGAGCAGGGGCAGGGGATTGCTGGATAAAAGAGGGCCTGTGTTCCTTGCCCTGCACCCTGGCCAGACACCACAAGGCTGGGCTTTCTGCTGCAGGACGGTGTAGGAGGGGCCTGGGGCCCGTGGAGCCATGCCACAGGCACACCACGCTGCCAGGCCTGGGACAGGCTCTACCTGGAGCCAGCCAACCCCAGAGTAGCAGAGAGCAAATCACAGGCAGAACAGGCTCTGGTCAAAACTATCCTCAGGGAGAGCAAGAGAAAGAGAGAACAGAAAGCAAAACAAAAGAGGGAGGGAGCAACGAAGATAGAGAGAGAGAGTAAGGGAAAAAGGGCGAGAGGAAAAAAGAGGGGACAAGGTGTGCGTGTGTGTATAAGAAAAGAGAATGTGTTTATGCCAATGCTCTACAGGAGTTGATCTGTGACTGCCTTTCAGGCTGACTCATCTGTTAAAACAAATGTTAAACTAACCCCCACCACCGCTGAAGCACGGATCCACATGGTGTGAGGCGCTGCTTGGATACAAGAGCCACACCCCCAGGCGTCACTTCTCAGTGCCGAGCATCACCTGAGGGCTTGGAGCGGCCACTCACGTTGTCACGCCAGTCATCAAAAGAACACACCACGTCTGGTCCAGTCGTGACAGTTGCCAGGGCAGCCAGTCAATTCATCCCTGCCATTTCAAACAAAATGCAGGTAACGGGCTGGGGACTGCGGTCACTCACTGCCCTGATCTGGCCAGTGCACGTGCAGGTGGAGGAGGTGGGCAGGCGGGCAGGCACTCAGTCAGTTAGTCAGTCATGTTAGAGCCAGAACCAGCCAAAACAACCAACACTGCAATTTCTATCTATTTTCTGCTTCCATATTTAAGAGAGAACAAGACCGAGGTTAAATTACAAGTTGGTAAATAACAGAGGGAGCAGATTTATCATTGTGGTATAGGGATAGTCGTCTTCCTAGTATCCTAACTTCATCCATCACCCCTTCCTGAGAACTGCTTTCACTGCATTCGCTAAAACAACGAGGTCTAGCCAGGGACATCCTGCCGATAATGGGGAATTTAAAATGTCACCCTGTTTTGACATGATGAGCCTGCTCACAGCGCAAAGCACACCAACACAATTTACTGAGTGTACGTGTCAAAATAAAGGAGCCTTTCAGTACATGGCAACGGAGGATCATTTCTCTCACAGCAATGGCAGAGGGAGGGAGAGAGGCTAGGGGAAGGAGGGGAGTGGGGAAGAAAGGGTGAGAAAAAGGAGAATGAAAGAAGAGGAGAAGGAGAAGGATGGCGAGAGAGAGATTCTGTCTCTTAGTGGGCCTCTGGCCCCTTCAGAGTAAATTCACACTGGTGATCAGTGGCAGTAAATGGCTCCTCTCACAGGGGATGTGTGGAGAGCTGAGGGGGGGTTGGCGTTTTGCCCACACTTGGCTGAAAGGTGCTCAGCTTGATTAAAGGATGGATGCCCCCCCCCCCCCAAACTTGATTCACAATCTGGTCCGCAGACACACACAGTTAAGCAGTTCCACCATGAAGAGCATGAGTTTCTCTTTTTTACAACCTCTCTTTTTCTCCTTGTCTTCTTCTAGAATTCTCCCCTGCCCACAATCTCTCCCTCTCTCTTTTATCTCATCTACCATATCTTACCCTCTCCTAGGCCTAAGCACTTCGTCTTTATTGGGGGCAGTTATTTATTCTCCGTAGAGGAAACTCTGACGAGCCACACACTCCAAAAGCATTCCATGGAGATTCCGCAATACAGCCGTTGAGAGCACTGCGTTTATGGAATTCCATGCAAATTCAAGACAGTCAGCCAGCCAGTGGGGACCTTTGTCTCAGCCCCCATAGACAACATATGGGCCCATAAGATTATGAGGAAATGTCTACCTCAGCACTGTCCAGTCCCCTCCTCCTGTAGCATAACTGCCCTCTCCATATTGTTATGGCTACTGAGGGAGGATTTAGGTCACAGCATAGTCCCCCACCACCACCACCACCACCACACTCCCCCAAATACACACTGCCCTCCCACCCTCCCTGATAGCACACAAATCCAACAGAGGTGTAATCAACAAATCTAATTCCGTCTACTACAGTGGAGAACAATAGGGCCTAGCCGTGTGAATTAGCAGCCCCGAAGGCTGCGCGGGTAATGGGGGGGCTGGGGGGAGGGCATGATTAGTTGCGACCAAGGCCACACTTGGGCCGGCTCCCTGGCGGCGGATGTGGGGAGAAAGCGGAGGCCTGTCGTGGTGGCTGCCTCATCGCTTCCTATTAGCCTGGCAAACGGGATCCAGCAGAAACGCAGCCAGCGGAGTGGAGCGTTGGCAAGAGCCGAGGCCAGGAAGATAAGGGCCCGGGGCCAGAGACTCCCCAGCTCCGGAGCTCACAGATCAGATAGGGAGCGGAGCCGAGCCGAGGCCAACCCCACTACTCCGTCTTTAGCACTCATCCGCTGCTGGAGTATGATGGGCTGGGTTTCGCGGAGGGGGGGCTTGCAGCGGTTTGATCTCATTTATATTGGGTCACACGCCGGGGCTGTTGCCGGCACAGATGTGGTGTGTATTAGTGGAAAATCTATAGCCGTTTTGAGGAAATCTTGGATAGTCATTAGGAGCGAATCGCTTTGATTCCCTCAGCTGATATCCAGATCCAGACATAATGCTGGCCACCACAATATGCACGATTCCACTCATTCATTCATTAAGGAGATCAGACACGGGCTTCAGTTTCAAGACTAGCCCACAGGCAGTAATTTCAACAGGTTTGAGGGTCACGTCCTACTGACTCCAGTCTGGACAAAAAAAAACAGTTTCACTCATACTCAAAACACGCTCTTTGGCATCCCATGGTCAACCTGATACCTTAGACACATCGCTCCATAAATAGGCATCCCCATATCTTTGACTTGGACAGACTGTGCCATGGGAAACCTGTCCAGCAGGGAAAGAGAAGCACCACACTCGGAAACTGAGGAAAATACACTGCAAACTTGATTAACTAGATTCAAGAATTCTGATATCAAACTGATCTTTCATCTTGATTTTGTGGAATCATGGGGCCCCGTGCTATTTCTACTCCTATGGCCTCTATTTTGGCCCCTGCCATTCCCACCGCCACCATCAATGTAACCCCCTCAGAGCCACCCTTGCAAATCACACGCTGGGCTACCGGTGCTGTTTACATGTTGAGGATCTCAGCCAACCAGAGCCAATCCAAAGGCCTGATTACATGGTAGGTACAGAGGGAGAGTACTCCCTCCGAAAGAAATGAAAGGGGACTAACATGTGTTATAAATATCAGTGGCCAGCGCTGGTATGCACATTCCACGAGAGATGGAGCTCGACTGCTTAACACAGCTGACCAACCCCCCCCCCCCCCCCCCCAAACATCTTTCTCTGAGGGGTCAAGATGAACACACAACTACAGTGTGTGTGTGTGCGTGTGTGCGTGCATGTGTGTGTGTGTGTGTGTGTGTGTGTGTAAGTGCATGTATATGTTTGTGTTTGTATGTGTGCGTGTTTGTTTGTCTGTGTGTGTGTGTGTGTGTGTATGTGCGTGTTTGTGTGTGTGTGTGTGTGTAAGTGCGTGTTTGTGTGTGTGTGTGTGTGTAAGTGCGTGTTTGTGTGTGTGTGTGTGTAAGTGCGTGTGTGTGTGTGTGTGTGTGGGGGGGGGGGGGGGGTCATCTTCATTTCAATTCCCTTTCCTCAGGCAGGATTAGATAGCATGCGTCTCAAAAGCAAAATCTGACTGGAATTCTAAGAAACAATTTTCCACAGCTAAAACGCATCCTAACAGAGAACAGTGTTATCTGAATTAATACAGCCTTACACAACAGCAAGGCTTAAAAAACTACTATCTAATCGGGGCAGATGATGCTAAAATCACTTGCAGTGGACAAATGACAATCAGGGTCAGGGACAGATAATTACAATGTCAGTTTATACTTGGAAAGGGAAATGAAAATGTTTTGACTGCAAAATACGAATAAAAGGACATCTTCAAGAATATAATACAATCATACAAAATTGATTTAGAATTTTGTTCTTTTCTTTTCTCTTTTTTTAGGTCAATTGGGGATATTCCACACAGCTGTTGTCCTCCTAACCTGTGCATGCTTGTAAAGAATTCTTGTGTGCCTTGCAAACAGATGTTGCCAACACAGCACTACACCAGCATGGGAGAATGATAAACACACACTCACGCTCTACACACACTATGCCACCAATTCCTCATGCCATCCTTGCCTCAGTTCAATCATACCTCACTTCTGCTAGGTCTTGCTGTTAGTAGCCTCTTGCATTTGACAACAGAACTACATTAACTGAAGAACAATATCATGCACACGGTAAACACCCATTGAAGCAAAGCCATCTTTTATTCTGAGACACTGGCATGATTGCAGACACACAAGCACGGCACACTCCTGTGAGCTCCTGTGTCCTAGCACTGTACTGCACAGGCTGTTCAGCATGGCTCCCTTCATGTAAACGAGCGAACCCGCGTTTGCCCACTGCTTTGTGATAAAAACTAGCTCAAAGATGATCACTCCTCACGTTACTCCCCTTGCTTGATCAGCCCATTGAGAGGAGAGAATGGACGCCTTTCATGCCCACTATAGCCTGATTTGCTGCTGGTCACGGGAAACTGTTAGCCCCCCCCCCCCCCTCCCTGCCCTCTTCTCCCCCCCACACACACCAACCCCCTCTGTCAACAACCTCGATCCTCCTGTTCACCCATAAAAGAATAGAACGCTGTTCATCTGCGGTTACCCAGATACCAAGAAACGGAGTACAAAAACCGCAGATGGAGGACAGAGGCTCTCTAAATACTTTGCCTCTCTGATCTTTAACAGAATGGTCAAAGCAACTGTTGCATTCTTTGAGACCGACTCAAGTCAAACAAAGAAAACTCTTAGCAAAACACAGCACCATTGAGCAATAACCCAAATGACTGCTCATAACATTTTCAGTTCTCTGATAAGTGTGGGGTAGGAAATGGGTCCTTACGGATCACTGCAAGGTCCTCACAATACTCTTAAGTTCACCAATACAACGAACCCAGACCACAGATGTTAAGAGTCTTTGGTTCATTTTAAGTCTCCCCCACTCTCATCCCTTATCCTCAAGCAGCAAGTTATCCATTCCCCTACCAAACCTCCAGCCTTGAGGATAAAAATCACCAGGGGACCAGAGAGAAGCTCAAGCCCCTCACTCAACCCCAGCACGGCACAGGCGTGAACCCACTCTTGGCCGCAGCACACTCGCCACCAGGGCCTCGGGTCTCTAGAGTAACGCCAGGCCATGTGAGTAAGCGGTCTTAAAGAAGAAAGGATTTGAAGGCCAAAGCCACACGGCAGCTGTCACAGGTCCCAACAGCACGCACACGGATAGTCGCCCCTGAGGACGCCACAGCAGGAGAAAAGGCAGGAGGAGGAAGAGGAGGCTGGTTCTCTGGAGAGACAGATTTGTGATCTACAACCTACGCCACAGATGGAAACTGGGGGTGGACACCAGATTTTGCTGAGATTAAAACAGAGGAAACGCATTGAGATACACCTGACTCTGTCCCTATAGCAACATGGCATACTGAACTACTGCATACTGTTTTCATCAGCACATTCTAAAGCTGTAGGATTCATGCCTCTTCTGCATACACACATGCGCCATCAAGTAATACCCTACCTAGAAGTCTGCAACACACTTAGACCACAAAGGGTTAAAGGTGCACCGACTCACCTCCAGGTCGTAGAACTCCTGGGACTCATCCAGGCCGAGAACTCGTAGCTGCAGCCCGCGGCCATGACCTTTGGCCCCGCTACCCATGGCAGCACTCAGACTCTGGCCGGGTTCCAGGGTGCTAATGCCCGCGTTGAACTGTGCCCCCAACCTGGTGCCAGGAGTTTGCAGGGAGCGGTAGGTGCCCTCGATGTCACCCATCACCGCTCACGCCTGAAACAGCGCACCCTCATGCACATGCATGGAGATACACCTGGAAGAGAGAGAGAGAGAGAGAGAGAGAGAGAGAGAGAGAGAGAGAGAGAGAGAGAGAGAGAGATGAAAAATATATTATTTGAAATGCAAGATGGTGAGCGTAATTGTACAGATGATGACGGGAATTGAATGTGGTGTATAAAATAGTTGTCAGTCCCTCCCAATTCTGTAGATCTCTCTTCTGTACCACTCTGAGACAGGCAACTGAAAATAACAAAGAATAAAATCCAAGCGTGGAAGCGTCTATGCCCAACAGAAAACCACTGCGAGTCTTTTAGATGTTTACTTTGGCAAGCATTTCCTCTTGTGCACGTTTTCAGAGTTATCAAAATACAGTACCAGGGAACACATTAAAAACAACAACTGAAAAGCCAATGTAAGCAGAGTAAGTATTGATGCACCGCGATCTAAGGGGGATGGGAGTCATCCGCCCTTAATGCAAACTCTGATTACCCTATCAAACCTATCTTTTCATGCAGAGACCACAGTTACACAAAGTCTTGCACAATACCGGTTGGAACTTCCGCTGGCCTCTTTACACTCCCACACTGAATGAGTCCGGGCCAATTCCAAGAATGGGTTCCAGGTACTGATCCATCACAAAAAAACAGTATGTCTACATAAGAGTTCCTCACAACAGGGGTGGAAGAATACAGCCTTCTTGTAAATTTGACATACAATCTTTGAGATCGAAGTCAGAATGTGTCCTACAACACTACAACCTTTGACTACAATAATTAACCTGCAGGTAACATGTCAAGTCATGTCTCAGAACTGGTAATAGCATGTCCTCACTCAGTGTAATAAGGTAGTGCTGGTGCACATCCAGCACCCGACTGCCTCGTC
Organism: Sprattus sprattus; assembly: GCF_963457725.1. Lineage (NCBI taxonomy): Eukaryota > Metazoa > Chordata > Actinopteri > Clupeiformes > Clupeidae > Sprattus > Sprattus sprattus. The sequence goes on along the minus strand of NC_137921.1, from coordinate 43,637,382 downwards.
ATCATTGTTAAAGGTAGGATTAGGAAATAGGAAAAGCTCACCGTAACACTTTCCCTTCCCAGTCTGACACCACAAATAGATCGGGTTCACATTATGTCTACAAAAATAAACAAACCTCTATTTCTACATCAGACTTGGGATCTGTGAAAACTATAGTGCACTGCTTGAGAACTTAACTTCTTACATCGTACTTATCCTCTCAATCTGAACAAATATGGGCATTTAAAAACACTAATTCATGCAACAGGCACTGCTTGCTTTGAGGCTCTTGGTCGTGTTCTATTCCAGATTTAATGATTTCCGTTGGTGCATTTTTGTGGCACACAGCTGGCACACATGAGCCCATCCCAAAAAACCACTCTGAACACGTCAACAAGTAAGACTACCACACCATTTTAAGAGCAAAGGGGTCTTGCCACTGGGTTGTACGGCTGCTGGCAACGCCACTTTTACACGGGACTGTATGATGCCGATGTACAAAATTAATATAAAACAAACTGTAAACATTTCGCTGATAAGATTTGTGCACTTTTTTGGAGGGCAAATAGGCTAGTAGGCTACTACAATAGCTGGATCTCCATACATCTACTTCGCATATTTTAAGGGCATTAATGAAAATTCGGCTAAAGAAAATGCAAGTCTGCGGACACTCTCCAAATCAAGGAGTTCTGGACAGCGGTGTGAACAAAACGTAAGGTTGTAAGGGCAACTTTAACGGAAACACCTAATAAAACTGCAATAGAGGCGAATGTAAGTGAAAAAAAAGGTTTCCATTCATCTTAGTCGCATACCCTATGTGGACTGGGAGCTAATTCATCCCACTCCAATTCCCATTCGAATAGTCAAAATTCGCACAAAAAAGTTTGATGGAAACCCATCTTATGTGGACTTGTGTCGCTGATTCGGTTAATGACACCATTTGGTTTGTCTTTTCAAGTTAAAAACTATTCTGAGGAACGGGATAAATTAATTTGCCCAACCCTGACACCGTCCAGTCAAACTCTAGCCTACTTATTCTGTCCCTTCAACATATGCATTGGAAGAATCTGAGTTAGAGATTTTTAATTCCCAATAATGTAGTCGGTCGATACGATCTGAAAAACGATTGGCCAACTTGTGTGAGCAGCAAAGACTTATTTCAGGGAAGGCTGGAAAATCTTGTGTTGAGCCCTTCACAATCTAACCCCGAACTGTTTCACAATCTGCATGGAAAACCAAAAGCAGATGCACCCTATTGGTTTTAATCTTGTATTATAGGGTACAAATATTCCACAAACAGAAGATGTCAACATATGGGAAATTCAAACTAACGATACACACTTCGTATTGAAAGTAGGTCTTTCTCTTTTGCCACTCAAGACAGGTTTTTTTTAAAAAAAAAGTCCAAGTCAGCTAACGTGCCAACATGTTGTGAGAGTTAGCGAGAGGTTATGTAAAACTAAAGAAATCAACATCACCACGATCTATTTACGATTCAGAACATAAGATTTAAAACAGACCCGCTGCTCAACAGTTACTGTAGCCAACCTAGCCTACAAAACACTTCCAACAAACATGCGTCTCAACAACCTAAACAACAAAGAGTCCCTCTGTACTGACCGCAACGTCGAATATCGACCTTTATCTATTAGCACATGAAAAAAGTTTTTAACCACAACTAATTGTAATTAACGTATTAAAAGTAGGTCGTACCTTATGGTTTTCGTCTTACAAGCTGTCTGGTACTCTTTCGGTGGTGTATCCGACGGTCGTCGCAAATACGAACCGCAGGAAAATCTGCTGTCCCATTGGCCACACACGCCAGGCTTCATGCGCCTATTGGCTAACATTTCATTGAAACATTCACTTACCATTGGGTAACACAATTACCTGAGTTACTTGTATTTTCAATACAAAGTGTCGGGGTCAACAAGCGCCAAAAATGTAATACATTGTAGACCACTGTAGACACTGTAAATTCGACACTGTAAATTCTGGCAATGGATTCGTTTTAGCCGCTTCACAATAGCTTATTGTAGGCTTACATAACCTATCAACGCTACTATAAAAGTGCAAAACAAAAAAAAATGGTTATCCATACAAAATTATTAAACCATGAGGAAAATCTTGATAAACTTGACATTTCCTATGATGTTTTTAACTATCAAAATACTATATAAATCCCACGTATAAATACAAACACACATTCTAACAATTGTTCACACTCAGTTATGTCTACCTGCAGTACAACTCAAAATAAGTGAAGATCCTTATTCCTGTGTGTGTGTTCGGTGCGTGGGAGGGTGTGTGTCCATGTGTCCCCTACAGCCTTGGGCAGCTCTCCCATGGGGAGTCTAACATCTCTGGCCACAGCAACAATGGAGCAGTGTTCCGGTAAAGACCCACACAACAGAGCACCAAATATAGACCCTCTGCAGACCCTGGGTGCCACTCAAGACAGGGATGAATTAACACAAAACAATAGTGTGAGGACTTAAGGTTAGCAGGTTGAGACACTTGCAAGGATTTGCTTGCACTTGTAAGTTGAAGTCCCAGGGAGTCTGGCTTGGCTGCACTCAGGCCACTTAAAGGAACCATTCATGATTAAATGTCATCCTTGAAGGAAACAGCTAAATCTCACCTATCAGTAGAGATCTAACTGAAAAGTTAGATTTTCCCCCCGGCATCAAGTGAATGAGACACACATAAACTTGAACATTTGCAATTCCTTGATGAGAATACCTGATGTAAAGGCTGGTAGGATGAGTCACTAGAATAATTGTCATAACTGCATGTAGACAGTGTAATACAGAATGAACACAGGAAAAGTAGATTTGGACTTTATTTAAACAATGGCAAAATACCGCATCGAAAAGATAACCAGCACCTTACTCTTGCAGGTATCTGAGATACACATTTAAAAAAAAAAAATCTAAATATAGTTTAAATACTGCTATAAATACCCTAGGAAGTTTGCATTTCAGCATGTATGCTATATCAAAGTGCATTTAAGATACCAAAAACAATCACATCTTTGGGTCTCAGGACATCAGAAAAAAACATGACATATATAATTTAACCTTGACCTCAGTCTGATTGTCAGGGGTGTTGTGGATGCTTGGTGGACTACAACGGTTTCACACCATGAGTATAATCAGTAAAGTCGAAGTCATGCATATCTGTTTTACAGTTAATATACACTTATCATCTGGATATACACACAATGGTAACAGATAAAGCAGATGACAGGTGTTATTATTATTATATATTATTATTATTTTCAAAATGACCAGTAGTAAAATCAGCCCTCGTTCCCGATTCAGGGTCAGTTTATTAGAGCTTATCGGAAACAGGCGGTTGCTGTCTTATCATTTGTCAGACGTCGGCACAGCACTCGATTGGCTGCTTGCAGGACGTGGTAGCGCTGACGATGATGGCGTCTCTGCACATGCTCATTGGTGATCTCCTCAACACACTCTGCAGGAAACCATCCACGTTCTCCATCCTCGAGCCTCCAGCCCTCCAGAAAGCCTAAGACAGGGGCCGAAGGAATGTTAGTGGGGGCCTAGCAATTTTTGGGTACTGGTAAAGATTGGATAGGTGTGGACCTAAGGGTGATTGATGGTGTAGAAGGTCTGCTCTCTGCAGATTTGCACACATTTTGTGAGTGAGTTTGTTTTTGTAGAGCCCTGGCTGTGAAAGTAACCTAATTTTAAGTGTGTGTAACCTACATGGAGTGCCCATAGGGGTGGGGTGAACTTCAGTAACTCTGTGGTTGAAACACACAAACACTAGATGCCTGTAAGACTGGTCTTCTGAGCTTCTTACACCTTAATCTCCTATTAAGATGATCAGGTGGGGGAAGAAGATGGTTGACAACAACACAGTGGCCACAGCCTGTACAACACATTCAAAGACTGATCTTTTAGATTGGTAAAGAAATATCAGCTTGTAGAAGAGAATAACATTCATAATGCATGTCTTGGTCATAGAAATCCACCTCAAAGGCATTGTTTAAATGAATAAATACACAGATGTATGGCAAAGCAAAACAAGACATAACATGAAACAGAATATAAACAAAGCACAACCCACCTTTGGTGGTCTTCTGCATTACATTAATGATGTCACCAAGCCGTAAACTCAGATCACTCTGATGCTGTGCTTGGTAGGCCACTGTACATTGGACCTGAGGACAGTCTAAACAAATAAATGTTTGGTTCAAGTGGTTTCAGTGGAGCTTTTACAAATAACCTTGTTTTCATTAGGTTGATTTCCCCCAGCAGTCATTTCATTTCTGATGCAATTCCTTCAATGTTTCTCAGTGCTACAGAGGACAGCTTTGTGCTTTGTGTGTAAAATGTGTGTTCAATGGAAACTTCCTTGAAGTCATTGACAAGTCTGCCCTCTAGTGGCTGCTACAGGTCATAGTGTGTGAGACACCAGTGCAAAATGTGAATTACAGTGGTCAATTCGGAAAAGACTTTCTCTCAAAGTATAATATAGTCCCTGGACAGACATTCCAAGGTAATAAGTGAATACAATTACATACAGTATATAATATTTGGAATTGAGATACATACTCTCTCTCTTTCTCTCCCCATCTCTCTCTTTCTCTCTCTCTTTCGACGCACACACACCCACATCTGAATTAACACTCACCCCATTCCTCATATATCTCCTCATCTCCATCTTTTCTCTGAATCAGCATTTCCATCCAGCTGGCTTTCTCGGCTCTGAAATCACGTATTACACCATCAGACCTCGTATGTATAGTTCCGTTAGCAGCTCCCCCTCGGAATGACACAAACACTTAAGGGCGTTTAATTCTACACATTTGCCTTCAGTGTCACCCAAAAATACTACTTTACAGTGACCACATACATTGCAACCTGAGACTTACCTCATTACCCTGCCATTACATTTTGAGCATTTGGAGAACAATAGGTCAACTACTAACAAGTTGTATTTACTGAACACTTTGTTAAGGCAAAGAAACAGTGTTTGGTATTACATAATTCTTATATTATATTATATATACACATGCAATGTGGTAAGCTGGTGGTTGTGCCCCTTTGTTCTGACTCCTACCTGTAGTGTGTGCTTTCTAGGGACACATCTAAATACTCTTACATTCTCTCTTCGTGTTCTTTCCTTATCTCATTAGAGTGGCACAAGAGAAAACTATATGGCACGAGTACATCGTCTGATAATCCTCTTTGTCCCATCCAGATGTTAAATCTATCAATTCAAATTAAGGTAATGAAATCATGATGCACTTTTACTATACAGCTAACACGTCATCAATCCAGCTACTTACGCTTACTGTCACTGACTGAAGGCATTTTATTATTTATTCTGTTAAATAAATCTAAATAAATTAAATTCACAGCAGGATAGAGCTTTCTAAAACAGGATATCTTCATCATCATCAATTATCTTCATCTTCATCATCTTCCTGTGTTCAGTGTATACTCACTGTGAGGGGGCTTGCAACAGGAGACGAGAGATGCCTCCTCTGTGGTTCTGCAGGAGGGCAAGCTGGAATGTTCTGTCCAGTTCGCACCCCTCTTCATCCCCCTCCACACTGCTGACCTCTACAAGAGAGCGATGGGCATGGTCGCGCACCACAAAGCGGTCTGGCCTGCAGGTAACAAACACAGCACAACTTAGCAGTGTTTACTATATGTCTTTATTTTATTCATATAATATATGCAGTCCAGTCAAACTATAACTGGATGTTATTACCGATTTACTATTTAATATTCTAGTATTACCATATTTCCTGCTTCTTACCAGGTTTACTATCTAAATCTAGTCTATAGGATAGAAATGTTGTTTTCTTACCCTCCCCCCAGTTGTATGACTTTAGAGGATGTCCCTGTAATTTAGTCAGTTCAAATTCATCTCAACAACAACCACAATGTTTTTATGTTCATTTTATTTAATGCACTCTATCCCAATTTTTTATGTTTATGTTCTGTGTTTATTTTATGTCTATTTTATGTGAATCACTGTGCATTTAAATTCTTTGTGCATGCAATTTCTTTGCTGTTAAGCACTTTAAGCTGTATTGTTTTGTATGAAAGGTGCTATACAAATAAAAAAAATCTCATTATTATTATTATTGTCAGCATTAACTAGTCACAGTCAATTAATGTGATCATAGCACACACCCTTTCCTTGTGGTCAGGAGTAGCAGGTCATTGAAGAGGAACAGGTAGATAGGAAAGAGCTTTCTCTGGCCAAAGATGTTCTCCTTCTTGGACAGCTGAGCCAGCTCCCCCTGTTTCAGCAACCAGCGAGAGGAAGACACCAGCGGTAATGCCTGAATAAGAATGATGGGAGAGGAGGATACATTTTGATCCCACACAGTTGTGATAATAATTCACTGAGGTTTGCATTTTCCAATTTTCAAAAATGTCATACCAGATAGCAAAGCTATTATTTGTGTTCAACTTTCTTAAAAGTCACTAAAGGGATACATTTTTAAGTATATCAGATAGATAGATAGATAGATAGATAGATGATGGATCATCTATGCATCATCAACTCCAAGTGTTAATTTGCCGGAATGAGATTGTGTTGTGTAGTGCTCCTCACTCACCTTGCACTCAAATTCAGTTTTGTTTGCAATGTGCACCATCTCTTCCATCTGCTTCATCTTGCCAACCTCTCTATTGCATGCCTCAACTATCTACAAAATGAGGGCACATTCAGGAAAATGGTATGAAAAAAGTCAATGTGATTTGCCAAAAACAAATGGTAAACAACTGAAAGAAACACAAAACAGACACAATTCTGATTTGAGTAAACAAAAGAAGTCAACCAAATTAACCAAAAAGTACAACCACTTTCAGGAAAAGATGATTGAGATTTAGTCAAAATGTGGTGTGGTGAAGAAGGAAGCATATTCTTTCAATATTCCAGCCACAGGAATAGAGCCATTGACAGGGCCAGTGGGATACAACTGGTTTGTGCATGCCGTTACCTTGGAAACACCCTTCAAGGCTCTCTCAGCAGATGCTTGACCTTGTGACCCTAGCTCAGTTCTCTTCAGAATGGCCTAAAGGTCAAGAGATATAGAGCAGTTTCAGTTAAAAATCTACACTTCAGGGATCAATGCAATTGTGTTATTTCTACATCCGGCCTGTAGGTGGCCCTGTCCTGTCAGTTTGAGTCCCGGAATAACTTGATTGCCTTAATCAGGACAGTTTCTATGTCCATGTCTTGATTTATCCTGTCTTTCAGTGAGGCGTAGCCGCTTACTCTCACCTCTACCAGGATCTTGAGACGTGTGATCCTCTGGAAGGGAAGAACCAGGAATGACTTGAGAGACAGCCGGTTACAGCAAGGGTCCTCTTGAAGCTTTCGCAGGATTTCACATACGTGGGGACTCCTCTCTCTAATCAAATAGAGAGAGGTATTAATAGTATTAATAAACTTCTATAGTTCTAATAGTATTAGAGGCCACTTTAAACATGTAAAAAAAAGCCAATCAGTTGCGATTTTTTAAATTGATATTAACAAATGCATTTGTTTTAAATTTTAATTTACAAATAACTTCTGTAAGATTGCAAGATATATATGCATGTGATCAGAATACCAGACTTTGCTTTCTCTCTTTCTTACTCCAGGTTGTGTAGTGTCTCCTCCTGGTAAGGCATGTTGCGGATGTAGTCCACATAAGCACTGAAAGGCCCTGTGGCATACCTCTGGATGACCTCACAGGTGTCACAGAAAAGGTTTGAGTTCAGCTCCTCTTTCATGTCTTGAAGAAAGCTGTGCACAAAACCATATTATTGAGTCTCATATTATTGTTTCGTTATCTTAATTGTCCTGTGGTGGAATAAACTAAATGCCTGACACAGTGACTCAGACGTTAAAATGCGCAGGATATCCACATATTGCTTTTAATTTGAAACACGGTACATGAAACATGGAACCTGAAACATGGCACATGAAACTGAAACGAAATGCAAAAATGGCTTGTCTTGTCTTGTTTCAGGTAGAGAGAGAGAAGTACAGCCTTTATAATCAGAAGCGTATTCATTTAGCCATGACAATTGAATCAACTCACTTCTGACTCATCTGTTGGATCTTGGATATGCCCGAGAAGAGAGACTTGCGGTCTCTGGGTGCTAAGACTTGGTTGAGCTCTGGGGACTCAAGGAAATGCTCGACAACCACATATAAACTCTTCAAGTATGTGTGCTCTGTGGTCATCACTTCAAACAAGCTCTGACAGAGGAATGAAGAAGTGAGATAGAGAGAGAGAGAGAGAGAGAGAGAGAGAGAGAGAGGGGGAAAGAGAGAGGGAGAGAGAGAGGGAGAAAGAAAGTTAGATGTCAAGGGCACATGCACTTATCACTCAACTTATCACTCTAAATAAAGGCAAACAAAGCCAGCCATGAAACGGGGCTGTGTAAATGCTTTGCATATCAAACATGGATAATAATCATGCAATCTGTAGCAAAGGACCTCTAAGTGGTAACTTTACATTTCCGCCAGTTACGTCCTCCTTATTGGAGATAGTGAGCTTTACACCCACCGCAGAAAATCTGACAACAATCTTAGACGTACCTCTTGAAGGAGGAGCTGCTCTTTGCTGAGTTGGCTGAGTATCCCTCTCTCCCTCACTAAGCTACGGTCCTGCCACAGCCCCTCCAGTGTAGGACGGCGCCCCCTACTGAGCAGCACTTTAGAGTCCTCCAGTTTGTGCTCTTCCATCTCTTCCTCTGAGGAAGATGACATCTCCTCTTCTGGAGCACCAGGTCTCTTGTCTGGGCTTGACCCTGATTGTTCCCTGGGAGAGTGTTCCTGCTGACTGTTCTCCTCTGAAGATCTTTGACCACAGGTGGCTGCGGAGTCCTTCTGGTTTGCTACTCGTTTAGCCTGTGGCTTACTCTGGAATGGGAACAGTATTAGTTCTGCCAAAGGAGAGAGTTTCCTTAAGAGTTGATCTCTTTTGCTTTTAGGTTTTTCTGGGTCAAAATCCTGTTTCTCCTGACAGTCTGGGTACATTTTTTTGGGAAGTTCATCCAGGAACAAATCACAGATTAGTCCCATGTCTTGATGCTCAGGGTGAATACTGGCAGCCATTTTGTGATTGATTTCCATCAATGATTGCACAAACGGTCTCTGAGGACATGGAAAAGGTCTGGAGTCTCCATTCTGAAATGTTGACATCTTGGCAGGCTGAATCGATAATTCTACACATATGAATAGTACATTAGTATAGTTAAAACAAAGAATTTGGAATCAATTATCAGGTTATTTGAAAGCCTCATTAAGCTTTTTAAGCCCTGTACAAAAATGAAATGCAATATCAAGTAGCATTAAGTATCGAATTTCAATAATACTATATTAGCTGACAATGTGTTTTTAAAAAGTACATCAAAATAGGTCTCTTGATGGTCACCTGTGGGTCTTGTTATTGGAGTGTTGTCCTCACTGTCTGACGTGACCTCCATATACACAGCCTCAAATGTGTCAAGTTGCTCAAATTCACCTATAGTCAAACAAAATCCAGACAAAGTCAGACAAGGCTGAACCATGCATCACTAGACATAAACAAACACAGGGGGGGACAGACATAGAGAGTAGAGATATAAAGACACAAATATAGAGAGAAGAGAGAAATAGACACAGATATAGAGAGACTTCTTTTCTCATCACAGAAAACACAACAACAGTGACAACAGACGAAGGAGGATTCTCTTCACAATTTACAATTCAAATCTAAGGCACTAATAAACATTAACCTCATATATATAAAAGGCATGTAAAATGTTTGTACAATGTTAACTTAAGCGGATAATAGCATGATTGGAATCTGGATAGGATTCATTGTGTCATTGGAAAACAAACTGCTGCAAATTACAGCACACTAGACGGACATTTATAGATGTGTGTACAGGTTGGGGTGAAGGGCTGGGGATAATTTTTTATGGCAAGCAGTGACATGAACCTACGATGGTGGTCAAAAGCTAGGGGGGAATGGATGCTTGCCTGTAATTACAGTAGGAACTTGTTTTTCATACTAAATGAGTCCACACTCTTGCTAAGCTTGCTATACATTCCAGGTCTGTTTTCCCCCTCTTTTTCCTGCCATCTGAATCTTGAACTCTTTAAAATGGGGTTCTTTTTTTAGTTGTCTCTTCTGTTAAGGCTGCCTGTAGTCCTCCTAAATCTTCCCCATGACAGAGATGCAAACAGAATTGAGATGTAAGGCACTACAAACTGTATAGATGTGCAGACTTCATCCAGATGTTACACAAACACTAACATCCTTGCTAAAATTCATAACAGTTTAAAAATAGGCAACATCAATTTGGTAACACCAGTTTCACATCACCTTTCACATGTGATATTATTTTGAGCCAAACTAATGCATGACTGTTACCACTCCAATACTCTGGGTCCAATAGCTAAATAGAACATGCTGTGCAAAGTATGAGCTGTCTTAAACAAGATTGCCCTGATTATGGGCAGATAATAAAACACAATTGAGATGAACAATTGTGAGAAACCCAGGGCCTAACAGCAAGAGTTGTTAGAGGGGCAATGGACATCCCCCCCCCCCCCCCTCTCTATCTCTGTATGGGTCCTACACCACAACCACTAGGATAACCTGCCCTCTACATGTAAGATCTCTATATCTCCGATATGGTTTGTGATATCAACAGCTACATATGTGGAATCACAGGGATGAAAAGAAAGACAGGCTGTAGACAATTCTGACCTGTTGTTGGCAGGACTGGCTCTGGCGCTTTTAGCAGTCGGAGACTAGGAAGAGGAATGGAAGGAGGGGCACATTTATATTGCCCCTGGATTTCAGGCTGGACAATGTGCCAGTACTCCAGCTGGGTGGTGTGGTCTTCATATGGAGCGGGCATAAAGGGCTGCTGGTGAGTATTACTCTTTGTTTGAGATGCAGGGGTGTGATGACAGACACAGAGACAAGATGAGCCACATGACTGGGTTTCAATGGACTTGCTGTGATCATCTAGGGGAACAGATGGGAACAGCACCAGACGTTAGGGACCCACTCAATTAGATAAATGTCTTTTAACTGTTTATGCACAGGACGGTTCTGATATGTTAAAACAGACGGTAGATTAATTTAATTTATCTCCCTCTGGAACTAAATACTGTTTTCTGATTGGCTAATGGGGTGTACATTAAGTTCGTATAACCGGACACCTTGGACGTAGTCCCAGTAGAAAAGTTAAATCGCCGTTCCATATCAATGCTCTTGAATGGTTACCATTGACAACCAACATTTTTTTTTCTTCAAAAAACGCACTACTTTCTCTAACGGGAGCACTAGGCTTCAAATTAAGAATTCATCAGGTTATTATGCATATTAAGTTTCCTAAAGATAAAGGAAATTCTAAATAATAATAATAATAATAATAATAAAAACATTTTTGGATGTTGTAAACGGGAGATAAGCGGGATAACGGCCTTCGAGCTGTCCAGTTCTACAAAGATAATGGACTGCGCGGAGCAACTCCACTCCGCTGCACGTCGTGGAGTTCTTTGCCCCGCAGCGTCCATTACCTTTGTAGAACTGTACAGCTCGTCGGCCGTTATCCCTTACTTAATTTAATTTAATTTCACATTACTTGAGTGTGTGCTGCTTCTGATTGGCTGAGACTTTGGGATAGAATTCTGACTGTCAGCACTGCCCTCAGACAGTGATTGACTGTTTTGTAGTGCTGGTGTCCTCCGGAGACGTGGTTTGGGTACTGGTCTAACTCTGATTGGAGTGGTTGGTGGTGTCAGTATGTTTAGCTGACCAGAGTTCTGATCTACTGTCTGGCGCAGTGCAGGACTCCCAATGACCACAGCTGGTAAAGACTTGTGCTTGGCCATCTGCTGTTTCCGGTCTTGCTCCCCTTCCTCCCTTAACTCTGTCCTGAGGATGACATCGGTGGCCCTGCGCCATCGTTCATCCCTGGGAGGTTTAGGGGGGACCTTTGGTTTGGGGGGGACTATGGGTCTGCTAATGTCAGAGTCTGTTGACATCCAGATATCCTATCATTCACTCTAAGCACCTATAAAAGAGAAAAACAAACAGTAACAGGCTGAAATTCCAACACTGGGCAAAAAGAAAGTAGCAATTGGACAAACAATCAACAGACCAAAGAGAGTAACACTAGATATTTGGTCTCTGTGGGTAAGTGGGTTTGTGTGGGTTAGTAATCAGACTGGCTGAGTCAACCACACTTATACTTGTTATCTCGCTGGTTTCTATAACAGTACCAAGTATCAGACAACCTCATAGGAATAGAAAGACCTTTCAGAGTCCTGATCAGATGAAATATCTAGGCAGCAATAAATACATCAGGACGAGAAATTCCACTTTAAGCATTTGTACGTATATCAGTACTTCCCCCTGTCTGGTAGTGTTTTGTATATGTAATGAAAGTGGGCTCCTATTGCTTTTGGTCCAGCTGTTCCGAGAGATCCCCTTTGTGGTTTTAAGGTGGTTTTAGCTCAGTGAAGATAGTTAAAACAGTGAGCCCTTTCATCTTAATTTAGTTGTGGGGTGCAATAGGTGCTTTTCCACAGAAGGAAATCAAGAGCTGTTTTGGGGGGGGATTTGGAGTCTCCTTTAGGTGATTTTCCACTGCAGAAATCTTTCAGAGCCGTTTTTTGTGGTGAAATAATATCCTGTCCCTACTTGCTTCTGTTGCATCTGTGGCGAAGGAGACATTCCATCTATGGCAACTCTCAGTGTTTTAAACATCGCCGGAGGCCTAAAATCTCCCTTCTGTAGGACATCTTTCTCATTGAGGAATGCTAGGGCCTAGGAAGGTAAGAGAGAACAGCTGGATAGTCTGTAATAAGGTCATGGATTTTATTGGTTCCCATGGAAGCAATTACCTGAGGTTTCTCTGTTGAGTCCAATAATCAAAGAGTGTCTTTACTTTTGGGAACTAATGGTTAGGATATTTTCACTAATTGAGAGCTACTCAGGTTAAAACTACTGAGGCAGAGGAATTCCAGCCTCTTTAAAACAACATTGCCATATACATAATACTGTACATGTACCACTGAAAGATACTGAATAGAGCTGGGAATAAAACAACATTATGTCATACTGTGCACCTGGGATCTCAGACAGTTCCCACAAATCTGATAGCCCCATCTCATTCACCATCAGAAAGCACAGTAGCCGTTTCCCACTGCAAGACTTCAAACCATCATCTGCCTTTGAGACTAGACAAAACAGACTCAGTTCTGCCCAGGGATTGCATCTCTCTACCCCTGAGCGACCAGGGAAAGAAAACATCTTTGTTAGTAGGTTTAATCAAGAATCAAGGGAGAAGAGAAATGCAACAGTGTCTGCATCTCGGCTGAGTCATACTCCCCTGCATTTCAAAGCTCTCAGGGAGCGAAAGCGCATACACTGGTCTCCTAGTAACATTCTTTGGTATTAGTTCAAGTTTCATTAGAGAAGGTGAGATTGAAACCGAACCCAGCAATATTGCAAGATTCTGACATAGAAGACCAAACATAATCCAGGGTTGTACTATTTCCAGTCGACACTCAATATGAGAAGCAATGCCAGTATCCAAATCTATGGAAAGTAATCTAGTTTTGTTCCAAAACTAGCAAGCTAGCTACCTACAAGGCATGTAAAAACCTCACCACACAACTAACAGCACAGTTGACACTGATAGAAGCTTGCCAACACACTAACTGGTGTCTTTGGCAGTATAGCTGGCAACGTCATGCTGTAAAAGCTTTTCTTACATTTCTGCAAGGTGTTCCAGCCCAGAACTACATATCCTGGATGGCTAGTGGGGAAAACCAGGTGTTTATCTGTCCTTCACATGACCATTTCCTATCAGAATGAATTTGAGGATGGTACAAAAACTAGTTGCCTATAAAAACCATACCTCAAAAAGTGTCAAAATGTTGCATAGTGTTATTTTAAGATACATGATATGAACTAAATGTATTACCTTTCGCTCTTGATGTTGACTGATAATAAAATGCTACTCGCTGAACTGACATGACTGTCATTCTGAAGTGAAGCAACCAAAGCAGGTCTTCAAGGAGTTTAACAGACTTCAAAACGGTGATAAACTCTACCCTGTTTGAACGCTACAAACGTCCAACAGATCTTAACGCAATCATATCTAAAATAGGGCATGGTGATAACAGGAATATGATAAGATCTGTGGATCATTGGTGACTTTGACCTCGCCTTGTAAATTATTGGTGTGAAAGAAAGTGAAATGGCCACGTGGAATCAATAAACATGACTTAAAGATGTTTGAGATGCCAATAGGTTTTTGCATTACACTCCATCTAGGCTTACCTTTTGTGATGTTTCTCCAAATTCGTACCCTGGGGCTTAAAAACTGAATGGCTCGTTTAAATCTATCAAACTCAGCTTTCCTACACACGTCTCTAAACCTACCATTAACAAACATCTCATATAACATTGTCTTAAAATTGTTATCCACTCACCTCAGCAAAATGTTAGTGATGCCTCCACAACTGCTCCTGATGTGAAGTGTGCCTGTTGTCTTTCACTTCAAGCTTCCACAAATCAACAAGGGACGACCACACTTACTACTGAAAGAATCCTCTTCACCTCATCCCCTCCTTTACTGTGACACTAAACCAGATACCAAAGACTGTGAGTTTTCCTTTCTCGTTTCTTTCCTTATAGTGGGGAATGTCATGAGTTAGGAAGAGAGGGAGGGGTGGGGTGAACCGGTCTATACTTGTAATGATGGCAAGAGGCCATGGCACAGCGTGGAACATAACGAAACTTCACCCTCAGGGTAAGCACCAGAGTTAGTCCCTTTTCCCCATCCTTTTACAGGAAAGTCTACATTTTCAGAAAGGCTCTGTGTGTGGCAATATGGCCATCATGATCATCAACGCTATAAAATGTATTTGTGTTAATAGTCACTCTTGAAAATGCCACATTTGAAGAAAAAAAGGGCAGCTTCTGTTTCCCTTGCCTAATTGGAAACTGTAATAGCGTATACAAATCTTTTACCTTATTAAGAGAGATAGGAGAAGAAATACTGGGGGGGGAATCCAAGTGCCAACAGCAACAGTACTGTCCTGCACATGTCTAACACAGCAACAAATAAATAAACAAATAAATAAAACAAACCAAAATAGAAATAAAGATGCCTGTCAACAGCTGCCTGTCATTTCCACACAGAAGAATGGAGCAGCAGGCAAAAACAACCTTCTGTGTCACTCTGTGGAACAGTTGTGGGGGATCATCTTGCCACTGAAGGAGCTCTTCACCTAACAAGCCCGTCATGGAGGGGATGAGAGGTGTTGTTTAGGATGCTCACAGCAGCAGCCTGTCAACAATCCTCATCTTTGCCATCACCCCCTGCTAGTTCAGCTGAATTCCACCTCCTATGATGGAGCTGGCTTTCCTCATGTAGGTGCACTCCAAGGTGGCTGATCCCTTCGGAAGTCCTCAACCAACTCCTTCATCTTGCTAACGTTTACATTTGCATTAAGTCATTTAGCAGACACTTTTGTCCAAAGCGACGTACAAGGGAGAGAACAGTGAAGCTACGAGCATTAGAACCCTGGTGTAACAATAAATACTACTTTGCATATATAAAAATATAAAAACTAAAACGAAATAGAAAAGAAAAAGAAGTGGAATGTGACCGCTGTAAGTGCAAGTTAAGCACTAGTCGAAGTGCCAGTTTAAGAAGGGAGGTGCTCTCTGAAGAGTTGGGCCTTCATAAGCTTCTTGAAGGTAGAGAGGGACGCCCCTGCTCTGTTAGTGCTAGTAGTTCGTTCCACCAACGTGGAACCTCAAATGAGAATAGTCTGGATTGCCGTACTTTCACAGACGGCAGAGCCGTTTAGCTGAAGATGGTTCAGGCTGGCCACTCAACAGTCTATCACTCTTCTGTAATTTGTCTCCTCTTACCTAATACAACCCTTGGTAGTCGAGTCATTAGAAAACTTCCGCAGGTGGCATGAGTCTGAGCTGTATCTGAAGTTGGAGGTGTACGGGGTAAACAGGAAGGGAGAGAGGACAGTCCCCTGGGGGGGCCTGTGCTGCTCAACACTGCCTCTGGCACACTTCTCCATAGTCTTACGTACTGTGGTCTACTGGTCAGGTAGTCCGTTATCCAGGTCACAGGCACAGCCTCCACCAGCATGATCCCCAGCTTGCCCCCTTGCACTAAAGACTGGTGTTAAAGGCACTGGAGAAGGTATAAACATGTCTCTCACAGTGCCCCCAGCCTTAAAGGCTGTATGGTGTTAAAGGCACTGGAGAGGGTACACACATGTCTCCCACAGTGCCCCCAGCCTTGTCAAGATGAGAGTAGGCCTGCTGTAGCAGGTTTATGATGGCATCTTCATCCCTGATGCACTCTTGGTAGGAAAAGTGTAGGGGGTCTAATTCTGGTCGCACCAGAGGTTTAAGGTGAAAGAGAACTAGCCTCTCCAGGGTCTTCATCACGTGTGATGTTAATGCTACTGGCCTGTAGTCATTGAAGACCTTAAGGTGCCAATTCTATGGCACAGGAACCAGGGATGACGTTTTCCAAAGTGTGGGAGCCCTTCTCACCCTCACGCTCAGATTGAAGATTCTTGGAAGACTCCACAGAGCTGTTTGGTACACTCCTTAAGTACCTCCGTGCTCACTCCTTTGGGGCCTGCGGCTTTGCCTGAGTGGAGCCCTTCCAGGTGCTTTTTCACCTGGTCAGTTGTGATGTGGGAGTGGGTTGGGAGTGACGGGTGCGTAGCAACAGTTTGAGAGGGCTTCACGGGGTCTGCATGGTCATGATTCCGGGTGTGTGAATAGATGAGGGGCAAGGGGGTGGATGGACATGGGATGAAAAAAGGTTGTCCAGGTTGTCCTCTCTTGTATGGCCGCTGGTCTGACCGGTGATTCTCCTCATGCCTTACCACCCAGAATACAATATTCCTGCTAATGTCCACCAGTGCAGGCATAACAATACATAAACAGTTTAGAATACCCAAGGCTGCTTCAAACAGCAAAGTAAAGGACATAATGCATAAGTGCCACAAGACTTTGTATAGACATTCGTATGGCCTTACAAATTGGGTTAGAGTACATATCATATTTCACATACCTAAAGAATATGTGCTTCTCTGTACTAACATCTGTTTTTCTGATTCGTTCTGATACATAAACAGTTGGGATTTCCACTTTCAGGTTTCTAACGCTTTCAAGGCTCTCAGTGTATATTTCACCCACTGTGGCTCTATCTAGTGGTTTCACATGGAAACAACAACTGTTTCATCAGTGAACACAGGCTGTTGAGATATCTTTTTCCATTTGCAGTACAAACGGATAGAATTGATGCAAAATCCTTTTAGGAATGTTACTGTTATTACATGTTTTATGTAATATAATGTAGTATTGTTATGATTTTTAAGATATTATGTAAATTCAATAGTATTTTTTACCTTTGCTTATGCCACTGTGATGTCAAACTCTAATTCAGGAATGACAAAAGTCAAATCTAATGACAAAAATTATTTCATCTGGTCATATGAACGCAGATCAGGTAGTTATGTTTGTTTTTATGTTTTGCTTCAATATTCCCAGTGCCTCTGTATCCGTACTGTGTGAACACGCAAGCATTCATACTTCAATATTTTAACAGTCCTAACAACCTTGCACTCTACTAAACCATTTTCATCACATTGGTTGGATTTGGGCAAAATCTTTCTTTAGTTTGTAGAGTTGTATGGCAGCTGTATTATTAGCAATGGGCATCTAAGAAAGGCCCAAGAGGTGTCAGACAATAAGCTGAAGGACGTTAGAGAGACCTGATCCTCGCTCTCTCTCTCTCTCTCTCTTTGCATGTGTGTGTGTATGTATGTATGTGTGTGTGTGTGTGTGTGTGTGTGTGTGTGTGTGTGTGTGTGTGTGTGTGTGTGTGTGTGTGTGTGTGTGTGTGTGTGTGTGTGTGTGTGTGTGTGTGTGTGTGTGTGTGTGTGTGTGTGTGTGTGTGTGTGTGTGTGTGTGTGTGTATGTGCATGTGTGACCACAGCTATAGCTGTGGAACTGAAAAGCACTGAGTCATGCACCACTGATTATTTTAGAAGTGGAGTAGGAAAAAAATACTCTCATGGAGCAACCAGAGCCACCTTAATCTGAGACTGACATGTAGCTGCTCTGCTGTGGTGGACACGATCATACATCTACATACAACTCTTTGGTATTAAATTGGTAGAATGTATTTCAGATTTCGATTTTTTTATGTTTATCTTTTTCATCCATTCTTAGTGGCAAAAGCTAGAAAAGTCTACCTTAGTAAAGGGCATGCAGAAAAATAGTGAGCACTGCTTCAGCACCATCTCATTAGCAGTGAATGCTGTGAATTTAAGTGAATTTAATACATTCCCTGAACACTGCAGACAAATCACTTCGAAAAGAATAGTCATATGTGTTTAAGTGGGAGGAACCGGTAATCTTTTCAAATAAAATATAGTCAGTTGATGGTATTATAGACCCCTCTAAATGACGCTAAGTTAGATTCAATCACATCAGTGACTTCCTACTAATCAGCACACACCACTGCCTATCCATTCACTTTGAAAAGCTGCTGCAAAGGTCAGGCTGTTTTGCCAACCCTATGATTAGACATAAACTGCATGCCACCACCAATGTACCTTCAACTCTGAAAAGCTAAGAAGATTAAATAAACTGTTGGCTGTCAGTGACACCTCACCTTTGTCTGTGACTGATTTATGGAGGCTCGGAGAAGAGATAAAGGTGGATAGAAATAAATTAACTTCAAATTAAGTGCTCTGGCATTCACACACGCTTTTTTTTCATATTTCAAATGTGTCAAGTGGAGTTGTTTTCAAAAGCATTTCAAAAGGGACCTCTTTCAAAAAATATTCTGGGCCTGAAGAATGTGTATAATTGTTGACTTGAGTGAGGCTGGGGCCAATTATCAGGTAACTGCACCCCCTGTCTGCATTAAATAAGCATATCTGTGCTGTGCTTGGGTCTTTAGTTTGGTGACAAGGGTGCACACATTGCCCCCCCCTTGTCAATTATTTCACACTTAAATCCCGGAGAACAGGAAAAAGTATTAGTAACAGAGGGGCACTCATATGTCCCATCAAACTCACATTCAGAAGAATTTTTATTTGACATTTAAATGTTTAAAGGAAGTAAGACCTCCTGGTTTAAACTACATTTTGATGTAATTATGCGATCAAGAAAAAGGGTTAAACCTAATCCGTGGCTGTGAGGCCTGTCCTAAATGATGGCCATAATCCAGCAATTTTTTAATGCAAGCGAAAATAGCCTCCTTGGCAAGGTCAACATGATGTACCCGGACTCAATGATCCCTATGTTAATTCAACAGGCCTAGCATGACGCTATTTAACGGCATGCAGCTTCATCTAGCATATAGCTGCATGCAGATGATAGAGATCACTTTTAGCAAGGTATCTTGATGTGTAACCAGTTAGAAAAACTGTAACAGTACAATACAATAGTCCAATTTATGTCCCACTAAGAGAAAAGTCTGTGTCCTTGACAGAAGAGATAATTTGTTTTGAACAAGAATCAAAACCAGCTGACTTGACTATTGCATCGAGATTCTTTTTAATTTCAATTATTTAAGCTTGACGCTTGCATAAGAAACGTTTATAGTCTTGAAATGATCGGCTTATCTAAACCAACGCCAGTTTTGTAAACGAGATCATACCTACATGCTAAAACATTGGTTGTTTTAACTGTTAAGCAGCTATTCAGTTACATTGAACACTATGTTAGTAATCAGAGACTGACGTGACTGGATACGATTGGAGGTTGGTTCTGCTATATAGCTGACAGACTTCAGTTCCACCCTTTCGCCAGTTGAGTTTCATTACCAGCTTCTGCACCACACAGGGCAGACGGGAATACAAACACAAGTAAGTAGCTAGTCTTAATGTTTCGCAATCGAGCCACGTAGGTTGTATTTGTGAAGACCAACGTAGTTTATTTTCGACAATAGAATAACATTATGTTTTGCTTGCATGATAACCAAGTACTGTAACACTTTCTCCACAAAATTTCTCCGGTTGTGACTCCATGTTAATCGCTTACCAGTGGACTGTTTCGCCCTGTCTTAATGCCTACGTGGACTTTTAAGTAAGACAGTTGGGTACATTACCACTGAGAAAACACGGCACTGCTGTTACTACGTGGGTGCATATACAGATCATAAGAGCATCAATTGGCACAGCGATGTTCTGATTTTATTTGATAGACATTTTCTTTCTGTCAGTGTGGATAGCTAATCTAGCTAGCATAAGTTTACAAATGGAGTATCTGAGTATGTTGCTAGCCGCCTAACTAGCAAGCTAGCAACCAGCTACGTGTCACCACCGCGCACGCGCAAGTTAAAGTTTATATGAGTTTATTAGCTTACTAGCTACAGATGCTAGATGCCAAAGTTTTACCGATTTGTTGCTGTAAGTCGAGGTTTCGTTGATCGCGTTGACAATGATATGTCACTCGAGTGACTTCAGGCAACTACACCCCTTTTGCCATATTTTTGTCGATTCTGTACTGCGAAATGGCCATCGTCACATTTCGTCCTAGCCTGTTAGCTGGTTAGCAAATGTTGCTAACCTTGTAGGCAAATAGTTGACGTAGCACACTCCCAGTTGGTAGAGTTTAGTGTATGGGCTTCTTAGCAAGATCATTCGTCCGTCTGCTGGGTTTAACACGGGTCTACAGTATCGGATGTCAAATCGTATACTCGCAACATCGAAAACTATTATTTTATGCAAACCATTAAAACATCGACAGATGTCACTGACGGTCCCTATACATTCCCACAATTCTACGCAGTATTTCAGATGGCCACGTTAAAAGGGGAGAGGTTGGTGCTGCTAGGCCAGTTGGTCTTGACTTAGCTAAGTAGCTAGCTCCTTCAACTATATGTATTCGTTCCAATACCTCAGATAAAAAATAATAATAAAAAAAACTGGTCAAGCTAGGCAGCTCCCGAGTTGGTATACCACATGTTTGTGCGTTTAAGCCCAGCTGTTCTGGTTCACTATTTCATATTGAATATTATCTACTTGTCTTGGTAACTGACAAGTTGCACTACCATTTACATTTGGCCAATTTAAGTCTGACGTGTAATATATTGACGAACAGTACATATTGTTGGTTTACATACAGTTCTTAAATTCTGTTACACGATCATACTCATGCCGTACATTTTATTGTACAATATCGTCTTGAGAACCAACCTGATAAACTGGTGTATTTGAAACTACACATTCAACCAAAACCAAGCAGTTAAGTGGTTACTTTTCTGGCTACTAGTTGAATTAAAGCAACGACTTGCTCCGAAATTCCATTCCTGGCAGCCACACATACGGAGTGAATGGAGAGGTTTTCTTAAGCCTATATTTCGTAACAAACGAACACCATCGTTTGTTTTTTGACTGACGTTGCAAATCAGTCTGACCACAGTTCGAGTGATCATTGGATTTTTGAGGCTTCTGTAGTATTATCTCCGCTTGGACAATGTTTAGTGCGTGATATTCTGCTGTTGGCACAGTGGCCGTGTAATCATATTTTTACACAGATTTAGTCTTTTAAAACAAACAAAACAACATTATCTTATCAGTAGGCGATTACTCATTACAAAATGATAACTTGTTTCCCTTGAGAAATGCTTGGTGCTAATTACATGCTTTTTGCTTTTCAGGCAAAAGCTGGCAGGCTGACACGATCGGACAGCTTTACAGGACGGATTAACTGGTAACTGACCATTTAGCTGGTAAGGTTCAACTCCGCAACAGGGCAACATTTTAATCTCTCCCCCTTTCCACAGCCAGTCTTTTAGTCTGTTCTATTTGGAAGTTGGAGGGCTGCGAGGAGTCAGATATCCCATAGCCACACCCTTTGTGGGGTTTGTGTGTACTTTGTATGTGTGTGTGTGTCTTCTGGCTCTGGGGCAGAAGATTGGTTTTCCTCAGGTTGAGTTTTTAGTAACGCCTAATAATCTCATGAGTGATCAGTAATTTGAAGCTCTAATCTTAAAAAAAATGAAATGAATAGAGTTTTGGAATAAATGTGCTCATACTAATGGCATGGAGAGCGCTTAAGGCCTGTTACTTAAAATCAGAGTGCAGACCTGGCCATTTTGTGTCGAAAGCCCAGCCCACCTCCTACCCCCGTTACATTTTTATGAAAAGCCTGTTGAGTACTCCATCTGTCTCAGGAGGTCTTTTCTAGAGAGTGAGTGTATGTGTGCTGATGTGAGACAGAGTGCTGTATGTGTGCAGGCCGTGTGCGGGTGTGTGTGCAGGCCGTGTGCTGGGCTCTGCCGCTGTGCCTCTAGACTTCAGGAGACCTACAGAGGAAGAGGCCCTAGAAAGGGAGCAGAGAAAAAGCATGCTAATGCAGACTGGCTCCTTTCTCCATATTAGAGGATCCCACTGCCTACACACACATACGCATTTATACACTACAACTAACCAGTTTGAAGGTCACGTGCTGAACACCATTTGGGTTTGGCCTTAGGAGAGAGGACTGCAATCATGATGAGTCAAAGGTGTCATTAACTGCTTGGAGATTCTGTTTATGGTGCTGTTACTCCCTATCATTTGTTGACATTGTTTTTTGGTGTGTCAGCATGAGGGCTGTACCAAGGGTGTCGTAGACCTAAAAGTAGTGTCTACCCCCCCCCCCCCCGAAGAAATTTGCTTCACTATCAAAGTTTTCAGTACGTCTAAGCTATAATTTATTTTTGTCATTCAAAAAAAAAATCTACGAAGCTGCTATAGTTTACTCTTTCATTAAGCTACGTCAAAAAAGCGTTACATTGCATGATTAGACTTCATTTTACAGGATTCTTATAAGAAAAAGCTAGAATAATGTTAGATCGCTTTGGTGTATTTTGCCTTCATGTCTCTTCAGTGACATTGCCGGCAATTTGCTGTTTTAAGCAGTCATTATAACACAAATCCTGCCGTTTCTCGAACGTTGGTTGGATATACGGAAATTCATTGCAGGCGCCAAGAATAAATAGAAAGTATTTACCTTTATGCACACAATAAATGTCATCACTGTTTAATAAAGTACTGATGTGGCTTGATGGAAAGCATTTAGGTCAGTATATCCTATCTATCAAAATCTTCATGAGAACTACTGGTTGCCAACCACACCAAGAAGCTCTTAGTTCAACCAGTTGTATGTGCAATGCTTGATTATCTAAAAATAAATGATGAAAAGATACTCTGAGGCCCATTTTTATCCTTGGAGGCGTTAAATCCCCCTTAGTGATTGCTTAGCCCCCCTTACCGTAGTTGGCTAGTGATGTCCCTGGGCTGTATGTAGGTTTTCTGGACTATGATATGTCTATGCTGTGTTATTATTTAGTGCATTTGTTATAGCTTAAAGACTAGGATATTCCTTTCTTACAGCTGAATGGTGGTCACCAATCATGTGACACTGAGGAGGATGTCATGTGCTTAGATAGCAAATAATGTAAAATCAAAGCTTTATTTTGAATCACGTGTTGAGATTTTAGTTTGATTCACTGGACTGTTAATGCCTCCTTACATGCTTCCATTCCACACACACTGTGGCTTCAACGAAAAGGGGTTAGTGGGGGGAAATCCTCTTAACCTAGAATCTCAGCCAGAGAGCTTCCAGGTTTATAATTAGACTTGAGTTGGGACTGTAGTCTGTAGACTTCAAGGGGTGTTCTTGATGTTTAAAAGAGTTAAAAAACCTTCTCGTACTGTAGTAGTAGAGCTAAGAGGTCTAACTGATCCAGTTGACTTTAATACTGCAAGACATGTTCCTTGTTTACTGGAAAGGGCAACATATACTTGCTGACTCTTCTGTAAGTGAAGTATTGGCTCAGCAACTTCTCATGAAGAGGTGTAGCATGTGTGATGAACACCGATTAGATAATTGCTTGTGAAATGTCAAAGTCTAAACCAACTGATAATCATTTCGCAATACTCTGCCATGTCCTTGTGTTTGTTTTTGTTTGGAAGGGACTGACAATGTATGTGTGAGACCTTGACCTTTATGATTCAATGGAACTCTTGCTCTTTTTCTTTCCAACCCAGCAACCCCCCCTTCTGCTTCCTTAATTTTTTCCTCTCTCCCCTTCCTCAGTGGCACACTCGGACTCCGTGTAAGCGTGGGATATTGACCATGAGCTCAGTCGCTGTACTTACGCAGGAAAGCTTTAATGAGCACCGCAGTGGTCTCTTGGCAGACCAGGCTGCAGGTAAGCGCCACCCCACGTTTACACTGTACTGCCATTCATGTTACCCGGCTCACCCGTCCTCCCTCACCAGTACCTGACTAGAAGTTCTGACAAAATGTATGCAACATTTTAATAAGAAAGGCATGGGTTGGGACTGCAGCCAGCAGTTGCTATGGTTATGGAACTGGAGAAGTGTAGTCTGTTATTTGGACCTGAGGGAGTATTTAGTCATTCTCCTTCTCTGTCCACCTAAAATTGACACATTCTTGTGCCCTGTTCAAAATAATTGAAGCTACCAAAAACAAATGGGATAATCCAAGGCAGTTCAGGGGAGTGTTGTGAGTGCTTACACCCAAGCGCCATTTCTTAACTTTTGAATATGCTTCAAGCTGTCACTTGCCGTCTTCGGGCCAGTAAACTGAGCTGGATGTTGGTTCTCAGTCACAAGCAGTGTTTATTTTCAAATGAACCTGCTGAAATGACAACATTCCAGAGACCATTTTGGGGCTAGATTTTTGTTTAAGATAAAGCCTGGCACTTTAATTAAGTGCTGCAGATCGAAGCAAAATTGTCAGTTAACAAAACATTTAAATAAGGAAAAAAAACTGGGAAGGCATTATAGCATTCGAGATGGCACTTTAAAAAGGCTACAGTAACTAATAATTTGGTTGATTACTGTCAAGGTTTTTGTCCTAAGTGAATTGAATTCTGTCAATGAGTATAGGCAAACTTAAAGTATAAAGTCTCCCGGGTCCTAAGAATATAATATAGAATGTAATGAATATAATGTCATTCAGTTACAGCTAGGGATGAGAACCGATAAGATTTTAACGATTCCGGTTCCTTATCGATTCCTGCTTATCGAACCGATTCCTTATCGATTCTCTTAACGATTCTTATAATTTGGTAAGGGCACAAACGGGTTTTTTACATTAATGTTCTTTTATATAAATTTCTAGAATGTTTACATACACATTTAAATAAAACTTACATAACTTAAATAAAATGTGTTCTGTTTAATATAAACGTTCATACAAACAACAATGCTCCTTCCTTACAGAAGACGTACTAACTGTAACGATGACAGACTAGCAGCCTCTGAGCCCGTCTGATTTAGAACGTCATCATCAGCTTAATTGGATGGAAATGGAGATTATTTATAGAGCAAACGCTGGTTTGCACAATGAAAAAAATGGCACTAACAAAATCGCTGAATTTTCTGATCTGACATACAGCCCTTGTTATTGAGGTAAAGGACTGTATGTTTTCTTGTAGGTTGCTTGGTTGTATTGCTAATAGCGAACTATTATGCTAAACGCTTCTAATAGCAATGTCCACTACAAACACAATAACGTACTGAAGTCCACTACAAACACTACAAACACAATAACGTACTGAAACATAATTACTTGTATCATGTACAAACTAGGCACTCAGTATATTTAACACTTAGCTATTGCTGCCACTGAATTGGCAACGAGAAACGTATTCATATCGAACTGTCAAATTGAGGGAGCTGCACGCGTTGCTTGCTTATTAACGGAGTCTTTTGTACAGCCTAACCCTACCCTAGGACCAACAGAGGGGAGGCAAGCACTGCCCCTGCCTCTAGCCAACGGTTGAAAATAGAAGATTATACCGTTAAGCTAGCCTAGTTATGTAAGTTATATAAAATATATGACAATGTCCAACATCGCCCATTCTGTTAAGCAATTCAACGCTAAGTTTAGTTATGGTTAACACGAAAACGCAAACGTTTGCTGATAACACACGAGTAACACCGTTATGACTTATGATAAAACATTTTGAGGAGTTTACCTTGGCAAGTAAGGGATGAAGCGCCGACGTTAGTTGAGCTGCTGCTGGCATCGAAAACATGACATTCTTGTAATTTTATACCACGTGTGCTCAAGTGCTTATTCATGGTAGATGTACTTCCTCCCTTTGAGGAAATACATTTTTTACAGAGGTTACAAGTGACCGTGTTCGCATCCGTTCGGGTGAAATAAAGCCACACTTTAGATCGCTTCTGTCGAGTTGCCATTTCTGCTGCGTTCTGACTTTATTATAAGAGTTCGCGCATGCGCAAACGGCACAGAGACCCGTTAACAGACCCGGTTATGAATTTGGCTAACGATTCCAAAGATTCGGCTCATTGGGAACCGGTTCTAAACAAGACCCGGTTCTCGGTTCCCATCCCTAGTTACAGCACTTTAGATATGTATGGATTGCACAAACGGCAAGTTCGCTCAAGGGTGAGGTGCTTGGACTGCCAGATGCAAATTTCACGTACACAATGCCGGCAGTTGGCTGAAAATGGCAACCCTGATAAGAATTGGCCCAGTTTCCTCATTCATATCAGTCTGGTGTTCCTCTCGTGCGCCCTGTCGTTCCTATTTTAATAGCTGCTCTTTCAGGGCCAAGCGGTGCTGGAGATGAGGACCTCCCCACCTACAAGGATGCCTTTCCCCCTCTGCCTGAGAAGGCCTCATCTCCTGAGGGGACCCAGGAGGCTAGCAATGCCTGGACAACTAAAATCCGGCCTCTCAAGTCCTCCGTCATCACCCAGGTTTGGAACTAAATTGCATGTTAAGTACTTTCCTGTGTTTTGGTATTGCATGGTCATTTTTGAGCTGCAAACACACTGACTGCTCCGATGGTGGTCTCAGTTTGCGTAAAAATAGGCATTTGCTAAATGTGATCATATAGTGCATTTGGAGTATGGTTTTGTAAGGCTAGATAATTGTTGGGTGAAATAAATGATATTGACTCATTCTTGTGTTATCCTTTTGTTTGAAAGGTTTTCCATGTGCCTTTGGAAGAGCGCAAGTACAAGGACATCAATCAGTTCGGGGAAGGAGACCAGGCCAAGGTGTGCGTTGACATCATGCACAGGACTGGAGCCCACCTGGAACTCTCCATGGCCAAGGACCAGGGGCTCTCCATCATGGTGTCTGGGAAGCCAGATGCTGTGATGAAGGCCCGCAAGGAGATTGTGTCCCGACTGCAGACTCAGGTGAGCCCTGTGATAGGTTGTCGAGCTGTTGTCCCCTGTTTTGCCCTTGCCTGTTTCAGCCGGTTGCTAGATTTGTAGATTACAGTTTACGTATATTGTGCTGGTGGAGAAACATTACTGCGAAACAAATGCTTTCAATAAAATTCAAGACCTTCTAAGCTCTTCTCTTTTTAAGAGAAAGTTGAACATCTTCAGTGAGCTAACTGTCAGTATCTCTTCCATTTTTGATTATGAAAGGCTTCAGCTACTGTGGCCATCCCCAAGGAACATCACCGCTTTGTCATTGGCAAGAACGGGGAGAAGCTGCAGGAGCTTGAGCTGAAGACTGCCACCAAGATCC
Organism: Sprattus sprattus; assembly: GCF_963457725.1. Taxonomy (NCBI): domain Eukaryota; kingdom Metazoa; phylum Chordata; class Actinopteri; order Clupeiformes; family Clupeidae; genus Sprattus; species Sprattus sprattus. The sequence goes on along the minus strand of NC_137921.1, from coordinate 43,609,805 downwards.
AGATCCCGAGACCCGACGACCCCAGCAACCACATCAAGATCTCCGGAACCAAGGAAGGCCTGGAGAAGGCCAAGCATGAGATCCTGCTCATCTCTGCTGAGCAGGTAATCTTCTCATAGATGTGTTATGATGGCTGGTTCACTTGTAGTGAAGTGTACTGAAGTGTACCGTATAAATATGTGAAGTTACTACTTGATTGCCTTTCCTTGTGTGCTGATTCTATTTACTTGAGCTTCTGCAATTACTGCCAGTGTGTGGCAGTGAAGCCATGATTGTTATTGCCACATTGATATTTCAAGTGCATTTGGTATAATTGACCAATACTTCACTTTTAAATGCACATACTGAATTGGTTCTTAAATGTCACTGAGTCCTTGAATGTGTTTCTAAATTTGCTAAACAAAAGTTCAGTTTAATAGCGCCCCCCCTGCCCATGTATTTGTAGGACAAGCGTGCTGTTGAGAGGGTGAACATCGACAAGGTGTACCACCCCTTCATCACAGGCTCCTACAACAAGATGGTGGGTGACATGATGCAGGAGACAGGAGCCCGCATCAACGTCCCACCACCCAGTGTCAACAAAACGGAGATAGTCATCACCGGGGAGAAGGAGCAGGTGGCCCTTGCTGTGGTTATGATCAAGAAGATTTATGAGGAGAAGGTACGTTTCATTTCATGAATCGGTTGAACTAGGTAACGTTGAATACTTTATCAAACCTCTTGAATATTAAATATTTGATCAGAGCGCTTGTTCCAACCGATCTAATTCAGATCAGATTTATGAATGGCTGTTGGATCATTCCATTGTTTTGATAGTACCCAACTTTATCCTATTAGGCGCATGTCTGCGGTATTAATAATAAGGCTAGCTGTCCGTAGGCCCTGATCATATTAAATATATAATATTAAGTACAAACTATTTATTATATTGAGTACAAACTAGGCTATAAACTAATTTCCAATTAGACTTCTTCGGGCTACTATGCTGTTATAGCACTGTCGTACTTCATTCGACCAGTAGTTGGTTGTTTAGGTTTCTCGTTCCTTTTTTTGACCTCAGCCCACTACATGCATGTGCGAGCGTGTGTTCATTTTGCCTTAGGGTTGGGCGATGTCTCCTTATTTGGCAGAAGACGATGTTTACATTGAAACATCGTGATGGACGATGATATCGTCTCGTCGGGGGGGGGGGGGGGGGTTGTAGCCTACTACTCAGTCCCATTTTTTTTTTTTAAATGCCGTTACGTTTACCAATGTTGAACAGTGACTAGCGGTGAGGTTCGTGGCTGCGGTGAGGTTCGTGGCTGCACCGACTCTTGCAGTGTCAGATTTACAATAAATTAACCCATTCAATTGGTACCTTGCACATTGACAACTTGTTTTTCATATTTATTATCAGCATTCTTAACATACACATTGGTAAGGTTCATACTGTTGGCAGTTGCTAGCTTTTGATGAATTCGTTTTAATATCTGGATATTTGAACTCGTGAATATGAACTGTTTCATACGAAGTTGCACAGGCACCCTGAGGGTTTCTACCAGTCTCCATTATAATTGTATAGTTAAGTCGAGGAGACTATAACATCAGCTAGATAACTAGCTGTCATTTCATGCAAATTGAACTCTTTCATTTAAATCGTTGAAGGTAACTTAAAGTGTCCTTAGCTAGCTAGTAAGCTAGCAGGTATTTAACCGTAACAACCAGGAAACAACTTCAGCTGGAGTTTAATTCCTCAAATCAGCTCACCAATAAAAGCAGTCTTTGGTTCAAGGTGATCACAACCACTTGTATGATGTTAAATGGCTTCACATAGATATGAAACAATCCTCAGATAAATGATGTGAAATCAACGGAGCAAGCTATTCTGATAACAATGTAATGTTAGCGAATGAGGGGTGAGAAGCTCCCCCTTGCTATATTTAGTCTCCGCTGTTCGTTCAAAGCCAAATATATCCTCGTGGTTCCAAATAGCAATTTGGCTTTGAATGTGAGAAGTTGATCGAGCTATCTTCTGTCCCTTCGTGTCTATTCTATTTTGTAGCCATTGCACTGAAGTTAATGCTTTCGCTAAGTTGAACGTCATATTTCTGTTGACAATAGGCAAGTTTCCCGACGCAGGAGCAGGCTTAGATAACGTGAATATGAATGAAATGTTTGACGTGGGAAAAACGAAGAAAAGCTGTAACCTAGACATAATACCCTAATAATAATACATTGTATAAGAATAAGCCAATTAGGCATATTGTAGCAGTAGCCTATTTAATTTTCATGCCTGACTTTAATTCATATGGGGGGGCGTGGCATCACGATGGTTACCATCCATCGTGATGGTGGGTCAAAAATGACGATGGACGATGATATCGTCCATCGGCACAACCCTATTTTGCCTTCTATCATATACTATCTGATTAAGGGGTTCCTTACGTTGCCATCAGATATCAAGTTGGCAGTGTTTTGCAATAGTTAAATTGAGCAGAATTCGTTGTGTGAGCCTCTCATTTCAAAGGAATCCAAGGAACAGAAATGGTGTTACAAGTTATTCTGGGTGACATTGATTTCAAAGCAGCCCAGCCAGATTGTTTGTTTAATCTTTAGTCTTGGAACAGTTTCCATGTTCTCATTTATGCTATTTTTACCACAAATTCACACTCACACATCGAGCTAAATGCAGAATTAACATGTTTTCTTTCTCCTCATTGTGCGTCTGCAGAAGAAGAGTACCACTACTATTGCGGTGGAGGTGAAGAAATCTCAGCACAAGTATGTGATCGGGCCCAAGGGCAACACCCTGCAGGAGATCCTGGAGAAAACTGGCGTCTCGGTCGAGATCCCACCCACCGACAGCAGCTCAGAGACTGTGATCCTGCGTGGGGAGCCAGACCGCCTGGGCCAGGCCCTCACTGAGGTTTATGCCAAGGTAATCATAATAATGCATTTTATTTGTAGCGCACTTTTGATTCAAAGGAAACTCAGTGCCACAGAGCCAGTACATAGAAAAATATAGTGAAAAAAAACATTGTTGAAACAAACTATAACAAAGTCAAAAAAGGTTTTTAGGCCAGTATTTAGGCAAGGGCAAAAATAAGTTCTGCCCAGACAAAGAAATGCATGGATAATACGAAAGTGGTTACAGGTCTTGGGGCTATTGAGATTTGTGACCCTAATCTCAGTGCCAATGTGTTGATTCAGCTTTGTGTTTTAGTAAACGTACACTCAAGCTTTACAAAAGCCAGCATTGTATCAGAGCCAATTGTATCGGTATTGCTCAGAACAAACACTTTGACTTATGACTAGGTTTTAAGTCTTAGCTTTGCATTAAGCTTACGATTAAGCTTTCATATGCCTAGTTCCTGGACTCTGGTCTTGAGTGTGGTATGGTAACAGGATTTGAGTCCTGGAGTTTTGTGTGAATAACACTTTTGGGCAAGAGCCCAGACAAAGGATATTAAGAATAGCCATATTTGGACTTCAAGCACATAACTAACTGGGGGCAAAAGTTGTCTCCAGACCACATTTAATTTTTCATGAAAGGCTAAATAGGTGACTTGTCGGCGTTGCATAGCGATCAAATAAATGGTTCTATGGCTTATTTAACGGTGGACTTGAAATGAAAGGAAATGACTGTTAAAAATAAAATGATGTTCCCTTGGGTATAACCTTTTTTTTTCTGTCACCTCTCTGCTCAGGCAAACAGCTACACTGTGTCGGCAGTCTCAGCTCCCTCTTGGCTTCATCGCTTCATCATTGGCAAGAAGGGGCAGAATCTAGCCAAGATTACTCAGCAATGGCCCAAGGTACACAAAAAAAACCCCATTGTTTAACTTGTCCACCTTCTCCCTTTGCTATGTGAACGTTTCCTTATTTGTATTAAGTCTGTTAAACAAGCTGGTCTAGATTCCCCCCTCTAACTCCTCTCTTGGTTTTGTTTTGGTTGTAGGTGCACATCGAGTTCACCGAGGGCGAGGACCGGATCACCCTGGAGGGGCCCACCAAAGACATGGCCATGGTGCAGAGCCAGATCGAGGTCATTGTTGCAGATCTGGTGAGGAAGGCAGCGGCTGTCACAACAGCTCCTGGATTAATGAACAATTTTCAAAGAATTTTCTTTGCCTGAGGCCTCCTTTGTGTCACTGTGATGAATTATGGACTTGTCTGAAAACTCGTCTGTTTGCCCCATTAGGTTAGCAGAATGGATTACACCGAGATCAGTGTGGACCCCAAGTTCCACAGACACCTGATTGGGAAGGGAGGTGCCAACAGTAAGTAGTTGTCCCAAGTCTCCTCTGAGGGTCCCCTTTTTTACACGGTCATCATGAATTGACAGGTACCCTGCTAAAACATCGCTAGCGCTCGTTAATCCTCAGTTTTGGGTGTGTTTTTGTCGTCTTTCCTGTATGTTCCTTTTTCTACACGGCCTTCTTCACCCAGTCAACCGCATTAAAGAACTGCATAAGGTGTCTGTCCGCATTCCCCCGGACAACGAGAAGAGCAACCTGATCCGCATTGAAGGGGATCCCCAGGGTGTGCAGGAAGCCAAGAAGGAGCTGCTTGAGCTTGCGTCGCGCATGGTAAGCCTCCACAGTCTGGCGTCCCATTGTACAAATGAACAATGGGTACAAGTGTTGCATCTTTTTTTACACTTTAAAATCATGAATGCTCAGAGTTAGAGTATTTTGCTCTACACCTGCCATGAACTGATTACATCGGTCATATCTTCCTGATGACAATGTTCACATACTTTCAAGACCTTGCCCTTCCACCTGCTTAGGTTTGTGTGTGCTAGACATGTTGCAAGACATGTTGCTTTATCTGCAGTGTTTGTGCACCTGATCTTCACAGGAGAATGAGCGTACAAAGGACATGATCATCGAACAGCGTTTTCACCGAGCCATCATTGGGCAAAAAGGGGAGAACATCAAGGAAGTGAGGGACAAGTTCCCAGAGGTGAGAACTGATGTGTGAAATACGAGAACCTGAAGGGTTAATGGAGGGGAAAAAAGTTACAACAAGAGTCTGATGAGCAATGAAACGATTGAAAAGTGCACTGTCATCCTTAGGACGTCATTTTGTATGCATCAGGAAGTCTTATCCGTTACAAGTTGGTGACGAGCGAGTGGAGACCCTGAGCTGATCTGGTCTGTAACCCTCTGGCTGTTCTTTTGTCCTGTCCAGGTCATAATCAACTTCCCCGACCCTGCGCAGAAGAGTGACATCGTGCAGCTGCGTGGCCCTCGTAACGAAGTGGAGAAATGCACCAAATTCATGACTAAGATGGTGGCTGAAATGGTACAAGGAGCAAAAATTGATTCTTGAACGTCCTATAACACCCTGAATATCTTTTTGCAAAGCTTTTAGCTGATGCTCTCTCTCTACCAACCTTCCGCCATTGTTTGCATTAAATCTCTGCAGGTGCATTCTGTAGTCTGCTTTTTTGGTTAGGCACCCTTTAGTAACATTGTTTCATTCCACCTGAGCCAAATCATACTGAGGACTGGTTTAATACATACAACATTCAGTACACTGCAACACACACATAAGTTTAGTTGTGTTTCTGCATTTCTTTTTGGAAGAGAGGATTTTTTTATTATTATTATTATTATTATTGAACCTATGTGATTTTGTTTTTGTCGATCAGATGGAGAACAGCTTCTCCGTCTCAGTCCCAATCTTCAAGCAATTCCACAAAAACATTATTGGGAAAGGAGGAGCTAATATCAAGAAGGTGAGTTTGTGTTGGAGCGTTTCTGCGGAACATTCTGTCTTCAGTGCCAAGGCAATTGTCTAGAGTGGCTACTTTATTGTGATTTTCCTCAATCCATAGATTCGTGAGGAAACGAGCACGAAAATTGACCTGCCTGCAGAGAACAGCAACTCTGAAATGATCATCATTACAGGCAAGAAGCCGAACTGTGAGGCAGCAAGGACCAGAATTTTGGCTATTCAGAAGGAACTGGTGAGATGGATTTTCTTAGTCTTGATGGGTTGGGGCACAACATGTACATGGCTTCAATTCCCATTTGGTTTGCTGTTCATATAGTGAAATGGGTCATCGTGACCTACAAAAACAATAGTTTTTAACATCCCTGTTTCTAGGTTATGGTGACTGTCCAAAACCTTACCTTGGTTCTTCATATTTGATTCTGAATCTCAATCCTGTCATTATTAGGCAAACATCACAGAGGTGGAAGTGTCCATCCCATCCAAGTTGCACAACTCCCTGATTGGCTCCAAGGGACGCTTTGTGCGCTCCATCATGGAGGAGTGTGGTGGCGTGCACATCCACTTCCCCACTGAAGGCTCTGGCATCGATGCGGTGACAATCAGAGGCCCTGCAGAGGAGGTGGAGAAGGCCAAGCGCCAGCTGCTTTCCCTGGCTGAGGAGAAGGTTGGTTCTACAGCCTCTCTTGGTCACATATTGGTAGTGCATCGCCTGTCCTTGGTGTTATTAACATAACTTCAAAAGAGCATAGGGAGGGCGGATGTGCGAAAGAGTTTTACAGATAGTCCATAGAGCGTGTATATGTGTATATCAGTCAAGGAGAAATATTGTATGAAGCAATATCTATGCTGAGTATAGCCTTTCAATAGACTTGGGCCTCTAGTTTTGGTCATAAACTGACCAATTTACCAAGTAAAGCTCTAATATCTTGACTCCTTCAAACACGTGAGCTTTCAGAGAGTAAAACTATTTTTTTTTGATTAACTACCCAGCAAATAAAAAGTCATACAGCTGAGCTGCGGGCCAAGCCTGAGTACCACAAGTTCCTCATCGGAAAAGGTGGCGCGAACATCAGGAAGGTGCGTGACAGCACTGGGGCCAGGATCATCTTCCCTACCGCCGATGATCAGGACCAGGAGCTGATCACTGTGGTGGGCACTGAGGAGGCCGTGCGCGAGGCCCAGAAGGAGCTGGAGATCCTCATCAAGAGCCTGGTGAGCTTGAAACTGGCTTGACAGGATTGGCCTAACGCTTATGACCTTATTAATGTAGGATTGCAAATCTAATGTAATTGTGGTCTGAATGTCCTGATGGTACAGGGCCAAATCAAAAACTGGATTTCTTGTTAATAATATCCAGCTCTGCATTTCTGCTGTTCCTGATTTTAAAAAATTAAAAAAATCAGTTCAAAATGAGTCACCAAGAAATGAGAGGCTGTAGGAGTAGAAAGCCACTCAATGGTGTTAACAGGATATGGCAGTAACCATAGTTACCATTTGAGCCGTTTTGCATTACTTGTTCCCATTCAGGTCCAGCCCACAAACATTGAATGTTGACGTGCTTACGTATTTATGCACTTGATCGTTTACTGATCTAAATGTATGCTGGTTTACTCTCGCAGGATAATGTGGTGGAGGACCACATGCTTGTTGACCCCAAGCACCACCGCTACTTTGTGACCCGGCGTGGTCAGGTCCTGAGGGACCTTGCTGAGGAGTATGGAGGCGTGATGGTGAGCTTCCCTCGCACTGGCTCATTGAGTGAGGATGTCACCCTGAAAGGAGCCAAAGACTGCGTGGAGGCCGCCAAGAAACGCATGCTGGAGATCGTTGAGGACTTGGTAAGATATTCAGGGCTGCGGTTGGAATACAGATTCTTGGGTCTAAGTCGATATTTTTGTTAATTCAGGGCGACGTGGTTAGAAACGCCAAAGTCTGTGTTCTTACTTTTGACAATTTGGGAGTGATGTCTTCTCTGAGGGAACTAAAGGCCAGTCTTCTGTTGCCCCTCCAGGATGCTCAGGTGACCATGGAGTGTGTGATCGCCCAGAGGTTCCACCGCTCCATCATGGGGCCAAAGGGCTCTCGGATCCAGGCAATCACCAGAGAGCACTGTGTGCAAATCAAGTTCCCTGACAGAGAGGACCAACAAGGTAAAAACCCTCTTTGTTTGCTTTTAGCTTTACTCATGTTCAACACTACTCTGTTATGGTGAAATGACTGGATATAATAGATGGATGTGAAGATGTATTAGTTATAAATTATATAATTTCTCCCTAATATACTATTTTAATGTTACTGTAACACTTCTCTATTCAAGAGAGGCGCAGTCTTTTCACAAACTAAGCATAATTTGTTAGAGAGAAAGATGGTAAATATTCTCCTCCCATCAGCCCCTCCTGCTGAGGCTCCGGCACCGGCTCAAGCTCCGGCTCCTGTGCAGGAGAATGGGGAGGCCATTGAGGAGGTGAAGGAGGTGAAGGAACCTGTCGACCCTGCTGCCCCAAAGAAGTGCGACATCATCGTCCTCTCTGGCCGCAAGGAGAGGTGTGAAGCTGCGGTGGAGGCCCTAAAGGTAACAGAGAGCGCTCATGTTTGACAAGTTCTACAAAAGATCACTTGTAGATAGGAAGATGGAAGAAAGAAAATGTACATTTACAATCTTTCAATAAACATGGGATGAAATTTCTTCTATTTTTCTCTCAGGCTTTGGTTCCTCTGACCATTGAGGTCGAAGTTCCTTTTGAGCTTCATCGTTACATCATTGGGCAAAAGGGAAGTGGAATTCGCAAGATGATGGATGAGTTTGAGGTTGGCATCTCCTTGTACATGTTATTGTTTTCCCCTTTCAAAAACATTCAAATAGACAGTCCATATCTGTATAGTACACATGTAGCGTATAATGTTTATTAATATTTGTATTTTCCCTTTCTGAAGGTCAATATCCAAGTGCCTGCTCCTGATCTGCAGTCTGACATTATCTCCATTACTGGCCTAGCCAATCACCTTGACCGCGCCAGAGAAGGTCTGCTTGATCGTGTGAAGGAGCTGCAGGCCGAGCAGGAGGACCGGGTGAGTCTGCCAGGCACTGCTGGACCTTCAATCTTTAACGTTTCTGTTAATTCCGCTGGTGATTTTTAACCAATTTATGGAGAATTATATATTTTTTTTCTTTCTGTACAGGCTCAGAGGAGCTTTAAGCTATCCATCACTGTGGACCCCAAGTATCACCCCAAGATTATTGGACGCAAGGGTGCTATCATTACCCAGATCCGCACCGAGCATGATGTCAACATCCAATTCCCTGATAAAAATGATGAGAACCAGGTATGAAGTGAACCTATAATGAAGTCTCACCATTTGAAACAGACAGCACAGGCTAAAGGACGACTAAGGAGCCGCTGATTTGAATCCATCTTTTAATTTTGATATTGGTGGCGCTTTTCATGTCTGTGCATCACTTACCTGATGGCTTCTGACTAGAGGTTCATCCAAACATTGATCCCTCATCTTCGATCTTGTGTTCAGGATCAAATCACCATCACTGGGTATGAGCAGAATGCCATTGCGGCACGGGATGCCATCCAAGGCATTGTGGATGAGCTGGAGGAGATGATCTCCGAGGACATCACCCTCGACAGCAGAGTCCATGCCCGCATTATTGGGGCCCGTGGCAAGGGCATTCGCAAAATCATGGATGAATTCAAGGTAACGCCCAGGCAGTAGAGTTCAGTTAATTTGTGTCCGTGTGCGCATGCTAGAAGTACATGCTTACCTCCCTTACACCCTTACCACCTAACTGTTTGTGTTGTCTTACTTCTGTGATTTTAAGTACATCTGTTCTTGACTGGCACAGCATTTGATGATTTTCTTAGTAAGATGTTTTTCTGTTGACAGAACATATTAGTAGAGGAATTTGACGCAAGCTTACTTTAATATGACCTGACATTCTTAACCTTGACGTGTCCCGGATGTCCAGGTTGATCTGAGGTTCCCCCAGAGTGGAGCTGCAGACCCAAACCTTGTGACCGTGACTGGTCGTCCTGAGCTGGTGGATGAAGCCATCGACCATCTTCTGAACCTGGAGGAGGAATATGTAAGCACATCTCATGCTGCAGCAGTTGTTTCCACACATCTCATTTCGACTGCATCTTAAATGACCACACCAATGCTATATTAGCATTGAACCATGTAATCAGTACATGTAGCCATTGTCCAAACTTAGACTTGTTGGTGTATGATGAAACACGGAAAGAATGTATGTTTGTTGTGGGTCTGACCACATTTCCTTTCATCCAGTTGGGTGATGTGGTAGAGAACGAGTCCAGGATGCAACACATGAAACCTTCCGGCGGTGGCGGTGGCGGCGGTGGTGGCGCCTCTTCTATGGACGAGCCCCGTGGCAATTCTAAGGGCTTTGTGGTGAGGGAGGCTCCCTGGGCCGAGAAGGTAATGTTTTTTTTTTATTATTATTTTAAATGAAAATTCAAAACTCATCATGTGGGTCTTTCTGTCATTTTTGGGTCCATGAGATGTGTGATTCGTGTCTGAGGTTGGGGTGGGCGGGAGTATTATGATGTAATGCTGTTTTTATACTACAGTCATGCTTTGCTTCATAAATAAAAACGGTGAATACAAAAAAAAAAAAAAATGCTTTCATGTAGTTGCCCTCTTTTCTTGTTTCCTCAGCTAGCTTTATTGTCTTTTGAAGGTAAACACTTACACCCTCCTCTTATCTCTTCTCAGGCCCCTGACATGAGCAGCTCTGAGGACTTCCCCAGTTTTGGGGCTGCCCCTGCAGCACCTCCTCCCAAGCCATCCCCATGGGGACCCAAACGATTCTGAACATCACGACCGCGGACTGGCTTTTCAGACTTCTCTTGATGGACCCCCCTTCTTCTCCCTGCCCCTTGCTCTGTTGAAGATTGATCCCTGACACTGACTCCCCCCCCCCCAAACTTCTCCCTCCCCCAGCCCCTACCTTCCATCCCCATCCTCTCTTTGGTTTATGCTGTAATCAAACTATGGTTTGATGGGCACTCTGTCCATCATTGCCTTTACAACCCGACAAACTTTCAGTGGTTTTAATATTGTGTGATGCAGTAGCGTGAGGAATTGGATGGGAATGACCCAAAACTAGTGTGAACAGAATGTCTCTCTTTTAAACTTGATAAATGGTTCATACTTTTTCTTTGGTCAACTCTACTTGGTCTGCAGTTAACTCCCCACATTGCTTGAAGCTGCTCTGAACATTTCTCTCTCTCTTGACCTCCGCTGAGCACATTTTTAGGAAGGAATCATAAATTGGTGGGTAATGGACAAAAAAAACTGAGAAAAGACCCAAAATCATTTACGACTCTTGCATACTATTTTGGGCCTTTTACATGCAAGAATGTTAGCCTGTGAAAAGATGATGAAAGGGTTGTTGGGCTAACTAAGCTGCTCAGTTCGTAGTTGCCTTTGTAGTGGGTGTTTGGGGAGGAGACAAACTCAATTACCTCTAGCGGAAGACACCTCTGATCAGAAGTTAGGTTAGCCTACTGTAGAAAGGTTATCCTTCTTTTGATCAACTCTTACCCCTGCGCACCTCCTCCCTCCACCCCGTCCCAGGTGTAGTAGTGTGTGTGGTCGTGCCCTGATGTTACAAATGTTTCTGTGGTCTTCTGCCCCTCTTGTGCTCCCGTTTTACGTGTCCCGGTGCTTTTGTCCATATGATCGTTGGCCGTATTCATGCAGCCTTAGGGGGGGGGGGGGGGGGGAATAGAAGAAAAAAAAGAATCTAACTCAAAACTTTTTACAAGAACGGTTGTTCACTACAGAGTGCTACGTGTTGAAACTGCCAGATACTTTGGAGGGCCATTGGGATCTGTAGACCCTGCCGCTAGTCACTAGACCCCGAGACCCCAAAGTTTACTCTATCCCACACTAAACTGTTGGAAGTTTTCCTATTTCCATTTACTTTTATATTTACATTGCTGAATCATGTTGATGGAAAGAAAATGTAACAACTTCTTGAGAAGACGCAGAAGAAAAGCGAACCATTTAGTGCCAATGAATTGTCAAGTATTGTCGTGTTCTCATCCTCGCTACTGGGTCAGTGTCCAGTCCCTTTTTGTCTTCCAGTTGCTATGCACATGGTTCTGGAACCATAGCAACGGCCCTCTTTAATAGCCTTATGATAAGAATTATGCAAAAACCATACCAGAAAAAGTGAGACGATCATGGATAACACTGGAAATGAAATTGTCCAAAAAAAAAAGTCAATAAAAATGGAAAACTGAAAAGCCTTTCATTGCCAAGCTGTTTTTCTTCCATTGTCTCCAAATGTTACAATCCATTGTATCAACATCAGTGTTCCTTGGAGAATATGAAGTGCTATGTTTGAGTGGCTTCCCTATGGTTTTCATACCCGTGCATGCACATTTCAGAGAGTTAAAAGTCCACTTATAGTTATGTTTCAAAGACAAAACTAATAATAATACCCTTTTTTTGTATAGCACCTTTCATACAAAACAATGCTGCTTAAAGTGCTTTACAGCACCGCTGTTACCAAAAAGATCAGGAAGATTAGCAAGATTGAGACACTGTCAATATAATATATTTCAGAGTATTATGTACAAACAAGTTGGTTGTATCACGACCAAGCTGCCTCTGTGACTCATTTGGGTCCCCTTTTGGTGGACTGCTCTCTGGGTTATGGCCAACTCTTTTTTTTTTTTTTTTTTTTTTTTTCTTGGATATCTGACCCCTTTCACAAAAACTGATTGTCAGGGGTAGGTGATGTGGCCTTTCAGCCGTACGTGAACAACTGAAGGGAGCGACATTTCGTGAGATTTTTTTTTCCATTTCCACGGCCCTCGCTCACCGTCGTCATCAGTAAGTCAAACAGCACCACCTTCCGTCAACTTGCCACGTGTTCAACAAGGTAAGGGAAAATTAATGGCCAGTACGGGGATCGAACCCGCGACCTTGGCGTTATTAGCACCACGCTCTAACCAACTGAGCTAACCGGCCACGTACGCCAGTATAACCAATAGTATATATCACTATGCGCCTAAATACATTCATTGCTACCTAAGCAAAATAAATAGCTAAGACACTATTTTGGATTATACGCCTAACTGAGAGGACTGCCAATTTACGGACAAATATGTAGCCTACAGCTAAGCTTGGAACAGTTACCTTATTCTATAGTGAGGAACAGTTACCTTATTCTATAGTGAGGAAAAATTGTCATAGAACCTTAAATCTCGGATTTCCTCTGCGCCAAGCCAAATAGACAGAGCAAAGAGATCACTTTGGTGAAAATAATGTTTTTTGCACACTGATTTGACCTCTGTAGCAGATTTTGGTAAAGAACAACGAAATATTCAATACTTCAGCGCCAAGTAAACCAAAAGGTTTACTACCATTGATCAAAATAATATGACAACCGAAATAGAATTCTGTAGTTAACGAGTTTTCGTTTTACTTTGGCAACACTGGATATTTCAAACCAAACATTCCAAAGTAGGCTAGTTCTCAACTTTGAGCTACACTACACTACACTAATGCCATCTAAAGGAAATATTCAACTTCGTGTAAACGGCGATATTGAAGAGGTGAGGAATTCAATATGCTCAGTTAGTTAGGCTACAAGTCAATAATGTGCGGAGGCTTCGTGAAATTTGTCTTGAGCCCAGTAGGCAGCAGCACCAAGATACTTTCATATTATCGTTGGATACCAACCATAAGCATTAAAACAATTTTAAGTTGTTATTTTCAAGTCTACTTTTCCTACCACAGCAGTAATGCCACTCACCACAAGACAGCCAAATCAGTGCACAGCTGATCAGACCTGTGTCCAGATGATTGACAATTTGCACGTGGAGATCTGTGCTCTGGTAAGAACATTGAAAGAATAGGCTACATACGTGTGCGTTTGTGGGAGAGAGAGAGAAATACAGAGAAAGAGTGAAGAGCTACATGAAATAAAGCATAGATCATGTTTATGGTGATTTATTTGTGTAAAGTGTGTGTTTTTAATTGGTTTGTATCCTTCAAGGAGGACGAGAATGTCAGGTTGAGTGAAAAGAGCTCCCAACTGGACAAAGAGGTGGGAATTACATTTAAATCATTGGGACTGAGGGTCACCAGTATAACTCACTAATCTATTGTAGGAACCATCTAAAACTTTGCGTCTGTTCGTAATCTCTCTCTCTTTCTTTCTCTCTTACTCTCTTTCTCTCCCCTCTCTCTCTCGCTCTGCACTGGTATTTGTGTGGCAGTTATTTCTGAAGGAGAGAGCAGTAAGAGCAGCAAAATGCTGGGTAGCTGAGAATGAAGCTCAGCTTCCCCAACTGGAGGTACCGTTTATTCAAACAGATACGGACATTTGCATTGCATGTTGGACTATAGGAGAATTGTTAAAGGTATAACATTTGTGTTTTCCTCTTACCAGAATATTATTCTTCAGAAGGAGAAAGAACTGGACGAAACTACTTGTCTATTAACCAGTGTGAGAATACATTTTGTATTTACACATAAACTCATGTCATGACTTATGGTTCACTGATAAACACATCCTTCCGACAGATCATTTCTGAGACTGAAGAACTGGAGGCACAACTAAAAGTTGCTCTGGAGCGGGAACAGGTAATGGTCTTGATGGGTTTGAGAAGAGGTAACATAAGAAAGTCCAGGAGCTGATAGACTTTGAGGAGTACTTATGGGTCATTTTGTAATCGGAGGGTTGCTAGTTCGATTCCCCACTCCTCCTTGGAGTGTGTAAGTGACCTTGAGCAAGACACTGAACCCCTAACTGCTCCTGGACCTAACTATTTCCTTGTACATCGCTTTGGATACAAGCGTCTGCTAAATTACTAAATGTAAATGAATTGTAGCACGAGTGAGACTCATTATCCTGATCCCCATTATCCTGAATCAGTTTCCACAGGTCTCCCTAGACAGACTGGACCAAACAGAGGAGGGAAAGCAGGCAATGCAGGAGGCGAGACGCCACAGGCTAGAAGATGTTATCCTTAAGGAGGCCTTAGGTTGGGAGGGGAAGGAACTGAACACCAAAGAACTGAAGGATGAAGAGGATGACACAAACCAGGTGGCTGACCATGATAAAGATGAGCAGTGAGTCTAGTTACATTCTTCTGCACTGTAAACATGTTTGTACAAGCCTGTATGGTATTTAAACAATTTCACAGGGGATATGTATTGTACATTGTTCATTTGTTTTCAATTGTTCATCAAATGTTTCTATTTTTAATTTACCCTCAAGGACTTGTGGCTGTTCTACTGCTCTTTGGAAGTGGGCCTGGAGGTAGAGAGAATAGACACAAACTCTCTCTTCCTATACACACACTTCTCTTCAGTTTACCCCAATATTTTTCTCTGTTTTCAGTATTGGTTAACACACAATATAGTGTTGTAGTAAACACACAGTAGGCCTATAGAGTATAGAGTCATGAATTCAATTGGATTCAGTTACACTGTCACGCTGTGTTAACACCAGCTTGAATGTTTTGTCCGCAATACATTGATTAGTAAACATACCCAAAGAAACTCTGGTACTCCTTGCGATTAAATTAGTTCATTAATATTTGTTTCTACCAAATGAATAAATGTTATGTAAGGCAGCATGCATTTTAAGTACATCAACAATATTGTGTTATAAGCAAAGATAGCCTATACTGACATATTTCAACATTTACAAGTTATTGTCTCTCCTTAATAAGCATTTCCGTGTGGACTGATACTGCACGAACCAAATACAAATAATCACATCAACCATTGGGGAACCCAATGTTGTAGTAGGCCATGCTGGTTATGCATAAATCTACTCTGTCATATGGGAACGTGTTCATGTGCAAGGTTGCATAGGTTTCTGTGTAATGACTGGTCCAGGCGCTACCATAAAGTCGATCACATGACTACAACTCCTGGCAGGCAAGCTCCAAGTACCTCTTTGGAAAACCAGGCAACCTCACCAGCTGTACGGGACATCTTACAGAATACGTTGTTCAGTTAATTTAATGTGAGTAGACAGCCTACTTTTGGTATTCAAGGAAAGGTATGTTTTCCAAAAGTACGTTTTTCTTGTGTGAACCTGACAAAATAGTTGGATGCTAGCTGGACAGCTAACTTTTACAAGCAAGCTAGTATCATGCCATTCGTAGCCACGTCGCTGGCAAATACCGAAACTTGTGGTATGTGCACTTTATTTTTAAATAGTAAAGGATACAAATATAATGATGATATCACATTCGTGCAATTTAGGGTGATAATCCCAGGTAGCAATGTGTATGGTAATTATTGTTTCAGCTTGCTTGAAAAAACTTAAATTTGACAGTGTAGTGCCGTGTGACACCCTGCAGGGACATGAAAAAGAGCAGTATCATTTTTCTTGATGTCTTCACGTGTGAAACTTCTTCACCATGCAAGGATTGGTTGGGATAGACTGTGATTTAATAGACTTAGACTACAAGGTAAAACTCCCAGACATATGTTTTTCAATTATAATGGTTTTACACAAAATACGGCGAAAGCCTGGATATTTCCACCAACCACGGCCTTAAAAAGCATCGTTGTTATTGTTCTTTAAGATCAGTATGCTTTACTCCAATTGCAGTTGGAGATGAAAATAATGGCCAGTACGGGGATCGAACCACGTAGCACCACGCTCTAACCAACAGAGCTAACCGGCCTGAATGCACCATGCTATGCATGTTTGTCAACAATATTACTGTCACGTGAACTATATATAATAACGTTGCGAAGTGTCATTGAATGACTATGCGTCGTAGAATCTTACGGCGTACTAGTTGTGTGGTGTGTAGTTCTCTGTTATAATGCAGAACAGCTGGCTGAATTTCCATGGCTCGTTGGTCTAGGGGTATGATTCTCGCTTTGGGTGCGAGAGGTCCCGGGTTCAAATCCCGGACGAGCCCTTCGTTTTTCCAGGTTAAAAGGTGTTACACCTTCTTTTCAGAGTTGTTTTAGCGGTGGTCTTCATTTTGTCGGTAGTGTAGACATAAGAGTCTAATAATTAGAGCGTAACACTCGAGAAGTGGTGAAGACTGAAATGCTGATTTAACTGATCATATGTGTTTACTTTGCCTGTGGATATCAAATGAACTACAGAGATGAATGAAATTTTGAACACGTAAATTAAAATGCGCTTAAAACTGTGATCTTCACGTTCTTCTCTGAGACATTTTCCAACACGATGTATGCGTTGGTGGTATAGTGGTGAGCATAGCTGCCTTCCAAGCAGTTGACCCGGGTTCGATTCCCGGCCAACGCAAAGTACCTTTTCTACAGAAAAGCTGCAGAAATTATTTTAATGTATAGATTAACTTCATAACAACTTTAATGTTGTGTTGCCTAAAAGACCATTAAATACACAGTGAAAAAGACTCATCACTGAAAACAGACATTAGTTGAAAGGAGTGGATTTAACGTGTTAATTTGAAATAGGCTATTTAACGTGTTTAAAAAACCTAATGTTTAAAGCAACTGGGTCAACTGGGTTTTGTTATTATTTCTGTCAGTAGTTTCCTTTGACACGGATGCATGCCCAATGGGACTGCATTGTATATCCGGTTTGCGGTTGCCTGTTATAGTGTTTAAAGGCACCCAGTGCAACTTTCGAGGCTTAAAAATAAACATTCAATTTTTAGTCTTTTTTACACGTAGTAAGTTTCAATAACTCCATACCATTACATACCGACATTCAATCAGCAAAGATGAGACGTTGTTGTGTGGTGAGAACTGATAGAAAATTGATAACAACAACAATCGCCGCCATTTTCTTTATTTTTTGTAACCTACAATAAATAAAGTAGGCTTCCAGTCAATGGAAAAATGGCTTCTCCCCACCGGCGATTGTTGTTGTTTACGATTTTCTATCAGTTCTCACCACACAACGACGTCTCATCTTTGCTTCTTGAATGTCGATATGTAATGGTATGGAGTTATTGAAACTTACTACGTGTAAAAAAAACTAGAAATTCAATGTTTATTTTTCATTGAATGTTTACTTAAAGTTGCACTGGGTGCCTTTAAATCAGTATAGCCTACTGGGCCATTTTCGATAGGTAAAAGTTTGGACCAAAAAAGAGCTAATAGTAGGGCTAAGGTGGAAAAAACCTGAAGTTTACCCTCAACTAATCGTCTCCAACAATATATTTGACATGCGCTCACTCATGCAAAATTGTTTTCAATAACGCAATCAAATGTATTTATCCCCTGTCATTCGATTCGAAAATGCCAAATTCAGCGGAATTTCGCATTGAACTAATTTCTGTCTACATCGGAACGGGCAGGTCTTTGTTATTCATGCTAAGCACTGAAGGTGTGTATGTGTATGATGAATAAATGTGTGACTGAGAGGGAAAGACCATATATGTCAGTTCATGTTTACGGTATTTACACCCATCTTGAGACAACCACTTCACCCCTTGCATCATATAATTTTTATTATTTATTTACTTACTTCCTAAAAAGCCGAGAAGCAGTAAAGGCCTCTCACAGGAGCTCTGAGGCATAATCATGCTACAATTAAGATAATTCCACGATGACAGCTAGTGGGGAGAGAAGTAATTTCCATGCCTCCTAATCGAGCCAGGCTGTCAGATTAAGATAGAGAAGTGATTTGAGGGGAAATTGTCTTGGCCTATACTCTTTGGAGTGAGTCCCAGGTGGCCCCAGGTATCTCCTTTGCCTGTGTGTGCCGCAACCCAGGGGGATATTTGGTTCTGATTTGCTATACCGTAGAGATGACTGAAGAGCTCAGACAATAGCAGCATGCTGTGTGTGTGGGTCTAAGGGATTTTTTATCAATTTATGGTTGTTAACAGGTTTCCATTTCTTCTGCCTGACGAGTTTTAAGAGTTAGATTCATCGTCTTTCTCAGTAATACTCATCTGAAGTTAATGTTTCACTGTTACTGTTTGTAAAGAACCTTTTGTTAGCAAAAACATACATGCAAGGCATACACTAAAGTGAAGTGGGATTGTCAAAGGGTATCCCTGTCGAGAGTCTTTTAGGGAAAGCACAGAAGGCAGTAGGCAAGTGAGACAAACCTCAGTGGTTGGAAATGTATTCGTCCTCCACCAAAAAGACAGAATATAAATGAACAAAACGATACTTACACACAGCTGTGTATGTATAGACAGTATTACAGCTTAGTACACTTGTTACTAAATTGAGACAGTACACAGATATCAACCTCACCCTTTTGAAGCTGATAGAGAAGAGCATAGACTAAGCTCGCAACCAAACTCTCACCCAAGAAGCTCTCTGCACAGAAGCGCCCTAACAACTACTACGCTGAGCTCTGCGTAATTGGCCCATACCACCATAGGCTCACAGCTCAGGCGGGACGTCATGTGGCAGAAGAAATGCACATTATTCAACGTTAAAATTGTACTAATGATAATCATAACTAATTCAGGCCTTCGACTGATAACGATAACAATAGTTATAGGTAACATTCACCCTTGAAAACCTTACAACATAGTTAATTGAATTCGCGAGGGTGAAACCACGTTCCTCGCGAACCTGCCCAAACCATAAAGGCGTCCCAGGATGGGAGCGCATTTCCTAAAAGAGGAAAAGATACAATGGGGCAAGAAATCATTCAACTTCGTTGGTTGAACAAGCATGGCATAGTTCACTGTCATTCTTTTTCATATGCTACGTGTAAAGGCAACTGAATAACAGTGATTTGATGGAACAATATGGGTACAATAAAACGGAGATTTTGATAAACGGTGAATTAATGAGTATGAGTATTTTTTTGGCGTGGTTTTGGCGATAAGTGTGCACCCCAATGCTTCCACACACGCCATCCAAGATGAACCAGTTTAGACAGTTACGTGGGGATGTACAATAAGGACTGTAGGACTCTCTGTTTTTAAAGTAAAACGAAAGTCTGTTGCGTCCGCCATTAGAACGTGCTTAGGAAACGCGGCATCACACGGTCACTGTTGCAGGGCTTCGTTTGGTCAATCCTACACTGTAATTCTGTGGCTAGATGCTGAGTACTGTATTTACAGTTTTTTACAATTGCTAAAACACATTCTCGAAACAGTCACTCATTTTCTCTAAACTCTAAACACAAAACCTCATCTTGAAGCACTATTTACAAAACCTCTGTATCCTCTTGCAAAATGAAACTTTCGCCTCAAAACAGTTTTACCTGTGCTCAAAATCAAACACTGCTGTCAAATCATAAACAAAGTGTTCAAAATGATATACACTTTCAAGCAGTCAGTAAACAATACACCAAAAAATAGAAAACACATTGTTCAAAACATATAGTTCTCAGGGAGAAGTACATTTTTTTTTAGCTCAAAACTAATTTCATATTTATCTGTCATTGACTTTTGATGAATGAAAACATGCTCTCTCATAGTAGCTATACAAATGTATCAGAAATTACTACTTTGCTTTGTTCTAATTTGTGTTGGTTCTTTCTCATTCTTTTACCCCTATAGTACTGTACCCTGCATCTCACTACTCACAACTCACTCTTGTTCTTTGTTGATATGAACCTGCAATCAATCAAAATCTAGTGAGCAATCAGTACTGTTACTGTACCAAATAGAAAGCACAATGTTCAGGGCCATACAACTTGTTTATGTATTGTCCTTATACAGCCTACAATGCACTGTAGGCCTACTACAGTATACACTACCACAGTAAAAGGGACACAAATCAAAGGAGTCAACGTGGTGTTTACTACTTGTCCTCCTCCCCTCACATTGTTTCTTCTATTCATTCTCAGACTTTCTCCTTCCCACCTTCAACAACCTGTTTGCTCCCTAAACTGGCTCATATTGGTTGTGTCACATAATTTGATACAAGTTACAGTTTTTTACAATTGCTAAAACACTAAAACCCATTGGCTGAACAAAGTTCTCAGTTGCCTGAACTCATGAAGCTAATTGTGTAGTCTGTTGTCAATACCTTAAACTATTTCACACGGTAAAACACAATTTGCAGGTCTCACTTAGACTTTTCAGCAGAACTAATTCACATGTCATCCATACTGGTAAACACAAGTGGCAACAATCAAATACAAATAGAGAACAAATGTCATTGATTGAACACAGCCACTCTAAATAGATTTAACTTGTATCAAATGATGTGACACAACCAATATGAGCCAGTTTAGGGAGCAAACAGGTTGTTGAAGGTGGTAAGGAGAAAGTCTGAGAATGAATAGAAGAAGCAATGTGAGGGGAGGAGGACAAGTAAACACCACGTTGACTCCTTTGATTTGTGTCCCTTTTACTGTGGTAGTGTATACTGTAGTAGGCCTACAGTGCATTGTAGGCTGTAAGCACAATACGTAAACAAATTGTATGGCCCTGAACATTGTGCTTTCTATTTGGTACAGTAACAGTACTGATTGCTAAATAGATTTTGACTGGTTGCAGGCTCACATCAACAAAGAACAAGAGTGAGTTGTGAGTAGTGAGATGCAGGGTAGTACTATAGGGGTACAAGAAGGAGAAAGAACCAACACAAATTATAGCAAAGCAAAGTAGTAATTTCTGATACATTTGTATAGCTACTATGAGAGAACATGTTTTCATTCATCAAAAGACAATGATAGATAAATATGAAATTTGTTTTGAGGTAAAAAAAATGTACTTCTCCCTGATAACTATATGTTTTGAATAGTGTGTTTTCAATTTTTTGGTGTATTGTTTACTGACTGCTTGAAAGTGTATATCATTTTGAACACTTTGTTTATGATTTGACAGCAGTGTTTGATTTTGAGCACAGGTAAAACTGTTTTGAGGCGAAAGTTTCATTTTGCAAGAGGATTCAGAGGTTTTGTAAATAGTGCTTGAAGATGAGGTTTTGTGTTTAGAGTTTAGAGAAAATTAGTGACTGTTTCAAGAATGTGTTTTAGCAATTGTAAAAAACTGTAAATCAATTTTGAATGGTTGTGTACAATCAATGACATTTGTTCTCTATTTGTATTTGATTGTTGCCACTTGTGTTTACCAGTATGGATGACATGTGAATTAGAGTGCAGAATGTGTTTAAGGCAGAGAATGTGTTTAGAGTTTTGCTGAAAAGTCTAAGTGAGACCTGCAAATTGTGTTTTACCATGAGAAATAGTTTAAGGTATTGACAACAGACTGCACAATTAGCTTCATGAGTTCAGGCAACTGAGAACTTTGTTCAGCCAGTGGGTTTTAGTGTTTTAGCAATTGTAAAAAACTGTAATATGAGGATTAAGGTCTTACAGTTGTTTGTGATATGTTAAGCGGCCGCTATGGGGTATAGAGGGTTAAACAACATCAGAGGTCTCTTCTAACTGGATATTCTGACATTACAATTAAGATACATCTAAGTACAAGTTCAAATTTGAGTAAGAAATTAAAATTTTCAGACACTGAACCGAAGCACAATTTCACATGTGACCACAGGAGGTCGCCCAAACACTTGCAGTTGAGGTGTAACATAATACTAGTTTGGTTTGTCCTCACATTTCTGTGTCTGACATATTTGTTTAAGTGATCAGTTTTTCAGACAGCCTTAGCCCACCCCGCCTTCATTAAGATGCAGTTTTGCTGTTATTTTTGCTGATGAGTTTTTTCGTAGTGTCTATCATGGCTTTATATTGGTTACATGGCTAAAACATCCCTATTCAAAATAAACCTTTTGTAAATGTTTGAATTTAAATGTATACTTCCCAGATCATGCTGCCATCATATGTCTCCAGTCTTTATAACCAGTAGCCTTCAAAAGACAGTAATGCTGGTACTTTTCTCACTAGACAGTGAAATCAAGTATGTTTGCCATCAATAATTACAAATATGGCACTCAAGATGGCAGTATCCGGAGTCACTATAGAGCGGGATGTTCAACGATTTATTTAACCTATAGGTCTACCATTTGAATGTTGAAAATAAGCAATAAATGGAGTTTGCAAAATCACACAGCAGATATACTTATTCCAGTGAAGCACTTTTAGTTAACATCTAGTTATAGCTAATATCTGTTCTGACATGGTTATTCAGTTGACAGTTGTTTTGCTGTGTCTCATGAAACCTTTTTTTGTAGACAAGTCTATCCCTTGATCTTTTGCATTTTAGATCCTTATGGAGGTAGATTTAATAAGGAGGCATGCCAGACCTTTAGACTAAAACTAGCGAGTTGACTTACAACAAGCAACTTGCTTTACCAACACCAACAACTGCACAGTAGGCACTTACAAAAACTAGCTACATTTATAATGTATTCTGCTATATGATGCTATATCATGATGCAAAGGCGACACATATTTTTTTTTTTTTAGTTTTTGACCCTGAGGACAGAACTATATAGTGACAAACCTGTGTGGCTAGTGAGAGTGGCAGTTTTGTTATCCTCTCCTTTACATGATGACACACCCTCAAAATGAATGTTATAAAAACTCCTGCAAAACCATACATTCAAAACGTGTGCAAATCAGCATAATGTCACACAATGATTGAATTGGCAGAACTCAAGGAGAGAGAGAGATAGGGGAAGATTGAGTGAGGTGCTGAATACAGAATACTCTGGGTGGACCACAGAGAAAAAATAATTATTTTAAATGCCACTGAAATTAAAAGGCCCCAAACAATAATTATTCTGGATTCAGTGATTCACCTACTCAATCTATGACTTAACCTCAAGTTTGATAGGACATGTGTTGTGTGTGTGTGTGTGTATACGTGTGTGTACACACACAACTCCCAGTCCCTATTACTCTTATTCATGTTTCAACTCTTCACTTCTTTAATTGATATTCTGACTACCTTTTAGAGAGGCCCCATGGGTGTAACCTTTCAAAAAGCAAAACTTGACAGTGACATTTCAATTGAGGCATTGCCTGTTAACCTGTAATTTCTCCCCCTCAGTTTTTCCATTGTTGGCCTCTAGTCTGGAGAAACAAGTCACATGGCAGGAGAATGGGGATTGGCCATTGGCCTCTATCTCCGTAGCTGTAATTGGGCTGGTTCCCTTTGATATCTACTGAGGTGTTAGAGAGGCAGACCAACACGTTTCAGCATGTCTCAACCTGAAGCCTCCGGGGTTAGTCCTATTTAATTATTTATTTCTCACCTTTTGGGAGAGTAACAGGCTTTTGATGTGTACCCTGATGTTGCCAATACAACCTGAGATTCCTTTACAGTGATGCCCAGAGCATTAGCCCAGTGATGGGCTCTGTGGAATATTAAGTCTAAAATGAAATAAGGAGCCGACATGATCGCCACACACCTTCAACTAACCTCCTTGATTGACAGAAAAAATAGGCTTTTGCTATTAATTCGCTCTTATAGACATGGTACCCACATAGTTTTAGTATTACACAAAGTATTAGCTGGAATGCATGTGTATGTGTATTATGGAACAAGTGAATCACTTGCTATTATTTTTTGCACTGTATCAAGTGATTTTTGTACATAGTGCAAAACCATACAAAAATATTTAGTTAATTTCGTATATGGAAATATTTCCATCATCCTAATAGACAAGATGAGGAGACAAGGGATCACAACAGAGGGATTTGAGATCTGAAGGAAATCAGTTTGTGTCTACAAGAAAAGGATCAGGTTGGTCCATAGTAAGATCAAGGTGGTTCAAGATGCTCAGGGGCAGATGTAGTAATGTGTAAAAGCTTGTACATGTGCATTCATGTTAAGGTTGAGGGAAAGGGGGGAGTTTCGCAGAACATTATGGGAGGAGATGACTAATTATGTATTCCGTTGTATGTTTGACAACTGTGGTGGATGACGCACGTCTGTTTTGCTCTTGATTGCACGCATGATGTGTCCAGAGGAGAAACTTCCAGAAGCAATGTAAGCAGTATTCGGAGCACCAGTTTTGCTGATTTGTACCATGTTAAAAGCAACCTTTCCTCTTTTTTCGTATTGCCATCTCCTTTTCACGTCATTCATTGGGATATGTAAAGCTAAAAGTTACAATATTGATTTTGTTTGTTATAGCTGCACAAATAGGCCTAGTATTTTTTTTAAAGTGTAAGTATTACGGCTTTGTAAAAGTGGGAGGTGGTAATGAAATGGTTAAAATAGCAAAGTGAATGTTTATGGAGTGGTAATTGAGATGGTTAATGTCGTATCCAAAAGGTTGATTTTGTTATCAGTCACAGTGTTGAGTACAGGCTTTTGGATGCAATACAAATCATCTTTTTTCATGGAAAATTATTTAGTTTTGAGGAGTGGCCTCCCCACACATTTTCTGTATCTTTATTTTTTTTCCGGAGCAGTGGCTTTTTTTTGACCCACTTGTTTTGCACTTGTGTTGTCTGTGTTTGGGTTACAGTGTTTGCTCCACTGAGCTTTAACATGCAAAGACCATCACTGAACCAAAGCACAGTATGGGAATGTAAACATGGTGCTTCCCTGTGCTATTGTGTTCTCTTAAAGTCCCTGTCTGAGGAAAACCTTGAAGCAACACTTTACCGACTTATCTAATGCAGTCAGGTATGCGTCAGGAATGAGAAATCAACCGCTCGAAGACATGTTTTTTTTTAATCGTAATGATTCCATTTTTGTGATATGATTGTTTTCACCCTGTGCAGTATTTTTGCTATTTATTAACATATCTGATGGCCTCTGAAGTGCCACTGCAATGACCAGTTAACTTAAGACCTTCAAGTTAAAAAAAAAAAATAAAAAAAAAAATAAAAATCAATACTCAATTTTTGTCCCAATGTCATGTCCTTCATGTTCCTACGAGAGGCTCTGGTTGGGCGTCCGATGATTGTGCTCTTTCTCCCAGATAGGGCACTGTGAGGCGTGCTGTTCTGTAGCACGGCTCTAAGATCCATGGTAAAAGGTTCAGAAATGGCAGGAGAAAGAGGGATTTGGTGAGCCAGCCCTGTACAATGACATTGTCTGCGCTACAGCCCCTCAACTCTCCGTGGCTCCGGTGAAAGCCCTCTTAGTATTTCCTGTCAAACGGAGCATTTTTTCCCTTTACTTCACCTTAAGTGTCTAGACAGTGGTTTTCTTGCTTCGTTGGCTCCCTTGGACAGAGGCCAAATCTTCCCCTTCTCCTAGAGGTGATAAGAGCCTGGTCTTATCTGAGCGTCGGAGGGGAGAGCCAGGAAGTGCAGAGCCCCAGCAAGTGTCACTCAGGTGGGCCTCGTGTCAGTGTTAATGCCCCCCCCCCCCCCCAGTTTGGAGTAGCTCTGAGACCTGGGTCTAATGGGTGTAGTGTGCAGAGAAGAGTGAGAGAGAAGTATGGCTACAAGGATGAGTTTAATTACTTTTATCATGGCCGCCTCCCTGCCTGCCCGTCCACACACTACAGAGTTGTTTGAGTGCACTACCTGGTCCTCTGCCATGGAATCATTTTAGGGGATACAATAAGCGATTTACTCTTCCAGTGGAATTATAGTTCCATTCCATTCCACTGCATTCTTAGTTGACTGGGACTTGTTGATTGTATTGTTAAAACATATTCTGATAAAAATCATGTAATGTTTAATTGGCATTGCATAGACAGACGTTGCCCTATGGAGAGTGCGTTATCCAACATTATGTTGACACTATGATTCAAGCACAATGACATAGAGAAAGTGAATTTGGAAACTAAACAAATATTGATACAAAACTTTCAAAAGTTGTAAGTGGCATCTTAAAAATGAGGGGAAAAGGCCAAGCAATGTACAACAACACTGCTCAAAGCAAGCTTTTTGCTTTCATACGTACAATGAGACACACATTGAGATTGAGGTCACTCATTGAGGTCTTCTCTACAGCACCTATATTACCTTGACAAAGGGCACAAGGGTAATACAATGCCTATTCACAGCTTTCAGGGCTTTATGTCTGTCTTCTTGGGATATTGTCTGTTCTGAAAAAGTCGGGTGTCCCTGAAGTAAAAATCAATCCGCGAATTGTGCATCGCTTCTTGTTTGAAGTCCATTGTGGTCTTTATTCCCTTGCTAGGTAACACAAGAATGCCGCTTTTATTCCAAGCATTTAGTTGATCCACAGTGTTGGCTACTGGTCCTAATTCCTTTCTGTGAGCAGTAAGTCTCCAGCTCAAAGTAATTCAGACTCTTTTCTCAATCTTGAATGAAGGGCCTGCGTTGTTAAACGAAAAGGATTCAATAGATGTGAATGATTTTATTCAGGGGAAAAAGCATCTAGACTATGGTATGAGAAGCACTATGCTATTCCGTTCTGAAGGACACAATCTTGTTTTTTTTGCTTCATGACAGGAGCAGATTCTGTAGTCATTTCAATTTGTTCTGACATTTCCTGTTTTTTTCATTTTTTTTTTATGATGTTAAGAAATTGCATCAATATTAGAAATCAGAAAGAAAAGTTTGGAAGAGGAGAACATTTTCCATGCAGCAGGTGAACCAAAGCAACTGTCCAATCTTCTTTCGATATTATGGGAGTTATTGAGCATTGGCTGCTTCTATGAGTTATGTTATTTAACCTGTGCGTAGGCTGGCAAATGTTGCGATAGCGTTGTTTGTATGCTTTGAGTGTCGGTGGAAATTGTCAGGCCTTGTCAGGGATTAAGGACTGCATCTGGCAGACATGTGTCCTTTCTGTTCCTGTATTGGTGGGGTTTTTATCGGGGTGAAATATAATTTTTATCTCACTTCATTCAGAATGACAGTTTTTCAAAATCGCTGCACACCAAGGGATATTCATTACTTTTTGTAGACCCGCCTGGGTAGCCCGTCAACTTTTCATCACCCTTCATCTCTCATCTATTTCACTCTCCCAGAAAGCCCATTTTTCCTGCCAATTTCCTGCGCTTTACTTTGCTATGACCTTCTGGCGTAAATTGCTTGGCTTGTGTTATTCACAGTTTTGAGATTTACCAGGAATAATATTTCTCTGTTGGATTACCCACACTCTTAGGTGCCCAATAACTCGTGCCGATAAACCCCAGAAAATTCGGTCTCTTTACTCCCTTCCTTGAAACTCGCTTGCATTCTTTCCACCCTTCAGTTTATTCGCCCCTCCATGAGTCCTCTTTGGCTTACAGCTCTGCATGGTTTGTGATGATTTACCACCGTCTACTGATGTAGCCTTGTGTGACGAGTTGCTAATGAGATTTGTGAAAGAAACAAGAGATGATAGTGATACAACCATATGAAGGTTTGTAGTGCTATTAATTAAGGTAATGATTGTGTGACATGACTGTGAGTGTGTGTCACGCTCAGGGAAGGAATTCAGTAATGTAGCAAGACTCAATGCTTGATTCTCAAGTTTAAAATTGGCAAGGAAGACAGAATGTTCAATAGGCTGAAAGGGACCCAAATTGCACCTGGAGATGCATTCTGCAAAATAATGTGAATTGCGCCATAGCATCAGTTGGCCATATCGTAACCTATGCAATCTTACCATCCTGGCCCGTTGTGTGTCTTGCTTGGGCCCAGAGGTAAGATGATCACTGAATGACACCCCACCCCCAGTTCATAATTGTACCTCTACACACACTGCAGTAGACTACATGTCTGATGTATTCTGGGATACCTGTGCTCCAGTACCTATACCTTGTCGTTGCTGGTTCTTGGGTAGTGTTGTCCAAAAGTGATATAAATGAGTGATCATCTCCAACAACGCAATCATCTCCAACCATTTCTAAGTAGATCCCTTAAGGTTTATTAAGACATTTCTGCAGATCCTCAGCATTCTGTAACTAGAGACATTCAATGGGAAATAAGCAATTAAACGGCAATTTAAATAAAACGAGCCGACTGATCAATTAGCTGCGCACATGCATACTACAAAGCATTAGGATGGACCTGTTAGCGCTGCAATTGAAATCAATATAGTGAAAACTGTGGGAGTTGAAACTGCTACAAAAACGCAAGTTGAAATGTAATAACAAGATATTTTTTAACTGTTATGTACATGTTTGAGGTAAGGTGGTAGGCAAAAGCAGTTGGAGAGTAAAATGCCTTTTGTGGTGTGTAGATTTGTTTAGCATCTTGTAGCATCTTTTATCAAGAGTTTACCTATTTTTATCAGGGCGGATCACATTGTAGATGATGGTAGTTTTTACGGCATAAATCCCCTCTTCGAAAAAAAGTAATTTAACAGTGCTCTTGCCGTTTCTGTCTAATTTGACGTTGGTAGGTGCTATTATATTACCAGTACCTCACCAAATAAGCACCTTTGTTTTTATATTATTGTTTGTCATTCTCTTGACTTGGGTGCCTAAATATGATTATATTTGCATGAAAACTGTAGCTAAATATCAATCAGAAGCACATAGGTAGAAGTAATGATGACAATGGAAATGTTAGGGCAGGGGTCAAGCTTTAGATGAGTGACCAAAGAGCCTAGCGGCAGGAGGAAAGGCTAAGTACAGACATTAAGCCCCTCAATATGGCCATGGAGGACTCAATTATGCCTCCTCGCTAACATTGAGTCATTCAAGAAATGGGTCTCATTTTCATGTAGCTCATCATGGTGCATTGAGGAAATAAAACATGATGCACCCCATTGCCAGGTTACTGTCCCCACTGAAATGTCTTTTTGGTACATAATAGTCCATGTAGCTCTCTCTGTAGCCATTGTTGTCCACTGTGGAGATGTTGAGATCATTTAGACACAAATACCTCAAAAAGCCCTGTGAGGCTTTAATCTTTCTCCATTATTTTTCCATTATTGATAAATGTGCCCAGAATGACTTGCCATGGTAATAAATGAAACCGTGGTAACCACCCCCTTTCTCCATTTGTCATCCCTTCATACGCTGCACCCTTTCACCTCCCACTTTCATCTTTTTTTATGCTGGGATGGGCAAGTGAGTGTGGCAGGCTATGTTTATTCCACTTGCAGATAAAAGGATAATAGAGTTGGTAAACAGCAGGGTCGAGCCCTGTTAAGTGAGAGGTGAACCAATAACAGCTTTGTCTCTTCTTGGCTGTCATGGTTATCAACCCCATAATCTGTTTCAGCGGGAATCAAATATACAGAGGTCCACTGGGGCCGTACAGACTACAGTTAGGCAGTAAATGTTTGACTTCTTGGGTCACCAGGGCAAAGAAAGTAAGTACGTGAAAATGAGGAACCTGCTCATGGTGGGCCTTGTATGGCTGTTCTGTTCTGTCTTCTTGTTAGGTGTTATTCAGATCTTAAACCTGAATTAGAAGGACATATTCAACTGGAATTAGAGGTGCATATTCACTTCTAACAACCAAGTCTGGAAAGGTACTGAAATTATTAAAGTAATCATAAGACATTTACAAGAGAATAGAGTCCAATTTGTACAGGTATTTAAAATACATTTGTAGGCATTTTAATTAATACATTATAAAAGAGGATGAATGAATGAATTAATGAATGTGCATATTTTAATTGTCTTGAATAACAAATTAACTAATATATACAAATACATTATATCATTGTAAATATATGTATAAATATAAACTTTAGGTATGAAATAGCCTATGTTTTTCATTTAATTATTTAGTGATTTAATGTTTGCCAGCTGGCTGCTGGTTAGCAGTTTTGTTCATGCAAGGTAATTAGTTGTTACCCCTACTAAAGATAACTATTTTCTATTGTTGATTTAAACTAAATCATGTTTAAGCTCATGGTAGACAATGATATTGTTGATGTGGATCTTTGACTGGGTGTGTAGGAGCTTCATGGTGTTGGGCTAGCCTATGCTCAGTATGCTGAAATACATGTATCTAGCTGCCTTATGCTGATAACATGTATATTACCAACCAGATTCCCCTGCATTATTCCGATGGAGGACGAGGATGAATTTGAATTCATAAGTCAACTAGGAACAGCAAAAACTACACATTTCATGTTAGTCTTCATCCCTCTGACACACTCACTCCAGTCGTAAACAGTCAAATAACGTTCCCTTCAGTCGTATATTGTGCTTTTTAGATTTAAGGCTTTTTCTGAACCCGTAGGATGTAGTTACACCACGACTTATCACAAGCCAGCTTTCTCACAGAGAGATAACATTAGGTGCGGGCGGCCCATTCCTTGTCATAGTGCTACCAAAGAGGACCTATTAGAAGACTCTAAGACTAGAAGAAAACAATATTCTTCTATAAGGTCCTCTTCAAAGCAAGTCATCTAAGTATCATTGTCATTCTTTACACTTAAAGCATGGAGAATTTGG
This sequence comes from Sprattus sprattus, assembly GCF_963457725.1. NCBI lineage: Eukaryota > Metazoa > Chordata > Actinopteri > Clupeiformes > Clupeidae > Sprattus > Sprattus sprattus. The sequence continues at coordinate 43,578,953 of NC_137921.1, read as the reverse complement.
TGACACTTTAGTCCTTAAACTTAATAAATGGCAGATTGATTGAACACAATAAATGAAAACTGTCCACTCATTCTCAACTAATTTTGAATACTGTTTTATTAATCAAAAAGCATACTGTTGTATAATCATGATTATAATTATCAATGTTGAAGTTGTATAATCTGTCATTTATTGGGCAAGGGTCTGCTTTTGTTGAGCAATCACACTTCACATTTTCTTTGCGTAAATCCATCTCTAGTTTTTCTTGACGTTGTGATTATGTATTGTTGCTTATATGGAAAGACTTTCTTGGCAGTTTGTTCTGCTTACTTGTGTTTGAACAGACACCAGGTCATCTTCTTCAGTGTGAATGATGAACAAGCCATCCAAGTGTACTTTATAAAGACTAGCCTCTAGTGAGATTGTCCATGTTTGAATGGCGCTGCATCGTAGGTGAATATAGTATGGCACTCACCACATCATTTTTTCCTGAATCCCAACTCTCAACTCTTTCTCTTCTTCCTTTTTGTTGAGGGAATAATCAACTCCTTTTTTAAGTACACAAGTCATGCTCTCTCTCTCTCTCTCTCTCTCTCTCTAGCTCTCTCTATCTCACACACGCACTGTCTCTCTTTGTCTATTCAAAAATGAACGCGGCTCAAGAACAGTTGGCTTGCATTTTTGCCATTCCCGCAACTTCACTGGGCCTGATTACCAGGACGCAGGGGAGACAGAATAGGTCCCATTTCTATATCCCCTTATGTCGTGATGGGGGAGGGGGATAGCATGCAAGCGTATTTCGAATATCCTGATGGAAACCTCTCTGTTCTTTTTTCCCTTTCCATTCCTTGCACCAGTGTCTATTTGTCCAAGAGGGTGACCAGCTGCATGGACTTGATAAACCCACAATGGGAGCCATTTGAATTAAAGGGGGGTGCGGGTGGGGGGTCTACAGTGGGAACAGCCCTGAGTCCCGGGCCAGGACACTCTGCGTACGCAGCTTTAAATGAGTTCCCCCCTCCCCTTTTCACAACCATTGGGAGTCATAATGTAGACTCTTTGAGATTCAGCAACAAAGACACATTTTTGTAGCAATCCTGTTCCTACGGTGAAATTGTCTGTGCTCGGTCACTGGGATTTTAAAACAGCTGAGGTACATATGGTGCTCCGTAGGTGAGGTTTACCCAGTATGCTGAAGTGGCCGTCAATGACTGAATCGAACAGAAGTGAGTCGGAGAAAATGTTGGAAAACATTCCTACTCATCTTCGCGAAACAAGCTTTAGAGGCGAAAGCAAAACTACCAGCAGAGGTCTGTGGAAAAATACATGGCCAAGTCACGATTTTCAAGTGGTTTGTATCAACGTAGCATTTTCTGAAGAATCACTTTAATGAGATCCACAAAGACGCAAACCCTCCAGCACCCATCTTTCCCAGCTCTATAACAACGCATCAGGATAATAATTACATAACATCTTGTTTTAAACCCGACAGACAAGACATCTGAGCTGGCTCATACTCGTTTTGTAGGGCCTGGTGGGGCTCACATATGGCAAGCTATCTGCCAACACCAAGCACTCAGTGGAGGCCTCCCCACAGCTTTGAATAAATGTGTATATACACTGTAGGAGACTGGTGGATGTTTTTGTAGTAAAGGAGGAGAGAGATCAGTATGTGTCTGGATGGGGAGAATTTTGCCTGGCTCAGCAATATTATCTCAGTCACTCCAACAATGCAGAATCCAAGGTTGTTTATTTATCTGTCAGGAACATGAGCACGGTAGCCCATCCCAAAAGCCTGAATGAAAACCCCTTCTCTCCTTTATTCCTGAAAAAAAAAACTGTCTGCATAACAGAGTGGCAAATCAAACCATGTTTGCTTGTAACATCAACAACAAAAAGGAGAAAATTGTGAACAGCTTGTGAAGATAAAGACAAATAATAAAAAAAAAATGAACAGACTGAGAGATGAAGTCAGGAGAGAGATGAGAAAGAGGGTATATGTCTGAGTGGAAAGAGAAAATGAGGGAGGAAAAAAAGAGAAAATATTTTTGGATTAAGCATGCACTGGAGAAAAAAAGAGAGAAAAAGAAGACGAAGAAGAAGAATCTAAATTCCCGGGTCTTAATCTCTCACTCCGGCGCATTGCTAAGCTCTGGTTTGGGATGACAGGTCCCCCACCTGGACAAGCTTGGACAATGTCTCTGCAATGTCTCGTTTCTACAGGAACAGTGAGCCTGAGTCGGCTAATCACGCCCGGAACCAAAGGCACCTGCCCTATCTGCCTCTACATTTGGTGGAGAATCTTACAAGAGGCTAAACCTCACTTTCATGCTTGTCTTTTATTCACGTTAGTGCTTATCGAAACCAAGCTGTTGCCACTGCCCCACATACCCACCCACAAGCTTGGAGAATGCTTGACGTAAGTACAGCCAATCTGGGTAAATACGAATCTCTCCTTACTGTCACTGCTGCCATATTATGTCCCTGAGGGAACATTCTTTTCATAATATCTTAAGCTGCTTAGCGGTGTGCAGCTATTTAAGGCATACATATTAATAGCTATAAGGAAATCATATTTGAACTGTTCCCTGCAATCAATGTCTTTAGGATTGCTGTTATACTTTGTATAAGAAGGTGCTAATAACTTTGAGGCACTTAGAACGGGCAATCTAATCCCTTTGTAAGATAAAGACTCGCCTAGGCATGAGTGTGTGCCAGATCACAGGACAAGGTACTCCCGAGGTTTAGTCCTGCATATCACAAACCCAACTCCACGGCTTCCCCTTACCTCCCTCCCTCCGTTTGTATCTCTCCCCCTCGAGAGGACCTGGCAGCCCGCTTAAAACCCACGAGGTATTGTGTGATTAGACCACTGCCAATCTTAATGAATGCATGGGAGGCACTTGACCACCAACCGCTGGTTTGACTTCCTTAAACTCTAGAACAATAAAGTAAGGTTAAGCTGGAGATACTTTGTGGACAAAAAGTGAATGGGTGACTACAGAATTTTATATGTACAAAGGCAACATGCAAACCTCCGTTGTGGAAGGAAAATTGCTTGTGGCCTCTGAAATGTTGTGTGTCGCCTCCTGATGCACTTCATGGGCATATTTTCTGTGATAGTGTATAGCACAATTGCACCACGAAAAGTGTTAGCGTTGCGTATAGCACAATTCACCAGTCACCTTGCTGTTGGGTGGTATTCTAACCAGAGCCCATTGCTGGTAAATTTCATCATGTCTTTTGCATTTTCCAGTGTATTTACATTTCAGGGAGGGCTGTCAGCAGGGTTTATGTGGGGTGTCTAGAGCAAAACGTTGCAGGGTTAGCAATGTGGCCAAACTTACACAAGCAAAAGTAATCTGCCACCATGACCATTAGAGAAAGGATTACGCCGCCGTCGCTTTCACTGACTCACCCCCTCCACCCGCCTCCAAGAGATTATTTATTCGACTCAATTATCCAAAAATGGCAGATATCGTTTACCCATCCCCAGCACAAAGCGAGAGGGGAAGAGGATGCGACGATTGTGTCCTCTTCGTTTCTGATGATAGCCTAATTACTCAGGCAGTGCACTCTCTTTAATTAAAGTAGAACGGGTTGGAGTCTGATTAGAGATCACACTGTAGTGAGGCTTTTGTTCCTTTTCAATAGCCGTGTACAGGAGCTTGACTGTTCCTCTAATGTTGATGACATTTGCTTACATGATGAAAAGGCTTGTATTTTTTTTCTGACTCTCTTCTTTCAGTAAACCATGAAATGATTACAGAAATACAACCCAGCTCTCATTCACGCCAGCTGTCATGTGTTGGCTTTTTGTTTGTTTGTGTGGCCTAAAAGAAGCACCACGGGTGGTGGCAAAGAGGCTGGAAAGAGCATGAGTTCATGGACCATATCAATCAATCTCTTTCAAGGTTTTTAGATCTAAACTATTGTAGCTTTATCATCTAGTGTACAGTGTTTATTCCCATGCTCATCATTTACATGTGAATAGTCTTCCTTCTTGTGTGTTTAGTGTTCCGAATATCGTCCCTTTACAAAACCTGAATAATTTAGTTTTTAAGAGAGTCACTTCTCTTTAACCTTCTATGTTCATATATTAACAGTAAACCCCCCTGGGACATATATCTGCTCTTTGGACCTTTGGACCAGACCTCAAGCTGTTTTGAGCGTCTCCACAAGGTGTCTTTCCTCTGTGTTCCAGCAGGGGGTGCTGGGTCACAGAGCTAAGAGCCAGGCAAAGAGCAGGGAGAGCTGGGAGCCACTGTAGGGCAATGGCTCCCTGAGCCAGGATGAGTGCCTCAATTGTGAGGATATGTTCCTCTAAGCCTCTGGTTGACAGCAACACAGTGCTCTTATTTAAAGCAATTTCAAACATGTCTTGTCTGACAAGTTTTAAATCCTACTTAACACCCCGTAACAGCCATGAGTTTACTGTCAGAATTAAAGAGGCGAATTCTCAGAGGGGGAGAAATTATCACTTTCATTTTGTTCGCCTCTGTTCTGCGGAAGGGACACGGCAAGGCCTGTTTACCTTGGGATGAATATATTATTACCAATTTGCAACACAATGCTTTTCAGCGGGATGAAAAGGAGTGTGTTGAAAAGTTTACCTTATATTTTAATTGCTGATTGTATGGCTCAGGGAATAAAGGCCCAACACTAGGGGGTGGAGGTTGGGGAGGGGGTGGGGGAGTGATTGTGACTGTGTTAGACTTGCAGGGCAAAGCAGCGTCTGAAGAGATCAAACCCCTTTAGCTGGGGTTTTTAACTGCAGACTACGTGTGCACTATTTCTAACAGATGTAAACCTGTACGATTACTCTTATCCCATATTTCTGCCCCAGCAGAACTGGATTGGACAAAAGTTGCTGTGGTCATGGATTTTACTGAGGGGGTTTCATGTCCATGAGAGGACATTTTTATTTAACACAATGAATTAAAATGAATGTGTGTGTTTCGGAAATAAAACATGCACACTCAAAAAAAAAGAGGATATCTCGAATAGTTGCACTCACCTGTAAAATTAAAGATGGGCTGGAATGCAAAAACATTGCTTTGTGTTGGTATGAAACCTCTCTGACCCACCCACAGATTATATCACATTAGGTTTATTTTTTAAACAATTGTGTGTGTAATCACAGTTCCATCACAGCAGAGAAAGAGAAAATGCCCTTTATTTACATGTTTGTGTGTTGTGTCAGGGACCAGCGCTTGACAAGGTATCTAGTCTCATGTTTTTCTCTGCCAAATTATCTCTATTCTGTTTTTATCTTTCTCTCCATCGTTTTTTTTTCATCTGCCCAGCCAAGAAAAAACAAATCACCAAATGTAACAGTCTTTGCCTGCACACACCCCCACCCCCTCTTTTCCCCACCCCATCCTGGTGGCAATGGCATGTGAGGAGGTGAGGAGGGAGATAAGGGCCGCCGTACGTGTTGTTGCTGTGTGAAAGACACCCGCTATCAGCTCATACCGCTGGCCTCTGCTTAGTCTAGTCAGCCACAGAAATATGCTGGTGCATCAGATAGGCTCCCCCAATCGGCCCCCATCTCGACATCAACGCGAACACACGCTTGGGCTCCTGCTGTTTGCCCTGCCCCAACCCCTCTGTTCTGTCGGGAAATATGTCAATAGCTCCGCTCCGTGTCCAGGTCAACACTGGACAGACCCACTCCCCATCCCCCTATTAGCTTCAACCAGGCCTCATTGTCTGAATCCATAATGCTAGAGGTTGTCAGCCGTGCGCTGAAACCGTAGAACAGGTGTAACTGTTGTTTGTACCAGCATTGAGGACAATTGCAGCCATCCCGGGTGTTTGCCTGTTTTGCCTTCATAATGTCATAATGTTTTGGCTCTTTTTGCTCTGCAGTAACGTAGATGCACACAAATCAGTGTGTGATAACACCATGTAAAATATGTTCACAACTGATTAGGGACAGTAGGTCAAAGGTAACACCTGTCAGCATTTCTTGTGGCTTTCTATACATTCTGTAATCTAACTAGGAGAATATTCTTCCCAATCCTTTTACTAGATATCCTTCAACTGTGTTACTGTATGTTGGTGGACATTCTTCCATGTTCTTGGGAGTGAGATCTTGCCTTTGACTGACTCATTCTATAACCACCCATTTACCCTTCCTGAGCCAATCTTTTCAATGTGCTTGAGTGTGTTGGGTCATTGCCATGTTGAATTTTCAGTATATGGCTGCTGCATTTGGCAGCTAGTCTTCTTTCAAGCACTTTCTTGTGTGTAATTCAGAGGTTTCCCCATGATGAGATGTTGTTGAGGCCAAGGTCAAAGTAAAAGTATAAAGTATATAACAGTTTTTGTTCTCACCAAAAAGCAAACGTCTGGTGTTGTGGGCCACAGACTCCACAGGATTTATTTATTTTTTATGACAGGCTTCTTCCTTCTGGTCCTCTTATGAATAGGGGTTGACTTATGCGCTTCTAGTCTGATTGCGGTAAATAGATTCATGGACAACTGAAAGTGTATCCCAAATCGCAGCTGTTTTCTGTGTTTTGGGTATCCCCAAGCTTGTTTATTAGGCTGTCAATGAGCTGTTTTTACTTTGACATGACACACCTCAATAAATGTAATTTATTTTATGAAGGCAGGATCCTTTAGGTACCTCCCTAATGATGCAATCTTGCAGTACTGTCTTTGGTTGGGAATTGGTTGGGCAGAAGTATATTGTTTACATAAGGAAATAACTGCATAACTCATAACTGTGGATTTAAAGCAAAAGTTAGGAGGTTTAGTCGAAAACTAGCAATCTAACTACTGAAAAGGCATGCAAAAACAACAACAGTTAGAATGCTGGCTAATTGGAATGTCAGGTGTGTTTACCTTCACATGACCATACACCATGGAATTCATTTAAAGATGATACCAGTACTAGGTGCTTATAAAACACACTTTCAAAAGTGGCAAATTGTTGCATACTGTCTGTTTAAATTATGCACAAGAGCTAAATGTATTTTGTGTAGATAGTTTATGATACTAATTTGTGTCTGTTAAGTTGATGGGTCCAAATATCTTTTGCAAGATGACTGTGTTGTGCCTACCTTTTCTGTACCTTGTCTTATGTGTGGCTGCACTGTCAGAGAATAACACTTAAGAAACAGTTCTCATGTTTTTCTAAGGGAAAATTGATGAAACTAAGAAATGAGAAAAAAAAAGAAAAGGTTGTGATTTCTCTTATTCGTGTAGGTGTATGTTTCGAGATGGAAAAAATGGAGGTAAGAGGTGAAGGACACATGGCGATGAAGCCGCCAGTGCGGTTTAGGATAGCTGATCTTGAGGTGGATCCTTGAACACACAGTAGTGATTTCCATATGAATGAACTCTGAGGTCAACATGGACAAATGCTTTCTGGCCATCACACGACACCCATGATATCTCCAGTAAGTGATGTGCTAAAGGTTTTCACAATGGGCTGATTGCACATTATCATATGGCATGTACCTCACAAGTGGTGGAGAAAGCCCAGAGACAGACCTTGCACAACACTCAGCAGACGTACACCTATTTTTCTCTCTGAACTTTTGTCTCCTAAGTGTTCTAAAGCTTCACAAGAGAACACATACAACAGTGACACTGAAGTGAATGCCATTCTTTAGTTAGCAAAAGTTCATTCTTGTAGATATTATACCCTAGCGTATTAGTAATTTAGTTATTACTGGGGATCAAAGAATTTTCAAGAGTTGTGCAAAAAAAAATGTTTGAATTGCAATAAGGCATAATGCTTCTCAAGAATTAGCTTATGTCAAATATATAATGTGTACTGAAAATTCAAATTTATATGTCCCCAAAACTTCATTCATGATATTATAAACAAAATAGGTCATGTTCAGCACATTTAAGCTAATATTTGACACCTTTTCCCCTGGGGGCATGAAGGGAATAACTGCATCATTTAAAAGCTATAGTTGGAAATTTCAAACGGTCTTTGGTTTAAGGCCACACATTTGTTCCTTGCTGTAATTGCCCTTTGAAGTGAGGTGCTTTTACTTCCTTTGCCCGAGACGCTAAGCTGATGGGGGTAAGAAACAAATAGTGTGTCCAATTGAAATGTGCTTCACAGAGGCAAGCTGATTTGCTGAGCCTTTGAGCTCTTTTGAGGGCCCTGTAAAGTAAACATGGTCCGCAGTTCATTATGAAATGCATGTGAGCATTCTGTTTTTTGCACTGTTAAATGATGTTTTCATCTCTTTCTCTCTTTCTCTCTCTCTTCATCAACCTTCCAATCTCCTTTTTACAGTTCTAGAGACAAAATAGAAATTCCAAGGCACTCCTCGTTCAAAATGAAGAAGCATTTTTGGCACCTGGCTGCCCCATGCTGGTGAATGGCCACATGATTTAAAGTGATAACGGAGGGTCCTGTTGCGACTGTTACATGCTTTACAAAAGTTTAATACACAATAGCTGTGTATACATGTGTCTTTTTTTGTAAGCCGCTCTGACGGAATTGTCTTCGCGAGTAGGTGTGAAAAATTCAAAGGGAAGCTGCTCTTGTTAGTAAGTGGATACATGGACCAAACTTTAAGCCGCTTACCTTACCTTGGGCATGCGCAAAGACGACGGAGATGTGCTCCCACCTTCTTTGTTTACTAACAACATCAACGTGGATCCGCATTGTGCACAGGCAGCTTCCGACGCCGTTCGCTGCATCGAAATCAGGGGCGGAGTGGCCATCGGGACGACCGGGATATTTCCCGGTCGCCCGGCCGGCCAATGAGCTCAGGAGAAGCAGCCTGCAGATTGCCCTGCGCAGCCGTGTGAAGTTCATGAGCGGCCCATTGAGTTACAAATAATGTCAATCAAGTCATGCTCCCGTGAAAAACTCAAACTCCTCCGAGTAGTTCAACCACTATATATAACACTTGTTGTCTCTCTACATCTCACTCATGGTGTGTGTCGAACTCACTCTCATTAATCCAGCCTACTGACTTTTGTTTAGCCTCCTATCTTGATCTAATTATTTTAATTCAGACGTTGCATAACTTTCATTACCACAAATATAAATTGGCCAGCGATTTCATTTATTTATTTTTTGTTCATAAATGAATGTAGAATGGTCACAGCAAAGCCTCATGGGAAATGGGACCTGCGTATCGCTCTGCCTTTATCCAGTGAACGTAGGGTGAGGCCTGGGTGGTGAAATATAGCCTGCTCGCTTAGCATAACTGCCTTTAAGATCCAATGGTAATGCTACCTAGCTAGGTATGCTAACTGTCGGTATACATCGTTAACTCCACCAAAATACTCATGTCACTGGCTTTAATTTGAGAATGGCATGTCAGTAGTACATTTAATATCAGTACAGTTGTTTAATTAGTGTGCTTGCCCGAAGGGAAGCACAGTATTGTTATCGTCAAGTTTTCTTTATTTATTCTCCCCGTTTTTCTTGCAGCTAACTACTCCTCGCCCGATTGAGCTAGAGACGCCATTCAAACACCAAAACGTCCGGCCCGATCCGGTGCAACCTGCTATGACTTTTCGTGGCGGTACTCCTTGCCACTCCTTTTTTATTCCTCTTTTTCATCACCTTTTTCTCTCATTGACTAACATGGTGGAAGGTTGAGCCATTGTGACGTCACCCACTCTGAGATAGGAGAAGGCGAAGGTCTCTTTAATGCCATAAAAATCATGCTAATCGAAAACCACCATCAAGGTTTATATCTCTTAAATGCCATAAAAATCATGTAAATCGAAAACCACCATTAAGCTTTATATCATGATACAGTAGTAGTAATAGCTAGCGAGTTGTTTACGTTCACAACCCACAGACAGTTCAAAAGGCCCGACAACAGTCACCAAAGAAAACCTAGATATACTATTGATACAATCGTGAATAGAGTGATGATAGCTAGCAAGCTATTTAGCCTTCACCCAGGCTCAGGTTTATTTTGCTAGGTATCGACGCAGAGACACAGTGTGAAAAAGGATGGAAAACCTAACTAGGAAAAGTGGTTCGGGAACTACGTGTGCAGTAGTTGGCTGTACCAACTCAAGAAAACACCTGAACAAGTGGTTAGATAGAGAGTGCAAAATATTAAAACGAATGTAGTGGCAACAGTTTCAGGTACAGTTTATACACCCGCTCTAACAGTGTTAACCAGTATGTGAGTAACGTGGGTTTTATTAAGGCATAGCGTGTGTAATGTGTAGCTATTTCATTCCGTTTGTTAACCTTTCCGGCTGTCTGTATACCAGCAGCAGAGCGGAGCATTTTACTCCCATGCCATCTCGGAATGAAATAGCTACACAATACACACGCTATGCTTTAATAAAACTCACGTTTTACGAGACACCAACAGAGGCACAACCGACAAGTCTTACCATTGAAGATCTTTGACGTTCGTTCTGAAACTACATACAGCCATCCAGGTTAATCCATGTTGTTGTAGAGAACGAGAGTTGCATCAATCATATTTCATTAAAACTTCACACTTCTTACATTGGACATATCCACCAGCCTAATTAGAATCTGCATTGTCTACTGAGCAGAAATACCTCCATACAGTAGATTTCCCTTCGTTTAGTATCATTTTAAACTTTCCAGATGACTGTATTGCCCCCGCTCGTCAAGTGATACGTGTCCAAAAACAAGGCTCCTTTGTCTAGATAGCCAGAGCTAGCATAACTGCCATTGAAATCCAATGGTAATGCTACCTAGCTAGGTATGCTAACTGTCGGTATCCATCATTAACTCGTTAATCGTTAACCATCATGTCACTGGCTTTAATTTAAGAATGGCATGTTAGTAGTACATTTAGTAGTACATTTAATATCAGTACACTTGATTCATTACTGCTGATGTGTTACTTATATATGTTACTTATTAGCAGCTAGCTACCTAGCGCCACTATGTGTTCCAGTGTGTTTTCAGTTAGTGTTAGCGGCAAGCTAGCTGCTGTAATACTTGAGTTGAGCTTCAGTTAAGACGCTGCGTACCGTACTTCATCATCACATTCGATTATTTCAGACAGGAAACTCTCAGAGAAAAGATAAAAGATAAAAGATTGTATTAATGTAAGTACAAGGTAGTATGTTTGGTCATGGCGCCCTAGATCTGCTCAAGCTGCTGCTGCAAGATAAAGTTGCACATTGCAACTGCTGCAGCAAGATAAAGTTGCACATTGCAACTGCTGCTTAAACACAATTTACACTGTAAATTACTGCCACAATAAATACAAGCAGGATTTAACGAAAACCCCCTTTAACTATAAGCAGATCTAGACAGGTGGAGCTGGGGAGGAGGAGGGAGCAAATAAGCGGCATCATACTCAAGCTGAATGAGCCTGGAGACCAGAGGATTTAAACTAGCGCGGCGTATGAGAGCGAAGGTGATTGGATAGGTTGTGTTGTCACTAATTAGGGGCGTCTCTCCCGTTTCCTGTATGAACTTGGTCATTTCAGACAGGAAACTCTCAGAGAAAAGATAAAAGATAAAAGATTTTATTAATGTTAGTACAAGGTAGTATGTTTGGTCATGGCGCCCTAGATCTGCTCAAGCTGCTGCTGCAAGATAAAGTTGCACATTGCAACTGCTGCAGCAAGATAAAGCTGCACATTGCAACTGCTGCTTAAACACAATTTACACTGTAAATTACTGCCACAATAAATACAAGCAGGATTTAACGAAAACCCCAACATAGCAGATGGACGCCAGACATGTGTGCTGCTGCAATATGTTTCAGTTTCAGTGACCTATAAATGAAACCCAGCCTTGGTGGAAGCATGGGCAAGCTAAGTGAACTTAAATACCAGTGTCGATAACTAGTGACAATGTGTGTACCTCAGGTCGAAGACGGAGGTTGCTAATGACCTACCAGTGAATGTGATAAATAGAAAGAAGAATAGAATAAGAGAATGCCTGAACGATGACACACTTGGTCATTTCAGACAGGAACTCTCAGAATAAGTAAAAGATTTTATTAATGTAAATACAAGGTAGTATGTTTGGTCATGGCGCCCTAGATCTGCTCAAGCTGCTGCTGCAAGATAAAGCTGCACATGCAACTGCTGCAGCAAGATTAAGCAGCAGCTTGAACGCAATTTACACTGTAAATTGCTGCCACAATAAATACAAGCAGGATTTAACGAAAACCCCGACATGGCAGATGGACGCCAGACATGTGTGCTGCTGCAACATGTTTCAGTTTCAGTGACCTATAAATGAAACCCAGCCTTGGTGAAAGCATGGGCAAGCTAAGTGAACTAAAATACCAGTGTCGATAACTAGTGACAATGTGTGTACCTCAGGTCGAAGACGGAGGTTGCTAATGACCTACCAGTGAATGTGATAAATAGAAAGAAGAATAGAATAAGAATGCCTGAACAATGACAAGCAAGCTGGAGTGACGCCCCCCAAAGAGCAACAATGTGAAGAATAAACAACAGGTTAAGGGGTCCCAGCACCACCTGAGCATTACTCATAAGCTTTTGGCCATTGACAATGTCTTTGGCGTTAGGTCTGACATATTCAATTCAATTTAATTTGTATAGCGCCATAATAATACAATTGCCTCTAGGCGCTTAACAGGGCCCAGCCTGAACCCCCTTAGTGCATGCACAACAGCAACAGGGGCAAGGAAAAACTCCCTGTTGGGCAGGAAGAAACCTTAAGCAGAACCACGGCACATAAGGGGGAACCCATCTGCTTAAGGTCGGCCGGGTGGAGACAGGACGGTGGGACGGGGAAGGGTTGTGTTCATAAGCTGAGATGACCAGCGGCCCATTCTTTAAGGGTGGCAGCCGGTACTTAAGGCGCAGCACTGTGGCAGCTCCGATCCTGAAGGAATGAGGCGTGTATGCTTTAGGATCCAAGCCGCAGCTGGCAAATGGACTCCAGCTTTTTGAAGACCAGGCTCTGGTCATGGGCTTGCCGTCCAGTGTGAGGAACAGGGGCTCATCGGGGGCAGCAGAACATCGGGAGGCGCGATATGGAAGATAAGGGACAGAAATCATTGTTAGAGGCAGAAATAATGATAGGCACACCCTTGCAAAATGTATCAGTTTGAGTTTTAAAATTAGAGTGAGTGGTCGTGATCTGATAAGAGATCGGACATGGTAAGGTCCAAAGTGGGATTGAAAGCCCAACATAACTTACAGCGAGAATTGCGTGTATTTCGTGGACTCCGTAGTACAGATGGAAAAGCAATGTACAATCTGAAAGCCTCCGAGGCTTTATCAATATAGCTACCATTTGTAGTGGTGTAGTACTCCACCCTTTGCTTGTGATTTTGATGGCACCCAGCCCTTTATTCATGCTCTGACAGGTTTAAAGAAGCCAGAGCAAGGCGATCACACATAGTATCTTCCGAATGACAGCCTCTCCCAGCCAGGGAAAAGCAGACTGAGTTTATATTATTACAAATTGAGAAAACAAAGTACACACGAATTACAACAGATACATCGGGACACATCGGAAACCTCTCATTGCGTCAGTTGATGCATGACGCATGGTTACTGGTCTAGCTAACCAGCACGTTGATAGAAGCTCTTATACGAATACATCAACTACAATATACTACTTAACATGGTAATGAGAGTTGGTTACATGCCAGGCCCATACGCATCAGCTGGGTAACATCTATGACAACGACTGTTCTATGACTGACATCATTCACGTCGCACGGGTCCGCCCATAGTGCCTCACTACCCATAGTGCCCACCGCAACGGTAAATACAAATATCTCGCGAACTATGAATTCAAAATCTTCAAAATCAAGGATGCACAGGTTCACGACATGCGTAGCTACAAGCGAAATCTCATACTAACGTAAATACCGTCGGGGAGATACGCCCTAGACGGACGCACCGACACACAGAAATTTCTGGATTAATAGATAGATGCACAATGAAGGAGTTTATAATCGGAATGTTTAAACAGCGTGAAAGCAGCACAGAAGGAGGTGAAGAGAGACCAAGCAATGTCATAGGAATTCAGTGTTGATTTGGCCATCCCCAACCTCATATAGTGTGCAGCTGAAGAGAGAAACGGCGGACTGAAGACTGAATCATTCCCCTATACGAAGTAATTTAACCTCGGGAAGGGAAGCCTGCATAGACACTACCCAACAGAACCTACGCTATAATATAACTTGCATGTGTATGCCAACAATTTTTCAGCAGACACTTGTTATTAACAGTAATCTCAACCATTTCAGCGATTTAACATCGTTAATTTACATTAGAACACCACATTAGAGCTCCACACCGGAGCTCCACACTGGAGCTCCACACCATAACTCCACATTAGAGTACCACGCTAGAACTCCACATTGGAGCTCCACTCTACACTAGAACTCCACATTAGAGTTCCACATTAGAGCTCCACATCAGAGCTCTGCATTAGAACTCCACACTGGAGCTCAACATTAGACAGAAGTGCCTGTTACAAGGTTGGATAAAGCATGTAACATAATTCATGTAGTCCATTATCATTCTTTGTTATCAGTATCATTTATCATTTTTATCATCATGTTCATTTCCTGCTGATAGTAATGTTAGATAGTGCATGTAGAATTAGGCTACTGGTTGTAGCTCATATTGTTATTTTGTGAATGGCTGCTGGAATTCATCTTTGTCATTAAAGTAACCTTACATTGAGGAGTGTATTTCTTCAGGCACAACAAAATCTTAACCAGATTGACATCATTACCTGAGAGGAGTAGTGGGTTATACAGTCCTTCAACGGAGAGGAGTAGTGGGTTATACAGCCCTTCAACGGAGAGGAGTAGTGGGTTATACAGCCCTTCAACAGAGAGGAGTAGTGGGTTATACAGCCCTTCAACAGAGAGGAGTAGTGGGTTATACAGCCCTTCAACAGAGAGGAGTAGTGGGTTATACAGCCCTTCAACAGAGGGGAGTAGTGGGTTATACAGCCCTTCAACAGAGAGGAGTAGTGGGTTATACAGCCCTTCAACGGAGAGGAGTAAAGGGTTATACAGCCCTTCAACAACTTGATGTTTGTGACTTCAAATGAGCATGAAGATAGGCGTTCCATGGCATCCTCTCCATTATCCTCGTCCTCTCCATCTTCGCCACTGTACCCCTTTCCAAACACAGATTAGAAAGCAGTATAGTCACTTTCGTCTGCAGAGACAACGGCGGTCTTGCCTTATCTGGCGATTTACTTCCTCTAGACTCATCCTTGCGTGTAACGCGTCAGTTCAAAGCGCTCAATAGAACGGCACGATTGACAACATCCGACAATAGCCCATGCACGACACGCACAGCACAGCACGTTTAAGATGTTCCGAGTTAATTTAACAGCACAGCAAGTGGCCTAATCATTCAGCAGCATTAGAACAGTCTTTCATTTCAATCTCCAAGTCCCCGGATTTCCAATACCGTCGGCAAGAAATAATGTTTTACCCACCAGCTTCCGTGATTGCGGCCTGCTCGCAGTAGGGATTCAACGGCGTTAGGACTTACATACGTTGCGATTAAGACGTACGGCTCCGCTTCAGGTTGGCAATCCATTGAAATACACAATCCTTCGAATATCCAAACGTATCCAAACACGATTCGTATCCATCGATGAGGAAAAGGTCTTACAGTGTGGAGGCTATCCTATAAGCCTCGGTGTGGACGGCAAGTGTTCTCAACGCGTAGCAAATCTTTGTCCAGGCATGAGCTCTCTTTGCGTGGTGTTCCCGTTAAATATAAAGTTACAGAAGTGAACATAATTAGTCCTTTTTACCAGGTGCTGTTTGCATATTAAAACAGGAGTCTTTCTGTGAAGTGGGTTTCAGGCTACGGTAAGACCGTGTGTTCCCCGCCATCCACACCTTTCCAGCAAATAAGCGGCATCATACTCAAGCTGAATGAGCCTGGAGACCAGAGGATTTAAACTAGCGCGGCGTATGAGAGCGAAGGTGATTGGATAGGTTGTGTTGTCACTAATTAGGGGCGTCTCTCCCGTTTCCTGTATGAACTTGGTAATTTATTACAAACACATTCGAATTCAGCTGTAGGCATGAGATCTTTATCTTGGAGACTAATTGCATCCACAATTTAAGTACTGCAAGCTAGATAACTATGCAGTTGACACAACACAGGAGGTCCCTGGGCCTGAGAAGGGAAGGGAAGGAGTTTAATGTGGCTATAATATGGAATTTTAAATGTGCCTAAAACTAGACTAAATTGTAATGAGTTTTCGAAAACTAGACTGAAACTAAGAAGGATAACTATGACTAAATGTGACTAAAACTATTATGCATTTTTGACTGAATCTAAAAATAGCTGCCAAAATGAACACTGAGATAGGGGACCCCTTAATCTGCAATTCATGGTTGCTAGCTCTAATCAGATGTACTACCTAGGTTTATAAGAGAAGACTAACTTTTTATGCCAACGAACACCAATAACTAGAACTAATTTGACAGACTATAAACCAATGTGATACACGTGCTCTCTATCTATACAGTAAAAGTGTTGCTTACGTTAGATACTAGACCTACAGTCTAACTCTAAGTGCATTAAGTCTAACAAGCTATATCTTACAATACACTTTAAGTAAAGCTGACTATGTAACCGCATTCATTCCAATATTGTTGCAGAGATGTTTCCTTTTACCAAGATAACAATTTCAACAATTCACTTAGCTCAGTAAGTCAGTATAACGAAACTCTGGAACTATTATGACAATGACACCTGAAATGTTTGTGCTTAGTAAATATGCAAGTTTCATAATACAGAGAGACAATAAATATATTTACATTTGAAGCACAGACAAGATTTATTGCATCCGCAACCAATACAAAATCAAAACAAGCCCAAGTCTCCCTCAACAAATACCGCACAATTCAGGTGCACTCATTGATTAACACGACCTTTGGAGGAATAATAACACCCCATAAGAGATAATGTCACTTGGAGCCTATTTTAAGACTTCTCCAAGCTAAATGTAACACACTAGACCCTTTCACAATAAACAAGCAAACAAACAAACAAAAACAGAACAACAAAGATACCCTCATATGTCTAAACGTCAGTGGAGCCAAAATATAATGGTTGAGCTTGGTTGCTTGCTAAAATATATTGGTTGAAAACAAAAAGGTGTATTCAGTGTCACTGCAGACGGTTACACTGGAAGGCTGGCAGATTCATCCTACAACCTGCATTCAACGTTGTACTGAACACAGAAAACACAGTACTATACAGATTTTGTTCTCAGATATCAGTCTGTGAGGCCCCTCAACAACATATGCGCACTCGGCCACTGTACTGCAGAGCAAGCACACTCTCGCAGTTCGTTCACGAAACGCATTCTAGTTTATTAGTGTGCTTGCCCGAAGGGAAGCACACTATTGTTCTTCGTTTTTTACTATTTTTTTTATTCTAGTAGTTTTTCTTGCAGCTAACTACTCCTCGCCCGATTGAGATAGAGACGCCGTTCAAACACCAAAACGTCCGGCCCGATCCGGTGCAAGCTGCTATGACTTTTCGTGGCGGTACTCCTTGCCACTCCTTTTTTATTCCTCTTTTTCCATCACCTTTTTTCTCCATAGACTTGCATGGCAGAACTTTGAGGCATTATGACATCATAATAGGCTCATTAAACTGGCTTGCACCTGTGATTCACTGACAACTCTCACTGACACCTGCGCACGGTTCCTCTTCTCTCTCTGTCCCTCTCCATTCAACTGTATAGCTAGGAATATTAAGAGACACCTTCCATACCAGGGCTCTACTCACTCATGCATACTCACTCATGTTTACTCACTCGTGCATACTCACTCATGCATACTCACTCGTGCATACTCACTCATGCATACTTACTCATGCATACTCACTCATGTTTACTCACTCATGCGTACTCACTCATGCGTACTCACTCATGTTTACTCACTCATGCATACTCACTCATGCATACTCACTCATGTTTACTCACTCGTGCATACTCACTCATGTTTACTCACTCATGCATACTCACTCATGCATACTCACTCATGTTTACTCACTCATGCATACTCACTCATGCATACTCATTTGTGCATACTCATTTGTGCATGCTCATCCAGCAGGGAGAGCTGGAGAGCTGACACCTGCCCCAATTCCAAGGCACTTGTTCTCTCGGTCATGGCCGCAACAGAGCAAGCACACTCTCGCAGTTCGTTCACGAAACGCATTCTAGTTTATTTATTCTCCCCGTTTTTCTTGCAGCTAACTACTCCTCGCCCGATTGAGATAGAGACGCCATTCAAACACCAAAACGTCCGGTGCAACCTGCTATGACTTTTCGTGGCGGTTTCAAGCTAAAAGGGCACCGGATGCCTAAAAGAGCCCGGGTGATGTAATGTTGACTTTCGAACGACTCTTGAGTGACAGTTGCTATGCCAACGCCAATACGTCACCCTAACGCGATTTACTTCAGAGCATCTTGCATTGTACTTTGCTACCTGAGACCAGCTTGCTTGTATTTGACCTACAATAAACCAACCAAAACAACCATGTGCTTGATGTTTGACTTTGGTAGGAAAGTGGTTGATTCGCTAGTTGGTTATAGTATCAAAGTAAGCACATTTCATTAGCTAGCTCGTGCTAGTGTAACAAGCTATCTTGTTAGCTTGAAGCTATTCATCTGTTGTTGTGCTTAAATTAAGAAAGTCCTTAATGTGTTGTGATTTTAAGACATATCTGACGGCACCCACAATTAAATTTGAACAAAACAGGGCATTGTTTGCACAACATTTTACTAAAGAACAACGGGGGCTTGCTAGCTTTGACATGCTAGCGGACATTGCTAACTTACAGGTTACCAGCAGGCAGGTGTAGCTAAAACTTTTTATTCGCTTAATATTGTGCCTAAACGGATACTATGTACCCCGACACTTTTTGGCTATCAGTCAGAGAGTCTCAAGAGTAGTTTGAAAGCCATCAGCTACGTTTTAGTCGCTTAATATTGTCGCACAAAAGGAGGAATTGCTATTAGCAATATAGATGCTAGCGCGCGAAACCTGTTGATGTGTGCTTACTTACAAAAGACCGGCAGCCAATATTAAGCGTGTAAAAAGTACCTGATGGCTTTCGAACAACTCTTGAGACTCTCTGACTGATAGCTAAAAAGTGTCCGGGTGCGTAGTGCCTGTTAAGGCACAATATTAAGCGACTAAAAAGTAGCTGATGGCTTTCGAACGACTCTGAGACTTAAAGCTAATAAGCGCCCGGCCTACGTGGTGACTGGGTTACGTAATGCTAACGTTGGCATAGAAACTGTCACTCAAGAGGCGTTCGAAAGTCAACATTACGTCACCCGGGCTCTTTTTGGCATCCGGTGCCTTTTTAGCTTGACAGCGGTACTCCTTGCCACTCCTTTTTTATTCCTCTTTTTCATCACCTTTTTCTCTCATTGACTAACATGGTGGAAGGTTGAGCCATTGTGACGTCACCCACTCTGAGATAGGAGAAGGCGAAGCTCTCTCTCTTGGCTGTACCAACTCAAGAAAACACCTGAACGAGTGGTTAGATAGAGAGTGCAAAATATTAAAACGAATGTAGTGGCAACAGTTTCAGGTACAGTTTATACACCCGCTCTAACAGTGTTAACCAGTATGTGAGTAACGTGGGTTTTATTAAGGCATAGCGTGTGTAATGTGTAGCTATTTCATTCCGTTTGTTAACCTTTCCGGCTGTCTGTATACCAGCAGCAGAGCGGAGCATTTTACTCCCATGCCATCTCGGAATGAAATAGCTACACAATACACACGCTATGCTTTAATAAAACTCACGTTTTACGAGACACCAACAGAGGCACAACCGACAAGTCTTACCATTGAAGATCTTTGACGTTCATTCTGAAACTACATCCAGACATCCAGGTTAATCCATGTTGTGGAGAACGGCGGTTGCATCAATCATATTTCATTAAAACTTCACACTCCTTACATTGGACATATCCACCAGCCTAATTAGAATCTGAATTGTCTACTAAGCAGAAATATCTCCATACAGTAGATTTCCCCTCGTTTAATATCATTTTGAACTCGCCAGATGACTATATTGCCCCCGCTCTTCAAGTGAAAATCCCCCTCCTTCTTGGGGACAGCAATGGCTAGCAAGACCTAGCATAACTGGCATTCACATCCAATGGTAATGCTACATAGCTAGGTATGCTAATTGTCGGTATCCATTGTTAACTGTGTCACTAGCTAACGTTAGCTAACTGGGCAGTTGTTATTATCATTGACACCACTTTCAACTGTCAAAACTATCCGTCTAGCTAAATCTGTTGGTTATGAGATTTCACAGCATTTCATATATATTGTTGCAGAGATGTTTCCTTTTACCAAAGGGCTAGCAAGACCTAGCATAACTGTCATTCACATCCAATGGTAATGCTACCTAGCTAGGTATGCTAACTGTCGGTATCCATTGTTGGCTGTGTCACTAGCTAACGTTAGCTAACTGGGCAGTTGTTATTATCATTGACACCACTTTCAACTGTCAAAACTATCCGTCTAGCTAAATCTGTTGGTTATGACATTTCACAGCATTTCATATATATTGTTGCAGAGATGTGTCCTTTTACCAAGATAACAATTTCAACAATTCACTTAGCTCAGTAAGTCAGTATAACGAAACTCTGGAACTATTATGACCATGACACCTGAAATTTTTGTGCGTAGTAAATATGCAAGTTTCATAATACATCTCATTTCCACCATAGAGAGACAATAAATATATTTACATTTGAAGCACAGACAAGATTTATTGCATCCGCAACCAATACAAAATCAAAACAAGCCCATGTCTCCCTCACGCGACCTTTGGAGGAATAATTACACCCCATAAGAGATGATGTCACTTGGAGCCTATTTTAAGACTAGACCCTTTCACAATAAACAAGCAAACAAACAAACAAAAACAGAACAACAAAGATACCCTCATATGTCTAAACGTCAGTGGAGCCAAAATATAATGGTTGAGCTTGGTTGCTTGCTAAAATATATTGGTTGAAAACAAAAAGGTGTATTCAGTGTCACTGCAGTGATGGTTACACTGGAAGGCTGGCAGATTCATCCTACAACCTGCATTCAACGTTGTATTGAAACACAGAAAACACAGTAGCCTACTATACAGATTTTGTTCTCAGATATCAGTCTGTGAGGCCCCTCAACAACATATGCGCTCTTGGCCACTGCAGTTGCTTGTGCTTGAAGGCCGCAACAGAGCAAGCACACTCTTGCAGTTCGTTCACGAAACGCATTCTAGTTTATTAGTGTGCTTGCCCGAAGGGAAGCACAGTATTGTTGTTGTTAAGTTTTCTTTATTTATTCTCCCCGTTTTTCTTGCAGCTAACTACTCCTCGCCCGTTCGAGGTACAGACGCCGTTCAAACACCGAAACGTCCGGCCCGATGCGGTGCAACCTGCTATGACTTTTCGTGGTGGTACTCCTTGCCACTCCTTTTTTATTCCTCTTTTTCCATTACCTTTTTTCTCCATAGACTTGCATGGCAGAACTCTGTGGATTATGACATCATAATGGGGTCATTAAAACTAGCTTGCACCTGTGCTTCACTGACACAGAGCAAGCACACTCTCGCAGTTCGTTCACGAAACGCATTCTAGTTACTGCTGATATTTACATTTACGGTCTGTAGCCTGGTGGTCTACTGCCACGTAGGCATTCATGCGCATAACACTCCCTATGAGCGG
This sequence comes from Sprattus sprattus, assembly GCF_963457725.1. Lineage (NCBI taxonomy): Eukaryota > Metazoa > Chordata > Actinopteri > Clupeiformes > Clupeidae > Sprattus > Sprattus sprattus. The sequence goes on along the minus strand of NC_137921.1, from coordinate 43,557,298 downwards.
CTTACCTGTCACCACTAGCCCCATGTTACATTGGCCTTCTTTAAGCGGCTCACCGATCGGCGTAGACTACCTCTCTCGATCGGCTCAGACATCGGCGTAAATATAAGTGGCTTAAATTTTTCGTTAACTACATGAGGCAATTATAAGCGGCTTACGAGCTATAAGCGGTCTTCTTCAGGTGTTCAAACAATACAGGTAATCTCAGTGGGCGGTACAAATAAGCCTGTGTGATGACTCGTGTGTGGTTTCCCCTCACTTTTTCATAGCACAATCCCAAAAACACAACCCATACACAATATCACAATAATCATAACGAATAAACAGTTTTATAAAAAAGGCTTTACATCAAAAACCTCATTTAAGCCTGAAGGGGTTAGAGTGTTAGGGTATGAATGTAGAATGCCTTTCTTTGTGAGAAGTCTTTTATGGTCATCGCCCGTCTAGGTTTCTCAACCTTCTTGATACCCGCATATGCATTGCGATTCCCCATTGTGCCCTGACAGCTTGAAGTGGGCTGCTACTGGGCTGCGTTCATCTCCACATTGAATGTCGCTCCGGTGTTAATGCAGGTGCGTAGTTGTCTTATCGTAGTCCGCAAGGCCATTCCATAGAGTAGATGGTTTACGTGGTGTGACACGAAATAACCCCTTGTACCCCAAGCGCTTTCCACCTTGTGGATGTGTGTACGTTTTAGTTTTCTTAGTGTAGTGACACTGTGTACAACATTAGTAATTCCCCTCTGGGATGGGCGTTGCAGTGTAAGGGATTCCTTGTGGGGACTGAACGAAAAATATCCTAACAGCTTGGATTGGTTGTGCACTGAATTCAAAAACGGGAGCGCAACTGAGAACAACCGTGAAGATTCAACAAAGGACTATATTCAAGTAAGCAAGCTAGCTAGTTTTTGGTTGATAGATAGATAGCTGACTTATTTAGTGCTAAACTGAATCAAACCTCTAATTTTTAGTACCACTTTACAACATTAAGGTATGTTAACAGCTATTTACTAGCTTGCTAGTTAGCAACCAATGAGATAAGATAAGATAAGATAAAACTTTATTGCCACACAACAATGTTGGTGGTATTCTTTGTCAGGTAGCTCAGGCCAGTAGGAGGGGAGAGAAGGGGGTAGGGAAAAAAAAAATACAAAAATAATAATAATAAATAAATAATAAAAAAATTAAAAATACTCCAGGTCAGCATTGAGAGTTCAGGAGTCTGACAGCAGAGGGGAAGAAGCTGTTGTTGAAGCGTGTCGTTCCAGTTCGCATGGATCTGTAGCGTCTTCCAGAAGGTAGAAGTTCAAAACAGTCATGGCTTGGATGGGAGGAGTCTCTGATAATGTTCTTTGCGCGATTTAAGCTACGCTCAGCATACAATGAGAGGACTGATGGAAGGTCACAACCAGGGCTTTGAACCAGAATTTTTTCCCAATTGATTCGTTCCGAACAGAAACAGTATTTTAACGTTTCCGGTTTTCGTTCCAACCCTAAAATTGACGTTCCTGAACCGGTTAGAACAAAAAAATAAAGTTCCTGAACCGGTTAATAGTGTTCCATGTCAGCTGCGGGACATACAAATAAGTAGGCTGATCATTAGGACTTTAAAATAATCTTATATGTCTCTATCTTGTCATTAAACATTAAAAAAGCACTATAGGCTACATTATGTAAGCGGCAACTGTAATTCTGACATTTTGTAAGTATTATACATGAGTTAAGACAAGGAAAATGTATGCCATGTTGTTTATTGGGCAAACAAAACATAACAGCATTTGGCCAAACCTCGTCAGGGCCCAATCAGTGCATTTTTGTCAACAGAGACAATACAAATATTACAAAACTACAATGGTATCTACATACATCCATCAATGTTGTATTTGGATTTGTTAGTCGCGGGGTCAAATGAATAATGCTGCCGCATAGGATTCTCGCAATGTCTTCCCATCTGAACAAAAAAGTTAAAATTCCAAATATGAGAACTACCGTATTAGCCTACGTTTTAAATAAAGACTTAACAAACTAGGGTAGGTTATGCTGGGCAATAAGGATTGCTAATATACGTCATGAAACGCATAGAATTGTGGGTACGTTTGGCCAGGTCGCTGCTTGCTGCTTGAAAACAATTGAAGTCCAAGCAGCAAGTAGCAAACTGGTCTAGTACGTATTGAACATACAGTAGCTGTAAGCGGTCAGTTAGCGGCTTCAAGCACTTCAAAATCACACCAAATGCAGCGAGAGAAATTAAACATTGTCGGGCCATACAGACTAAAATTAAATAAAGACGCAAAGACAAGGTATATCGAAAAACTCAAAGGAGTCAAAGGAGTTGATCCCTATGAGCACAGCGACTGGTCCAGGGACATCAACCTGTTGCCCAATTCCAGCATCCATATATCTATGAGTGTACATGTCTATGCTCGCGCCGACTTGTTTGTGCCGCGGATTCCCAAAATGCGTTGCGTTTATGACGTCACATTAGCAATCTCTATAGCCAGGTAGTCTACTGCCAATGCTAACTGTATAACTTAGCTATAATTTCCTTAACTTGACCCTGCAGATTTTTACAACAATGCATTAGAAATTCGTAGCCTATCTTATAGAATTAAAAACAAACATGTGTGAGATACTTGGTACAATATTTACCTTTTCTTAAGATTGAGTTTGAGAGACTGGTGGCTATAGATTTGATCCGATAAGGCTACTAGCTGGCGGCGCGCGGCAAGGTTCTCTAAGTGAACGACCGGAAGAGAACATCACCAATCATATTGCATTTAGGAATCTTGTGAAAGAGCGAAAAAATAACGTTATTAACCGGTTACCATTATTTTAGGTAAACGATTCTGATCCGGAACATAATTTTTTTTAAAGTTTCTGGTTTCGTTTCTGTTCCTAGCAAAACATCAAAAGTTTCTGGTTTTCGTTTTCGTTCCGTGAACCGGTTCAAAGCCTTGGTCACAACCAATAATGTTGGAGGCTTTGGTCACCACTCTCTCCAGATTCATTTTTGTGTGACTGTCAGAATTTCCATACCAGACAGTTATTGATGCGGTGATGACACTTGTCTAGTTCTTGCTTAATATAAGTGCTTAGTATTATTACCCAAGCTTATTAGCTAGTTTAATTATCTGACTCTCTAACAGTGCACTATCCCCTTTCCAGAAAAGTGGCATGATTTAAGAGATTGCAGCAACTGAATGAAAAACGTTACCTAGCATATTCTTTATATTCTAGTTTGCAGATAGCTTGTTAAAAGCCTAGCTAAATTCCTTCTCAGACTGTGTGTGTGAGAGAGAGTGTGCACGTGAGTGAGCGTGATGACTTTTACAAATCAACATGGCATTCGTTAGACTGATACAGCATATCATGAAGCCAAACAATTCCATTGATTTATATATCCCTTAATGCTTTGCAGTCAGAGAAAGGCCAGTCAGGCTCAAGGATATGCACAAGGACTAAGACAACAGGGGGCATAAGGAGAGGCACAAGAGAAGAGGCACAGGAAGAGAGACGATAAGAGCCACAAGGAGAGACAGGGACAGGGACAGACGCAACAAGTGGGACAGTTGGAGGGTAAGGAGACACACTGACAGACAGGAACCCAGACGGGCCAACTGAAAACCAGGATAGCAACAGCCCAGACTGTGGACTCCTGGGAATATGATTGGCTCTACTATGAAAAAGAAAGTGGTGCCATTACCAAAGTCTGGTGTAACATGTAGGGACTACTATAAAAGGAGCCAGGGGAAAAAAGCACTTTGCACACAGGTCAAGAGAAACTTTGCAGCACTGAACCATATAATTCAGGCACTACAGATGTTTAAAAAGACACTGCCAATACACAGAGTTCAAAACCACACCATGTCAAGTTGTCACCGCTCCAACAGCTGAGATGATGTATAATGCTACATGATAAGAGCAAAGACAAGATGTACAGGCTGTTTGACCTAATGCACACTGAGGCCTACTGTGAGCAGCCTTTCAGCCTGTTTAAAACCTTGGTGTCAGTTGAAAGGAAGCATGGTATTGAGCTTAAGTCAAAGTCAAAGTCAAAGTGTTTATTGTCGCATGCACCAAATTGCTTCAGCACAGCGAAATTCTTAAGACTTGGCCAGCAACATCTACGCACGGCATACAGGTAACAAAGTAACATATACCAAAAAATAACATATAACACTGTAACACTGTAACATATAACATTAATAAGTAACAACAATTTAAATTACAAGAAGGGCTAGCAGCAGTTTAAAGTGTGAAGAAGTGAGAATATTAAATTAAGTTAAAAATAAAAAATTGTGCAAATATATGTAGGAAGTGTAGTTGTAAGAGTGAAGGAGCAGAGATTAAATGGTGATGGTGACTGTTCAGTGGATCAATGTTGTTGATTCAGAAGCCTTACAGCCTGGGGGGAAAAGCTGTTTGTAAGTCTGGTAGCCCGTGTTCGAATGCTCCGGTAGCGTCTACCAGACGGCAGCAATGTGAATATTTCATAGCCTGGGTGGCTGTGGTCCTTTACAATGTTCTGTGCTTTTCTCAGGCATCTAGTGTTATAGATGCCTTGCACGGAGGGGAGATGGCTGCTGGTGATACGCTCCGCTGTCTTCACCACCCTCTGCAGGGCCTTGCGATCGGCAGCTGAGCGATCGGCAGTTGAGTCTCCTCAAGAAGTATAGCTGCTTTTGGGCAGTTTTGACTGCCAAGCCTGCTTGCATGGACCAGGTAAGGTCATCCTTGATGTACACACAGTGGAATTTGAAGTTGGAGACTCTCCACTGCAGCTCCCTCGATGTCTATGGGGTTGTGACCCCCCCCCCGCAGCTTCCTGAAATCCACAATCATCTCCTTGGTTTTGCAGACGTTGAGAGACAGGTTGTTGTCTTGGCACTATGCTACCAAGGCAGTTATAGGCGGTCTCATCGTTGTTAGAGATGAGACCCAGAATGGTAATGTCGTCTAGCTAGGGGGGAAATCATAACTTAAAAGCCTGATGCATCCTTAATGTAGAGTATTTGATTTTATATACATCTCAAAATATGTGTGGAGGGAATGTTTAATACTCAAAGCATGTACGACTTTTTAAAAAATTGATTTTAATTTATGTTTTCCTTGTCATTCGTGGCTTTTTCTTCACACAGAGACAATTTATTTATTTATAACTTGTCTTCTTGTTAAGAAAAAGGCACGAAAAAAGTATAAAAATGATTTCCAAATCCTCTTATTTCACTCAATGGCCTCTGTGCCCTAAAATTACAAAATTCCAAGCCTGCAACAATATGTAGAATAATGGACTTGAACACTGTCATAGACTTGTCCTGCCATCACTTCTGTGTCATAGTCTTTTGAATTCTGTACCACAATACCACCCCCATCTTAGGCATGTTATTGAACATCCTGTATTCTTTTTTAGTACTGCCTGTGCATCTCTCTCAACTGGACAACAATATGTTTCTAATGAAGTATTCCTGTTCTTCGGTGGGATAAAGATCTTATCAAAGAGTCTTATCAAAGGCGTTTAACAAGGGCGTCCCTCCAATGGCAGTTGGTTATTGAGGATCCAAGGACAGTGGAATGCTTCAAATTTGCGTTTATGCTTGTTTTTACAAATATTGTTCTTGCACTAACACATGCACTATCCAGCTATCTATAAGTAAAACAAAAATATTGATTTCATGTAATTCAATGACTTTTAATTAGTGGATCATTGATTTAGTTTCCCACAACAAAAAATTGTCTTGCCTCAACTACGACTTAATTAGTACAGCTGCGGTCTAGAAATAGTGTACTTCATTGTGCGACACGTTTTCTTTGGTAGTCCATAGACTATCAGAGACAGAAAGTTGTATGCGTAAAAAGAACCCCCACTGTTCCACTGTTTGGAATCATTGGCAAGCTCTGCTCCTGGTGTGTTGGGTGTGCGTTCTCTATCCACTCTCTTTACTCTTTTTGCCTTTGTGAATGTTAGGCTACACAATAAAGTTCAGATCTCAACAGGCTCTAGACCTTTACTGAATTGAAAAGAAAATATGTTACAGCATAGATAAATGCTTGAGGAAGGCATTAATAAGCTGTCATAATGATAAAGAATAGTTTTGGGTGACAACAGTACAGCACAGCATAGCACAGTGATGAAGAATAGGATAGGCATGCCATATGGTGCTTTTAATCTTATTCGATTTGCTTCTTTAGTTAAAGGTTTGATATGTTTTTCCCCTACTTATAAACAAGGCTGACTTCAGTCAGTTTTAATTAGAACAAACAACACACAGTAACACACACGTGCATATATAGTGGCGATCAGGACACACACACGCAAGCCTGAGGTCGCAGTGAAGTTTTTCTCCGCATTTCACCCATCCTGGACTGTCCTTCCTCCAGGAGCAGTGGGCAGCCGTTAGGCGCCCGGGGACAAAGTCAAGTGATCCGTCATGGTCAGGGACGGATTTCAGTTCTTCTGCATGTTTTTCTGTTGGGGTTTTTAGTGGATTAAACCCCTTGTGAACATGGGGAGAACATGCAAACTCCACATAGAAAGGCCCGGGAGATAGCCCACCTGAGCACTGAAGGCCTGGGGAGAACCTACCCCCCAGGACCAACAGCGCCCCATGTGGGAATCAAACCTATGACCTTCTGGCTGTGAGGCGGCAGTTCAAGCACCTGAGCCACCATGTCATTTTGCTGATTTCCACCAAATACCATAAGTTGTTTCATGCAGGTTTTCATCTGCAACATTGCCTACCTGTTTGCTGTGTACCACACTGATTACAGGTTGGTACATTTCATATCATTACAAGGTTTCTTTTATATCTCTTTTAATTAGGTCCTTTCTAGGGCTGCAACAACCAAACGACCTAATTGAACAAAACTAATGAAATAGTCGGTTAGTTGATTACATCATTAAGCATGTTGTTGCAGGCATTAACTAACAAATTTGCATAGGAAAAATAAATGTTCTTTATAAGTCTATGTTGTCAATTTCTTTCTTTATGTCTTCATGCTGGGACAAAAATAAAATGATGTGATACTGAGAAGTCCACTAAATGTTGCACTAGACCCTTTTAATAAACCCATCAATTAATATATCAATGCATTGAATATAATGTTTTATAAAATCTGTTTAATAAAAAGGCATAATTAGGGCATGAACCTTAAATCTTGATATAAATATACAAATTATATAGGATTTCATTTTGACACTATGGAGCTAATTGATTAATCAAAATAGATACAAAAATAGAATAATCAATTATCAAAATAATCATTGGTTGCAACCCCAGTTCTTTCTGTTGAATGATCTTTTTTTTTCACATTTGCATGTTTCTTAAAGCACTTTTTGTATGTTTTTGCTTTTATGCAGACTAAGTGCTATGCTAATGAAGTTATTACTAATAGTAGAAATACTGTGTCACTTGCCTAAAGTTGTTTTATTCTGTCAGTTTTAAGTAATGGCATCTGTACCCTCCCATAATTGTATCAGTAGTTGAAGAAGCATCCTTCATTAGTTCAGTTCGGTGACATATTTAGTGGAGTGAACCCAATATTGGTCTGTGTTGCATGAATTTGACAGGTTATTTGAAGTAATTTCATCAGACCATCAGGTCACAATGTAGGCCTGTAATATATCATTAATGAAGAGGTTACACCGTCTGACTACGTTGACGGCCCGTACCACACAGTCCTTTAGACACACTATCTGGTGCCAGGGAAGACAAACTATTAGACCTTTGTACACTGTAACAGGATACACAGCTCTGTGCCATTTAACATGAGCTCACTTCTGGCAAACAGAATGAACCATCTTTCACATGTGATTCTGATAAATAAACACATTGTTGATGCCATAGAGCTTTTGCACAGGACTTTGCCTATATCCTTATTCTCTCTGCAGCGCAGGCTGCCCCAGCTTTCGTTTTTGATGTCTGTGCCCTAGCCTGCTTGGGAGGTCTTTGACAGGGATTTTCTGAACAAAGGTGACCGTTTAGTTGCCCTCCGCTCGCAGCATCAACGGCAACTTTGTCTCTCTTTGTCTGGGCGAACACAGCTGCACGCGGGTGTGGATGGGGGTATGCGGAGGCGAAAATAAAGCAGATGCTATCCCCCAAACGAGGGAAGATTCACGGTGCATAATGAAGGCCGGACCCATTCCTCCTCCGGCTGATGGCAATCTGAAAGGCTCTGTAAATACAGTTTCTGAACAGAAGTCTTTATCAGCAGATATACATATCCCCTGCCACCAGCGGCCCCACATGAGGGGGGCTAGCTATCTCCTCCATCACTTTTAGTCTTTTGCAAGTTTGTTTTCTGGCAGGGAAGAAGGGAAGAAATATGTCTAAGTCCATCTGATTTTTTTTTTGCTGTGGGCTTTTAACTCTTCTGTGGCTGTGATGTTGGGAGTGTATGGGAGTTTGGGAGTTTGGTCTGTGATACAGCTAATGTCTGGTATTGGCGGTATTGTCATATTTGGGAAGACTCTTCATAAAATAGTAGGAAGATCATGTATTGCACTTTCATTTAGGTGATGCACATTACATAAACAAGGATATTGGTATACTGTATTATATATATATTGTGTTAAAGTAATAGGGCTGTCTGTTAAAATATGTAATGGTCGTGAATCACATGAGTATCTATAGCTTTCACAGGTTGAAAGAAAATTTGATCTATTCATAGCCTACTGTAAACTGACATTTTTCAAATATTAGTACACTAATTTTACATGATTTCTTTAAGTGTTTTCACTCAATGAGATTCAGTGTAATAATGTTGCCACACTTTTTTAACATTTAAAACCCCACTGCCTTCCTTAGCAGGGAAGACACACAGATAAGTACTAAGTGCCCAGCTCTGTGACCCCTTCAAGTGTGCTGATCAATGCTACTTGACATAGTAATCAAATTCACATTGAACACACAGAAAAAAAATCTGTTTCAAAATATCTCTCTTAGATTTTGCCAGTGGGCTTCTCTGTATTTGTAATCCTGATCATACTCTAAAAAAAAATCACTTACACAGTTATCACGCTCATAAACAGTTTTTCCTTGCTAATGTCTAGAGAAGCCAGACTAAACAGTTCAGAAAAAAATTAAACTTAAGAACAAGATATTGGCATAATCCCTAGAACCAGGAACACATTGATGAAATGTAATGTCTCCTTAGCATATGTTGTAAAGTTAATTTTAACATGCAATCATTTGACTTACCATCAACCTTACAAAAAACTTTAAATATCTTTCAAAACTAAATTATTTGTATGATTTTTTTTAGGACAGATGTTGATCGTAACCATGACTGTGCAGGCTAAAATCCAGTTCATGGCCGTACTAGATTACTGATATAATTTCTTTGAGGGTACTATGGCCTAAATTTGAATATGATTGTAAATTTGCTAAATATAATTGCGTCCTATTATTTATTTTCAAATGTGAAAAATGCAAAACCTCTCAGTAAAACATAAAGTCAACATTTTATTAGGCACATTTTTGTGAGTTTGCTGATATCTTAGATGAAATCTACTTGCCTGCAAGACTAATTTTTACAGTGTATAGCGTGGTTTGTGGCAAGAGAGATGGGTCGGGTCTACATGCATTAGTCATATGCTTGACTAGCAAATGGTATTTAAGAAAATTTACCCCGGTGGTAACTCAGTCAGACAGTAATTTGGGTCTTGTCGATAAATCCATCTGACAGGGCGTTAAAGCCTAACTTGCCATTCAAAATACTAGAGCTGCAACGATTAGTCGACGAAATCGACTAAGTCGATTGTGAAAAATGGTCGACGCGGATTTGCCTCGTCGACGCGTCATATAATATTACAAAAAAAAAAACAGAGCTACCGGCACTTTTCATTCGGAATTGCATATAGGAAGTGCGAAATAGCTGCGAAAAGCGAATTATTCTGAGATGGCTCATGTTACCTTGGAAACAATAAACAAAGCTTGGTTTAGCAGCTGCTGCATATCAGATATGGCTAACAGAAAAGTTGTAATTTTTCTCAATGATGGTCAATTATTAGTAGTTTAAGAAGTACTACTACAGTATTTCAAAGAGAACGGGCTGTGGGAGCATAAGAACAGTAAGTGTCTAGCAGCAATTATCATAGACATATATCTATAACTTATTGTAAGGTTTACTCTTAAAAGTTTGAAAACAGAACGTCTCATGGAGGATGCTTGCTAACGCTATTTCAGTTATGTTAAGTGCAATGCGGTGAATCAGTGAATTGTCAGAGTAGCCTGTATTTTCATTTGTTCTGAATAGATAACCTCCTCCACTTAGCAATCTTCAAACAAAAGATTGTGGATTTTTTTTTTTTTCATATGTTGAATTTGAATGTCACCTGCAGCTGAGTTATGTTGCACTTGCAGAGGCTTGATTGCTATTTTGAGTTCCTTTTAAAACTTTCTCTTTACTTTTATTTGCACTTTCTCTTTACATACACACATACACAAGCATATTTGCACTCTTAATTTGTATTACTATTTAATGTATTTATTATGATGATTACATTTGTATTAACTTGTTACTCAAATACATTTGAAATTCAAATTCCAACATTTTGAATCATTTTTTAAATTTATGGAAATAATCGTTAGATTAGTCGATTAATCGAAAAAAAAAGTCGATAGATTAATCGATTACCAAAATAATCGTTAGTTGCAGCCCTACAAAATACCCTTTTCTTTATCCATTCTTCTTTGCCAGTTGCCATCTGACTTAATGCTAGGGCATTAGCGGTGAGGCAGAGGGCCATCACAATAGACCCTGCGTTAACAGCATCAAAAAATAGCTAAAATAGTGGGGTTAAAAGGAATTCTGTGGAGGAATGTTATCATCACGTTAACTTTGACAGCCTTCATAATAATGAATAACTTGATTGTAATTCAAATGACAATGTGGTTGACTGCCAGATGTATCTATACTACTACATGTAGGTTTGAATTATTTATGCTAAATTATATCACAACCATAAGCAGCAGTGTTTCATAGTGTTGAGTTTCATTAGTGATGCATCAGTGATTAGTGATAACACATGATAATGACACATGATAAACACATGATAATATGTTAAAAATCATGGTTGGTACTTGAATATATTCTTGTTGAGTCTATATGTAAGCCTTGATTGCCTTCACACAATATCCTCCAAGGTTCTATATTTGCCTTTGAACAGCAATTCCTTTAGCTGCAATCAAATAACAAGATTGGTTTCATAGTTAAAGGCGGGATGATTTTTCCCTCATCAGGTGATTTCCTGTGTTTGTTTTTTGCATTGCGAGTCCCCAGCGTAGGAAATGCTTGCCAGTGTGAGAGGATATTGAACGTTTTGGTTTTTGTGTTCGTTCATCATTTGTTAACCTCTTTTAAACAGGTCCTCCACCTCACCTCTTGTAAGGGTCATATTTATGTCATACGGCTCTTTTCATTGCACATGTTGTGCTGTCAGCGCACAATTACTGTGTCCCTCAACTGGCTCAATAAAGGATGAACTGTGCTTCCACCTTTGCCACATATGCTTTGGTGTGTACTGGGAGTATGGGATCAAAGCGTAGGAGGGGGCGCACCCTGTGCTTAATAGCTCTGATACTTTGAGACCTAGTGGCCCTGCCATACAGTGCAGAAAGACCACAGGGGACAAGGCCAAGAGACAAGGTCAGGGCTCTAGTTAGATAAGGATCAAGCAAGGCAATGACCTTGACTTACTCCTGGCACGCTTCCTTGGCTGTGTGTGTGGCCCTGTTGGCCCAGCGTGTCGTGTTAGGCCAGACAATAAGTGATGCAGAGGAGGGGAGCGTTTGGGGTGGGGTGGGGGGGATAAAAAAAAGCATTGGAGGCATCACACAGAAATCTGTCAACTGCTGGCTTGTTGCCACGGAAACCGGCTTAGTTCTAGAGTGGAGTTTTTGATTCATTTTTAGGCCTTGGCTGCCAACTTGAATCATTGTACGGTCTCGGATAGTTCAGTGATTCAGCCCCAAAGCAACACTGATTCAGTGCCTTAAGCTGTGAATTCCTTTTGTGGACGTTCTTCCTGTCGCCAAGGGTAAACTACACTCCCTCAGCTAAGGCTGAGCTGAAGAAGACATTAGACATCTTTTATTTCAGATATCCTGTCATGGGCACTATTTCTCCCCCCCCCCCCCCCCCGCCTCCTCTTTCTCCACCTCTCTCACTTCCTCTATCTCCCTCCCTCTGTCTTGCCTTTTTCCCCTCTTTCTGGCATATTTGTATTTACGACAAAGGACCTTCCAAACAAATTTAGAGTTGGCTGGTGTGATTTGCTTTTCTCAGCAGAGGTGGGATATTGTATATGGGGACACCTGCCCGTGCCAAGTCCTTGCCTTTTGGAAAGTTCAGGTTGCGTGCCCTCTGCTCCCTGCAAACAGATTGTTTCCTTTTCTTCTGTCACAGCAATCGTGGAGCAGTTGCAGCGGTGGGGGAAAAAGGGATAGCAGGGAAAAAAAGGTCATAGGGATGTGAAGCCTCTATTATCTGCAATCTTCTCCTGGCTTCCACAAGCAGCTTGTTTCTAAGCTGCAACCTAGCCAAGCATGAAGGGAATATAATTTTAGCCAATCTCCCAGTAGCTTGGGTGCACAGAAAGCCATTGTGGGACAGCAAAATGGCCACAATAGACTCACTGGCCCCCTTGATAAAGATCTGCATAGGTAATGCCCGGGTAGCAATAAATGCAATTTTTGTTGCCTCCCCACATTCAGCCCTGACTCACTTACTGCTCGGACCTCTGTTTGTCCCCTCGGCTTTGAAAGTGATGGATAGCATTTTTGTGGCGTATAATTGCAAGGGCCGGGGAATGGCGGAAATTGATTAATTTCCTTGGCGAATAATGCATTACCCGGACGTTTCTTTACTGTTTATCGGGCCACGCAGCCAACGGCTTTGTTTGCTCTCTTCAACTTTCCACTCCTCCTATCTAGGCCCTTTTCAAGGGGTCTCGGGCCTGAAAAGCCACCAGTCATATTGTTAGCGGCGGGTATAGCGCCTCCACTGTGCTATCAAAGCCAGAGAGGAAGGGGAGGGCGGTTGGCAGAGGACTTGCACATGAGGCATTGTGCCTGAATGCAAGGCTCTTGAGATGAAATCTAGACCTTTAGATAAAGTGTCACTGTCATTATCTTACAAAGGAATGCTGGCTCTGTAGATCCCCAGTGCTGTCCTTTATGGTACCAGTTTTGAAGTGTGAATGTTGCTGTTGGATGCCACCTCCTGTAAAGGTATCTCACAGTCTGCACGGCTATTTTGGGGCTTTTACCCTGTGTTGTGGAACAGAACTTGACTTTTTCTACTCTGAGTGGAGAAAAAGGTTTAAGAGTTTCCATGGTATCCACCAGCATAGTTGGCTGTACCCTAAAAAGCTTTTATAACCTGTTATGAATAGAAATATAATATATCATATAATATAATATTTTATTAATTTAAATGTATCATGTAAAACATGAAACGATAATTCTGTATTTTAGGCTAGTTGGAGTCAGACATGGTATGTGAAATTGTCTGTGACAAACTATAAAGTGAACAGTGAAACTTTAGTGTACCCATCACATTATCATGGCTGTTTGACAACCAGTATGATGTCACCAGCCTGACAACATTGTAGTTTCATCAAGATGCAAGTTCTTTTCAGTGTAGGTCAGATGTATTCACAAGTCAAACTTCTTTATGTGCAAAATGAAGTGTTCTCCAAGGGGCTGGATGGAAGCTGCAACATACTCATTTCCGTCGTCAGAACTACCTCAACATTTTTTTGCACTTGTGCTGAATGTGCTCTCCACCGCCTTCTGCGGAATCTTTGTATTGTCTGTTCTGACGAGCAGCTCTTTCAGGGGTGCTGAATGTAGTCACAATACGCATTCCCATCTCCTGTCCAATCTACCGCTAAACAGATGCCTGGACCTGAAGTGGCAGAGGTTGACGAGGGCCTTGGCGAAGACATCAAAACAGGCAGTCTGAGCTGCGGGAGGAAAAAAACGTGTCATAATTTTCACAAAGAAAAATGTGCTTATCTCAGACAAACATCTGCCTTTTTTTCTTCTACTCCGCACCCGTTTGTCAACTATTTGATAGCTACCTTAAAGATTGGCAGTTAGGTGGTTGTGTGTGCATAAAGAAAAAAAAAAAGGAAGTTCAGTCTGATTTGTGGATCAATCTAAAAATACTTTGAGCTTTTATTCGTCTATTATTTCGTATACAGTTTTTCCTGCTTTCGGCTATACAGTCCAACTCGGACTGTGAACTACTCAGTATGTGTATTGTTTCTACAGCACTGATATTTGCTTTGTTGTTAGACCAGCTCACGGGAAGGATTACACAGGAGCATGGCAGCAAGTATAGCAAGCATAAATGAAATTACATGGTCAAAATATGTCTGTGTCTCATAAGAATTCACAGCTTTTAGTTTCATGCACAGTTCAGTTCTTCCCCCTCCATCAGTCACTTCCTTGCGGCCCTCACACCGAGGATGAGGGGACAAAAAAGGGAATAAAAAGAAATTATTACACAGGACAATTTGTGCAGTTTTTTTTTGGTCTGAGCGATTATTATTTGAACTGTAAACAGACTCAGCTTTGGGCTAAAAAGCCACCTTCACAACACTCCCAGCCACCTCCCAACCCCTATCCAGCCCCCCATCTCGCCCTGTGCAGACGAACGCTGTCGTCGTAGCTCAGAGTAAGAAACAGCAATTGCCACTTAATTAACCTCTCCTGCCACCCTCTGCTCACAACTATTTTCCCTGCGACTCTGTCTTAATAGTTTAATGACCTTGCCGTCAATAAGTCTGAGATGGACTGAATCTGGGAATGATTTAATTAAAAGAGTGCATATGTTTAAGAATATGTAACTACGCCGAGCAGGTGTGGGAACAGGAGGGGGGAGGGCATGTGCAAAGCTGGAATGGATGACCTCGACCCTCAGTAATAAAAATGAAAGAGTGAAGAGAAAGAGAAAGAGTAAGTAATTCAGACAGGACTAAGAGGTGTGCTCATAGTGTTTGTGTGGGGAGGGGGATGGTGTTGATGTATGTTTGTGTGTGTGTGTGTGTGTGCGTGTGTGCTTGTGTGTGTGTGTGTGTGTGCGTGTGTCTTTAGTGAATTATTGCTCAGTGCTGAGGTTTCTCCTTCAGTGTGTGTGCGGGTAGTGCTGGTTTTCTCCACCATATGGTGCTAGTGTCCCTTTCAGTGGTGACAGGCTATTGGCCATTTTCTCACATATGGTTAAACATAAAATATGTTTCTTCATTTTCCAGCATCCAAAATATGGACTTCAGCAGTTAACCTACAGTTAATGTACACAGTGTCTGTATATTATGTAGATATATGCATGAAGCTTGCTTTTTCACATGATCCTTACAATAAAATAAGTACAAACTATAGTGTTTTTAAAAATTGTGTGCTATTAATAATGATTGTCTGATTTACTCTTAGTTAAGAAATATTTTGTGTGTGCGTGTGCATTTGGATATTAGTAAACAAAATTATATGGAAACGTACACACCTATGGCTGCATTCATACCAGTTACCTTAGTTCCCTTTAATCTATGCTACATCACGACGGAGTCTAGGTATATATAATTTGTATCTAGTACTTGGTGCAAGATCTTCATTACAATTGTTCCCTTATTGACCTATTAAAAAAGCTTTGTTACCTTGCTTAACTGATATTTGACCCGTTTCTGTGCTCTGATACCATTTGAGTACTCAACCTCTTATGTAATTTATTTCAGATAACAGTGTGTGCGCCATGAATGAACATAAACGTTTAGGTATTAGTATCTATATTATCTGTGACACCTTGTGGGTTCATAATTACTGGTTCTGTGCTGCAGGAACAAAGACTCAACATAAATGGGCACCTAGCCTTTGAATTCAACTGAACCCTTCTACATGGGGTAGATATTTACAGTCAAATGGATAATTGGTGAACAAACCAGCTGAGCCTATATCTATTTAGGCCCCCATGCACAGCCGGTGACAAGGGTAGATAAATAGTAGCTCAACAATTTACTCAGCCTTGCATAATACCTATATCTATATATCCTAATCCTTCTCTGTTGATAAAGAGTGGGTTGGGGGAAAAAGTGTGGATTGAAATTTTGACCAGGAGTGGATTGCCTCGCTTCATTTTGGGCATGTCCGTGTTCTTTAAGGACAGTGTCCCTCACGGCTTCACTTAATGTAGATGAGCTCTCTCCACAGTGGCGGATTTCATTTCATACAGATCAAATATTTCATATCAGGGAGTTGAATGAATGTGTGGCTTAAGTATCTTGAACTCCCAAAGAAAAGAAAAACCCAGTGCCGTACAGACAATGAGAGTGAGAGAGAGAGAGAGTGATGGGTAGCGAAAAAGATAGAAAGAGTGAGTAAGGAAAGACAGATAGAGAGAGAGAGAGAGAGATGAGGCGGTCAGTCACCTGTGTCGACCGTGCAGGCCCTGGCAGGCACCCCGCCACTCTGAAACTGCAGTCCTGATGAGAAAGAGATGACTCTATAATGGCAAGGGTGTTCCTTGGTTTACACTGCGATACGATAATCCTTTTTTCACACAATGGTGATAATGATCGTTATTATGGCAGGGGAGTAGGGGGCGCGGAAACGTTCAGAATGGAGACTTTACGGCATAATCCGCCCGTCTTGAAAGGTTAAAGACGGATTTGAATATTATGATCCCCCTCTTCTTTTGCGGAGAAATAATGGCAGGGGATGAGAGGGCACAGTGGATGTATTTTACTGTACTGTGTGGTACTACAATGGAGTTATGTCAGTGCTCCATTCACAGGGGCTGGAAGGCCAAGTTCTGCTCTTTGAAGGTACCTTCATGTATTGCAGTGCCTCCTGACGCTTTCTGCTAAGCATTCTTCAAACTTATGAACAAACTGCCCCATCCCATACATCGCGGGGGCCCGGGAGACGATGGATGGTGACATTAATATTGATTCTGCCTCAAACACAGGACCCATATCACTGAATTACTTTTTTAGCGAAACTAAATCACGTCCAGGCCCAAATAGATGGGAATTCAATAATGTGATCTCATAATTCCCTGGCGAACATAAAATGGACTAAAGCAGTTCTACTCCATTGGTATAGCCGCAGATCTGGCTCATTGATAAGGCTAGGGCCGCATTAGTCGAGCTTGTCTTAATATGTTAAATGGACGGTGAAAAAAAACAACCTGTCCCAAAACCATATGTCACTGGTTTCAGATCTCAACAAAGGTTGGGTTACAGGAACATGAGATGGCACACTAGAATGGGCTACCTGTGACAGTTCAAGTGAGCCATGTGGCCGCAAAGAGGGGTTTAAGTGGACTTAGCTGAGATTAAATCCCTTGTATGATTCGAGCAATTGTGTATGTTACAGCAGCAGCAAATTGGAAAAGAGGGAGAGCTCTTTTACTACGCTGCACTTTTAGCGGCTTTGGCTCCGGGCAGCCCAGGATGCCCTCTTTACATTTATGGTACAGTATTTAGATTATGGAATACGACACCAGGGATTTTTGTTGTGTGTTCCCTATAGCGGAAAGAGCCCTCTCCATGCATTAGTCCATTGATAGGTGTTTTGAACGGTTACTAATTTCCAGAACCAGTTTCTCACCACATTTCACGTTTTTTGTGATTCAAATAGTCAGAAGTGTGTTCAGTTTAATTTTTTTTATTTTTTTTACATTACAATATGTCAGAAGCATGTTGGAACTTCATGTGACGATCTGCCAAATAGTCTGTAAAGTTTGGAATATTCACTCTGCTTTACCGTGACTAATATCATGTCCTGAGTGGCTGCATAATTGATAGGATTAACTTAGTGTGGTCTGAGAGAGACAGCCACTGCATGCCTCATGGACCCGTAGTCATCACAAAACAGCTTCTCCAGCGTTGCCCTACAAAGTATCACCTTGCAGGGAAGGCTCTAGGGACAGCACAGGCTCAGGAGCTGTGTGTGCAGCTGTGTGTGTGTGTTTGGGTCGGGGTGGGGTGGGGGGGTTTTGTGTGTGGTTGTCTCTGTAAGGCAGCAGAAGGTAGCCGATTTCAGCTGCTCACCCCCCCCCCCCCCCCCCTACCTAGAGATTACTTTTTCATTACACACGAGGCCCGCTGGTGAAACAGTCTCCTGAAGCATTAAATAAAGTTGAGCTCGCAGGAGACACTCTCCTCACCTCAATAGGCAGGGCACTAATGGCTCTGTGGGTGCGGGGGAGGCAGCCGAGACAGTCTCAGTGGCAGCGCACAGGCCTGCACCAGTTGCTGAGAACTACCTGTACACACTTTCTCTCCCTCTCTCCAACAAATACAGACCTACGTACATCCATACTATTCACGTAAATGTACAGGAATGCACTTGTAATCATATTAACAGTTACTCTGATATTATACATATTTTTATTGGCACATATGTGCCATAAAAATGTACACACAGACACACACCAATAAATACGTTACAATGCTACAAATCCAAATCCAAAAAAAACCCACTGAAATTATAAAGGACTATAACAGATAACAAGCTTTAAGCTCTAAAGTCCTCAGCCAGTCAAAGTAGGGTGAACTATTTCAGTCTCAGCAACCAGAGAGCCACACAGCCCATCCCTGTGGTCGATTGATTGCTACAGAGCGCATCCATTCAAACACGGTGACGGGGCTGACCCTTTTCTTTCAGAGATTTTTTGTCGGATTTCCCCCAAATCTGCCCTAGCATTATGCTGCCTATTCAGGCTCAGATTATGAGACTCATGCATATTAATAAGAGATTTACTGGCAGATTTTGACACCACAGGCTCACACTTGTGAAGGGGTGGAGTATGAGTGACTGTTGCCGGATTGTGTGTGTGTGTGTGTGTGTGTGTGTGTGTGTGTGTGTGTGTGTGTGTGTGTGTGTGTGTGCGTGTGCGTGTGCGCCTGCGCGCGCCACACATTAACACATACCATACACACGTACATACTCAATCACACACACTCACGCACCCACACATACGTACATACATGCGCAATGTATTCACAACATAATTGTTGGAGAATGAGAACAGAATGCCATCGTATTCATCTGCTTGCAGATACTGTGACACCCAGAATTCTTTAGTGTTTCGCCATTAAATGGGAGTGTTTTATTGTAATGATTATTAGAAGTTATACTCTTTGAAATATTGTGAATGAAGTAATTATAATGAAGTTCAGGCTTAACTGTAATGAGATGTCAAATATGACAAAGAGTATTAAAGACCAGTCCAGGCCCATTGACCCTTCTTCTCTCCTGCTGCCTAATCTGAACAGGCCAGTAGTCAGTGTTAGCCTCCGCGATGCAGTACAGTCGCTACTAATGGAATAATAACACTGGCACAGTGCAGCGCATTCCTATAAGGGAAGGTCTGTCTGAGTCGTTCCAAGCATTGTGGCTGTAGTTTTCGGACAGGTTGAATGGTGAAGCCAGTCGAACCTCACAGCGGTGGTCAGAGACAGCTGACAGAAGCGGTGGTTCTGCTCCCCGGTATCCTCATCGCTGCCTGTCTTAATTTGTTCGCCTGTCTTATTATTTGTGAAAGCGAGCAGGCAAGGAAGAGGGAGTGGGCAGAAAAGAAAGCAAAACAAACTAATTTATCCCGCAGAATTTGTGTCAAGGGCCTACAACACTCCAGAAATCATAAGTTAAGTGGCATAATGAGATTTAGCTCTCCTTTTTCTGTTGTGGAGAATTACAGGGCCCGAAGCGTTTTCTTCCACAAATCTAACCATAAAACATAGGGTACTGTGTGTGTGTTTGTGTGTGAGCGTATGTGTTTGTGTTTGAGTGTGTGTGTGTGTGTGTGTGAGAGCGTGTGTGTGTATGTGTTGGGTGATGGGGGAAAGAGACCAGGGCCATGCAGTTGGAACCACCTTTTTAAAAGTGATTTACATTCTCAATGTAATGTATTAAAACGTTGACAGGGCAAAAGGGATTCACAAGATGCTGCATTAGAAACTCAATTTCTATGATGAATTGCCTGAGGCCACTGAATCACAAACCCAGCCATTCCCCTCTTACCACCACCCTCTCTGTCGCACACCTCTTCCTCAGCTTAGAAGTTTTTTTGTGTCCAAAATCTTAAACCTCTCTCTTAATCTGATCTGCTGAATATGAGAGGTTGAAAGGATTTCTGCTCTAAAAAAGCATTCATTTTTTCGCCTTGTTGTGCTTCCCATTTCTCCAAATGCTGGGTCAGTAATATTCAAAAATCGCTTCCATTTTTCCCCCTCTCTTGCCTGTGCAACGATTCACCTGGTCTGTCTGTATCTCTGGTTGACTTGCCAGTGGCCTTTTCTTTACCTCTCATCTCTCTCTCTCTCTCTTCCCCTCTCTCTCTCTCTCTCTCTCTCTCTCTCTCTTTCTCTCTCACTCTCCCTCACTCTCCCTCTGTGTGTGTGGGTTTAGTCAGTGGGAAGATTGACACACTGAAATCATAAGACACCTCAACGGCTCAAACACACATTTTATAATGATTGTGTGGTTTATTTATCTATGTGGTTGTTTATTTATTTACTTATGGTGTCTTTAAGCATCCATACACATTTTTTAAAAACACACATTTTAACCCTTTGTTATGTAACAAATTACAGATAGACATTTGATGCTGACAAATATGTATGTGTGGATGTATAGGCTCCCTGCTGTGAGGAAAAAGCATGCTTTTGCTATTCTTGAGCCCACTGTGACAAATTCACAATGTTTCCAAGTAAATGAGTCTGGTGCTGACCATGGAATATACCCCACGCAGTGCTAAGCAAGGCTGAGGAAAGCTCCCGTACCGTATGTAAAGGTATGTGCCTGGTCTGGATCAGCCCGCGTAAATACCATCAGTGACAGTGTTATCTCCTGGCCTCTCACTGGCATGGGTAATTCACTCCACCGGTACGCTGCCAGCTCGGAGAATGAGAGCAGGGCCCGCTGCCGGATCCTCCAGGCCGAAAGGGCTTACTTGGCCAGCTGCTGCTGTTGCAGCTTAGTTGTGTATGATTAGGAATGGACAAGTGCGTAGCAAAGCTAGCAGAGACGGATTTATGGAAGTCCAGGAAAGAGAGAGGGAGAATGAGTGAGGGAGAGAGGGAGAGGATGAGGAGAGAGGGGACGGAGGCCCAGACCAACGTGTGCAAATAGGTTGGCAAGGGGGGGGAAATGATAAATAGGAAGAGCTTTGATTCTGTGAATATTGGTAAATATCAAGGTTAATGTTTGTATGGAGCAAAAAGGTGGGGGAGGCATTGAGAGTAAATCTGTCCTGAGTATCTTCTGAAAGGTTTGTGTACAGCATTCATATGGAAACTATTTACTGCTCCAGGTTGAGTCAGTAAAACATGGTGAAAGAGCTAGTGGTCAGAGCTTGGGTTCAACAAATGGCACCTAAACCTCCACTGTCACCACATGTCTGATCCACAAGGGCTGTTTCTAACCATGCACCGTGTTGTTGAATCTTGTGAATATAACAAAATATCCAAAAGACCACCGGAGAACTGCTAGATGTCATTTCTTCATGAGCCTCAAACCGTAGAGGCAACTGCAGTGCTGCATACCTGTGTGTGCGTGTGCGTGTGCGTGTGCGTGTGCGTGCGTGTCTGTATGTGCGTGTGTGTGTGTGTGTCTGTTTGTGATTGTGTGTGTGTGTGTGTGTGTGTGTGTGTGTGGTTGTGAGTGTTTGATCAGCAGTGGCCTATCAGGAGATAAATGTGTGCCGGTGGGAGGCTGCTGAGGTCAGGAGAGGAGGCTCATTATGGGTCTGCCTGCAATTCACCAGTGGCAACCTTCCACTAAACGCCTGTCATTCATCCCCCCGCGTAAATTTAGCCCGATTCAGATAAGAGCACGCAGAAAATGGAGAGGATCGTCGTAACATAAACACTGAATCAAACGGAGCAGATAAACACAATAAATAACAGGAGGCGCTCAACCTCTTCTCCTGTCTCTCTTTCTCTCTACCTCTCTTTCTCCTTGTCTCTTTCTCACACACGTACACACACACACACACACAAACTACGCTAAGTGTGTGTGTGTGAGAGAGAGAAAGATTCATTGTTTTGTGCCGTGGCTGGTGTTTTGATATGGATGATCGCAGCCATCCCGGGTGTGATTGTTGCTCTTCTGGCTTTCCCCCCATTGTTCTGTGTGATTTACAGCTCATGTGTACAATGCTGCAATATTACTCAGGGTTTACATGTGGCTGAGCGTGGTCACAAGCGCCGCCTCAGCGCTCTTAAGCGTCTCGTGCAGGGGGCCTCTTTTGTTTGTGGGCCCTGATTGCAAGGAGTTAGAGAGGCATGGAGATGACAGCACCATAAAGGCAGAGCCGCGCTGTAGCCTTAACACCACCGCTGAATCAAAAGAGGAGGGGTGGGGTAGGGTTTTGGTGATGGTGTTGGGGAGGTGGGATGTGTGTGTGTGTGTGTTTGGGGGGGGGGGGGGGGGGTACCAGATTTAGTTTGCCACTGTTTTCTTTTCACACCAAAAAAACCCTGCGTTATAGGAAATCCAAATATTCCAGCATTACCAGAGGATGATAGTGTAAAATCAACTTAATATTGCCACAATGCTGGCTGTGACAGTTTGCCATAATGCGCCTTTGCGGGATTAGCCATTCATTAAAACAGGTTTGCCATGCAAAGCTACTGTCAGATATTTGTCAGGGAAGAGAGAGAAAGAGAAAGAGGGAGAGCAAGAGACAGAAAGAGAAACACTACCAAAAGAACCCTTTTCACAATTAACACCCCCCTCTCTCATTATAGTCTCCAACTTAATCTTAAGCATGTGAGTTCCCTCCGTCGGATTTGCAGCCCGGCGATTTTAGGTTCTCTTTTGTCACTGGCGAACAAAACGGCAGAGTGAAAAACAAAAGGCCAAGAAAAAAACCCTGAACGCTCAGATTTGTCTCAAAAAGAAATCAGCGGGCTTTTATATCTGATATTATATTGTGCGAGATACGGAAGCATGACAATGGCACAATGAATATTCATTCTCTTTTCACTGTAGCTTTATATGTGTTCCATTCCAAGGGGCTGATCGTGGTTGGAGCTGAGAGGCTTTCTGTCTGCGATGATTACGACAAAAGAACAACACTGAACACTAAACCGCCCGTCTTCATGCTGTGCTCATTCAAACGCTTAAAAAAGAAAGACGCAAGAGAAAAACTTCTCAGATAATGTGGGTTAGTTTTTTAAAGAAACTTTCTTCCTCAAACAATTTGGTGAGTCACTTGCCGGCTGTCATCTTGCAGTGTGAGAGTCTCAGGGATGGAAGCTGTATGTGTTTGGTGGAACATTTCTGAAATGGCAGGAGGACATGGCTTATTATTTTGGAAAAGAAGAAAAACTAAAACCTTGATCCCGGAGAAAAGCAGGAGCCCATATCAGACTAGGTTCCACTCCATTGGAACTCATCAGCACAGAATCTGTAGAGCTCCCTCTAGAGGCTCCGGGATGGTACTGCAGGGCTGGCACCCTCACAGAATACATCACTCTGATCTATGTGTCTCTAAGGTCTTCTGCTCCTCAAGTGTGAGTTAAGGCATTTTGGGTGATCGATCAAGTCTTATTTACCTCTGCTTCTCTGTAAGAATGTGCTCTTCATTTTTTCAAATACGCATGTATTCATTCAGCATCATACAGAGATTGCATTATAGGTCTTGATGTATATATGACTTCACATCTTTCAAAGTTGAGAAATTACAAGCAATAATGGTTTAGAAGTGTAAAAGTGTAAGATTATACATGAAGGACATGGAGATGGAGAAATGCACTCCATAGAAGTACTGGACTTCTCATGCCCACACAAGTACAATGGCCAGCTTCAACATTACCATCACCAGAGGACACTCACTTGTCAGGACATCCTGTTAAACCTCGTCTGTGACGTTCTTCACGGTGATGTGCGGTCCCCGTCCATTCCCTTTCGCTGCACATGTACTCGCCCACCCCACCCTCCCACCTCCTGTTCTTTTTTCTCTCATCTGTTTTGGAACGACAGAGGAAAAGAAAAGAGAACTCTCTCTTGGGGGAATGTTTTGTTGCTGACATAACAGGAAGACCATGTCTGCATCGTTTTTTTTTCTTTTTCTTTTCAACATTGTTTCTTTTTCTTTTCATTGTGGCCTCATGTACCCTTTTAGCATTGAACAGTGTGGCAATCTGGCATGTTGGACACAGAGGCTTGTCATTGAAGTTTAAAAAAAAAAAAAAAAGAGAATGATGAGTTTGGTTGACTGTCATCAGCAGCATATAGATTGGCTAACAATATTTAGACCAACAAATGATGTCCTTTCTAACCACAGATCACTATTCGGTCGTTAGAATGTATATGTGCTTATCAATCAATAAACCAAAATTGTGAAGGTCTTCAAAGCAGTTTCTTGCAAAAAAAACGAAATACAAAGAAGAGAATAATAACAATAACAGAAATGGCAAAATAGTACCACCCTCACTCCAACAGAAGAATTGGGGAAAAGCATTGATCTTACAAATACAATTCTTTAAATGGAGGGACTCGCGATCATTTTATCCTTTTCAGGAAATAGTAAATAAAATGCGCATAAAATACAGGTAATATTCAATACCCAGAGCAAAGTGATTTATCCTAAATGGCAAATAAACCAACCAAATATTAAATAATATAGGGAAACTTTGGAAGCTATCAAACGTGTTGTTTTGGTGTCTGCCTTGATTGATTCCCCCTGCGCTTCCAAGTTCGATTCCAACCAGGTGATCAGCAAGCCACAGGACAGAGAGGTTGCATTCTAAATTTGTCAAAAAACGAAATACAAAGAAGAGAATAATAACAATAACAGAAATGGCAAAATAGTACCACCCACACTCCAACAGAAGAATTGGGGAAAAGCATTGATCTTACAAAGACAATTCTTTAAATGGAGGGACTCGCGATCATTTTATCCTTTTCAGGAAATAGTAAATAAAATGCGCATAAAATACAGGTAATATTCAATACCCAGAGCAAAGTGATTTATCCTAAATGGCAAATAAACCAACCAAATATTAAATAATATAGGGAAACTTTGGAAGCTATCAAACGCGTTGTTTTGGTGTCTGCCTTGATTGATTCCCCCTGCGCTTCCAAGTTCGATTACAACCAGGTGATCAGCAAGCCACAGGACAGAGAGGTTGCATTCTAAATTTGCGTTATATATCACATATATACTAACATTATATATAGAACATAAAGGCTAATAAGATAGATTTGATAACGAGACTTTTCACATGAAATGTATATTGAGCATCTGACAAGACCTTCTACGTTTCTGGCATTCTCCAATATGTAGACATTGATTCATTATTACGATGAGCTATCTGTATGGTGATATGGTGATTCTTGCACCATCACTGTTTCAACACCTTTATTTGGTTGGTGCTACTAATTCAAGCAACAATACTTAACATTACTGAGCATTCAGTACATTCATAAGGGAAACAGCAGCATCTAAATATTGACCAGAATGTCAGCTACCACCATCTGAACAGAGCCAATCAAGTGATCCTGTTCAGACTCAGAACTGGACAAAACAAAATGCATGCCCATGTGTACAACAAACTGAAAGTTGGTCAGACGGACAGATGCCCTGGTGTAATTGGTCTGATGACCAGTGAGCACCTTCTTCCCAGTGAGCACCTTCTTCAAGACTGCCCCGGTCAGAATGCCCTCAGAACAGCAACATGATCTGACCAGACAAACCTGAGGACAAAGCTCTTGGGCAAACTGGAGAAGCTACAGAGAACAGCTGCGTTTGCGCGGGCACCAGGCCTGGAAATGTAGTGATGGGATCCACAAAGAAGAAGAAGAAGTAACTGAGTGGTCAATGTTATGCTGTGCAGAGATTAGATAAGATGTGCCTGCTAAACATTACAAATCAAGATGCAGGTTACATTTCAAAGAAGGAGGGGGCAAAACGCCCTCCTAATAACGTCTACCTTTTTGATCTGATGCAGCATAATGAGGTGTCGGCCCACGCTCAAAGGCGCTTAGGTCTAACATGTGCACATGTTATGAAATTACCAATCACATGTGACCTAGTAATCAAGATAGCTTTACGCGAAGCCCCCTTTTTTTTATGCGTGCAAGAACCTGCGGTGCGCATCTATCAAATTAAGGCCCATCGGGTGTGACCTTCCGATTCAGTTATGATTACACACACAGTTGATATGAAGCGTCCCCTTTAGTATTTTGCATCCACTCTGCTGATATTAGAGTATTTGTGAGGGTGAATGCTTTTTTGTTAGCACTTCCTGTCCCCATATCGATCTCTGTAAATAATGTAGAGTGAGCTGTTTTTGTTATGAAACACATGATGCAGTATTCCGCTTTGTGAAGAGTATTATCATTACTGAGGGATGTCTCTTTGGTTGTTTTCCCCCTCTGACGTTAAATACTATTCCTTTATTAATCGGGCCAGTCTTGTGGCAGGGGGCTGTCAAGGCCCTAAATGGCTTTAATATGGACAGCCCCTCAGGGACACAGGGGGCCATTAACTCCAGTGCCATTTCTCTCTTCAGCTCATCAACCCCTGCCACTTCCTCCACTAACTCCCAAATCGAGAGGGAGCGCAAGTCCCTAGCCCCTTCAACTCAAGCACTCCGCCGTCCTCTTCCTCCTCAGTTATCATAACCTGCAGCAGCTGTGACTGTTGTCTTTGGCCCGGGCCCGTCCATCCCCTCTCCACATGACCTACAGGTCTTTGGTAGTCATGTTAAGCTTCCTGCTGTCAGTGGCTTTGTGACACCAGTAATTTGCGTCTTGTCAAAGGGTGGATCCGCAGGTGAATTACGGATTGGGTGAGATGCCGGCCCGCGACGAAGCCCAAAGCTCAGTGATGAAGACAAGGGGTGGACAGGCCATGTGGCCAAGCTTGGCTTTAATGGTGCCATTATTGATTTTTTTCACACTCCCCAGGGGAATGGACAAACGGCGTGGCATCACGCCAGTTGTTCCTTGTCAGGTGTGTGTGTGTGAGTGTGTGTGTGTGTGTTTGTGTCAGCATTACTCTGTGTGTGTGTGTGTATTTGGACATGTGGGAGGGTCCATGCCATATTGCTGGGAACGTGGTGAGGATGAAAAGATGAGTGTGACATGGGTCGTTTGTGACCTTAATTACATTTGAGAGCAAACGGTCATTCCAAGCTTATTTTTAATGGTTCCTCTAGGACAGTCTAAAGAGGACTGATTCACTCGCAGGCCCTTTATGACCCAGCCTTTTCAATTACTTTTTTTTTTTTTTAAAGTGAGAGATGGAAGGGCTTTATGGCCTTGTCAGAACATTCATGTGTGGAAGTCAGGGATTGTTTTTCTGTTTACTTTTTTTGAGCAAGATGGGTTTACGAGTTCAGTGCTTAATGCAGTTCAGTTGGAATGTTATGATTGATCTCACAGTTAAGAATTCAGCAAATCATTAAAGTGGTTCAGGCGGCATTATGTCATTTGGAAGAAATGAGAAATTTGCAATCAGACTACATTTCAGACTGCATTTATAACTTACAGTATGCTGTAGCCACAAAACATGATCGTTTCTGCTGCACTGCTACACTGCCCATGGTTAAGGGAATAATACAGTTTATACTGTTTTGTTATTGCTAGTTTTTTCTATGCTATTTTCTGTAATATTGTGTAAAGTGAATATTTTTCAAAATTAGTATTAGAATTTGGAATACATGATGTACTACGTTTATATGCAGCTGTCTGTCTTCTTCTTAAAAAGCTAGCCAAACCCCCTCCTGAACCCTGTAAAACATGCTTTTCGCCTTAGTTGCTTTAAGTTGCAAAAGTTGCTAATCAGATCAGAACCTGGTTAGAAGTATCTTGCCTGTCTTGTTGAATGAGTAAAAGTATAAAGATTGGCTCACTCATCTGCTTGCCTTCCGACCTATTCTGTGTGTGTGTAAAGGCTGCTGGTGCCAGAGTGTAATCGGTCAAGTGAAAGTACAGCTATGCACGAAACTAGACACAAAAGCACATTCCAAAAATGTGTTTTGCCACCATCTCAATATGGCTCTCTAAATAACTATCGTGACACTGGCAAGCCTCACCACGAGAATTTGCCCCAATTGTGGTAAGGTTCTTGTGTAGACACTCTCAGATCAAAACCTGGCATTGCTTTTCAGTAAAACCCATTCAAGAGTACAAATTAAAAAATACTGGTATTTTAAAACTGGTCTTTGTTGAAATCTCATTTCAGAAGGTCCCTTTGATATTAGCTGGAATGTGGTGTGCACTCAGAAAATGCACGTGGTCCAATTTAGGATTTTCTACATTCTACGTTTTTGTCTGTAACACTGAGATCAAACACTGCGCTGAAATGAACAAGCTTGCTGGTGTTTGCCAGGCTTGGATCCTTAACCCAGTCAGGTCCGTTCAAATGTATTGAGATTGATTGTGTATTTCTTTTCATCATCTCCTCAAATTGTTGTGTTTCTGTTTAAATTTCAGTTGTTTCCGCTATTTAGATGACACCACATGCTTTCAGTACTGATTTTGCGTGATGTTTGACAAAAGTTTGATGCATTCTCTCAAGGTATTAGCTTTTCCTGCTAATTAAGATGCATTGGACGAACAGTATACCATCACAACTGCACTGAGGTGACTTAAATCAGATCAGAAGGTGGTGAGCTCATTTAGATGGTAACACATCAGAGAATAGGCAAGCCAATACTGATTCCTTGGCATAAAATATAGCCAGTCTCAACTCTTTTTTAACACAGCCAGAGCAGGTCTGTGTGTGGGAGTTGTTTTTGTAGTGTTATTGTTGCTCTCCGCTCAATTGTTGGACTTTTTTTGCTCTTTACATTGTCTGCTGTGTGGCTGGCAGTGACTGAGGGTCTTCACAGCATTTAGAACCCTGAAGGCAAGAGTGGCTTAGCACTAAGCTCTCTAACTGTAGCCAGAAGAATGCTGGAATGATTCCTCCCTTTAAATATCTCCCTCTCCTTTTTCCCCCTCTCTCTCTCTCTTTCTTTCTTTCTCTCTCTTTCTCTCTGTCCTACTCCCCTTCTTTTTTCCCCCTCCACATTTCCACGGTGTGTGCCCGTTTCACATTGACCCTGAGGTTATCTGGGGCTAGACTCTAGCTTACAGTAGCTCCTTCACTCACCCGCCGTGGGTCCAGTAAGTAGAGCCCTGAGCCATGTGCAGTGTGTCGATCTGATTAAATCAACGGATCCGACGCGTCCTTAATAACCGCCTTTATCTCGCATCCGCACTATTTAGCAGTTCTGACACAGCTCCGACTGCGCGATGGAGATAGATAGGCTACTTGATTTTATTTTCCACGCTTAGCGTGGGACTTTCGAGTGACAACAAATAAATAAATAAGCAAGGGCTCAGATTACCTCAAAGTAGAACGCCCATCAGGTGCCTGACACTGTCTCATTGTGATGTTGGGTCCAAGCATCAATAATTTCTTATAGTGGGACACTAACATTTTAAAGATTGAAAGCGCTTCTGTCTCTGACACATGAAATCACAATATTTTTGTGTACAAGGGAGTATACAGTGCGTTTCAGTCAGCTCCACCGAAGATTTGTCCTTTCTTTCTTTTTTTTCCTTATTTTTGCTTGATATTTTCCTGCTTTCCACTTTACCATTGTGTGATGGAGAGTTCCGTCTAAAGCATTGAATCACAAACATGCTCACATTCATGTAAATGAAAAGAGACCCAGCGAATGAAAGCATCTCAAAGAAATACACAATTGTGTGGGGAAGTATGGAACATTGGATATGAAGCATTACAGGAAAAATATGACCATTTGAAATGGCCTCAGCTGTAGTCCGCTAATTAGATGTCCTTGAACGAGGGAGAGGGTATGTTTTTTCATTTGCCACAATGGAGCCTTTCAGTGTATCTCAGTGGCCTTGCTATTTAGGCCCTCCTCTCTAGACTGTTCAAGGTAACCCATGTTACCTTTTTTGACTATATGTTGTTTGCTTTTTTCTGTTTGATGCCTTTAGAGTCACTGTAGTATTAATGTTATGTTTTATTGTGTCTCGGGTTAACCCATCCAACCTGTGTGTGGTTTCTTTGTCATTTAGTATCTTTGACAGTTTCACAAGTAGATGAGGTTGTTTTTGAATCCCCAGGTTAGAAAGGTTTCAGCCACAATAGAAAAGGTATTCTTGAAGCAACCTTCTACTTTCTACTCCTTTGTGATGAGTTAATTGCCTTTGTCACGGGAAAGGGTCCTGTTATAAAATTAATGCTCTTCAAAAAGAGCTATCGTTGTTTGAATCTAGTCATAAAGTTGTTTAGCCTGCTCTGAAAATCTTGGTGTCTTGTAGAATGAGGGAACCTTGAAGACACAATTCTCTCTTATCGTTCTCAGTGACTCAAGAACTTGAGGTATTTTAAGTTATCATCTTAAGTATCATCTCAATTTGTTTTTTTTTGTTCAGGATGCATACATTTTATAGTGGATATGTGAAGGACATATGTGAAAAGCTTGAGATTGATATAAATGATAACAAAAATATAACATTACAGCCAGTACTACATCAGGACATGCATTTTTTCTAGGAATTTAGTTAGACCATTAAAGAACGGGTGCCTGTATAATATTCCATAGAGCCGTATGCCGTATACGTGTTTCGTAAAAATATTTCACTGTCTTCACTGTTAAAATTTAGATTTTTGAGGACATGAAATATTCATCTTTCTGAACACGATTCTAAAAGGATAAAGAAGTGACTATTGGTCATTGAATATTGGTGACAGAAGACGAAAGCCATGTTTTGTCATTATTCTGTTTCACAATTACTTCATGTACAGTGAAGGCACTATACTGAACGGAAGGCAAAGAGAGGTTAACGAGTTTCATTCCAGCAGAGGCTGAGTAATTTCACCACTATTGATTGTTGCGTCGATTATTGTGACGAGAGCTGTGCAACACACAGCTTAATCAATAGAGACTTCTAATCCCTGTATACCTGAGACTTGAGGCATTAATTAAGAGCAGATGCCAATGAAAGAAAATACTTTACAGACAAATACAGGGCTGTGTTGGGCACCTCAAATGTTAAAGATGCTGTCAGGCTTATTAGTCAGCTGATGTAAAAATGTAATCATTGTTGGTTGAGTTTGAGTTTTGATTTGGGCTACAACTTCCTGAGCAAGAATTGTGTCAAGGTTGCTGTCTTTCTTTCCTTTACCAAAAAGTACTAGAGATTGAAAAAGTAAATAAAGGTGAACGTACGGAAAGAGTTTCATACATGCTCACACACAGAGAGAAGGAGAGAGAGAGAGTCTTGGTATCAGCCTTCTTATATTTGTATCTCTCCTCAAATTAAACTTCTCTAAACTACTCTCTTGTCCTTGTATGCTCACAGCTGTTATGGAACAGTGGTACAGGCAACAGGTACAGTGGGCATCCAAATATGTATTGGTGAAGTGAACCTTCTTGCCAATTCAGCATCCAATTTAGTTAAAAGAGGAGGCTTTGTGATACTGGATTTTCAGCTCTGAGGATGATTATCCTTAACCCATGCAATTTAGACTAGCCCTGACTTATTTCAGTTTGGCCACTACCAGGCCAGTTAGCTTGTGTGCGCATATGAATTTCACATCCCAGCTATAATATCTCAGTTATCTCTAACCTTCAGCTTATGCTTTACCCTGTCCACCTTGAGAGGGGATGGCAGAACACGTATTCTCATTGCGCAACAACCCCTGAACTGCTGTCTCCCCCCCAAAAAAATCTCATAACAATACATGGTAAATTAGCCAGGGGATAATGACGAGGCCTTCGTCCCTGACGTGCAGCTCCTCCTCATCCAAAGCCCTCCATCGCCAGCGCGTGGTCCTCCTCTGCACATGTCAAGGCCTCCTACCATAACCCCCCCCCCCCCCCGCCAGCTGCAACGTGGTGAAAAGGGGAACCCATTAGGACTTAGTAACGAGGATCAAAGACGACATTCTCTGTCCTTTTGTCTTCCAGTGTAATGTATCTGTCAACTCGGCCTGTCCTACGTCTTCCCTCTCCTGCTAATCCATAGACATCCGCTACAGATTGGCCCCCCGGTTTAAAGATCAAGGCCGAGCTCCTTACCTGTCAGATGCTGCTTAATTATCACAGCGTAACATAAAGGCAAAGGAGATCGAGAGAGAAAAATGAACGCCTTATTATTTTAATCGCAAGGAAGGATTTAGTTCAAGAAAGGGACTCATCATCACATGCACAGTAGGTGAATGAGGATCAGCTCAGTAAAGGGTTACTGATGTGATAGTATACAGTCTGAATTTTAAATATGAGAGTTGTTGATATGTGCGAACATTTGTAATATACCGTTATTTGGGGTTACTGTGTCAAGCACGTGTGATTCTTGTGAATGGAGGGTTCTCATGTCTCAGATTCATCTCCACGATCAGGGAGTGTGTTCAGAAAAATATATTTGATTCTATGATGTTTAACTGCCATTTAAACACAAATTGGGCCAAAATAATATTAGCTAGCCACCCCGAGATTTCACAATCTTTTTGTTTTGCGATCAGCATGATGATTAAATAGGTGATTTCTACAAAACTAGCGAGATATTTTTGCAGTGTTTGTTTCTCTTTAAATGGCATTGGTCTAAAAGTAGCGAGCTACCTACCTAAAACCAAGCAATAACCTTGCAAACACCACCAACAGCCAAGCCGGACTGTTAAAAGCTTGGTAACATGCTAACTAGTGTATTTGGGTCAAATTGTTGGCAATGGCATTCTGTGAAGGCTTTTCCAACCCAAACCACAAAACTACATAGTAGACGGCTACCTGGATGGCTAATGGGAACAACAGGTGTGTTTATCTGCCCTTTTCATGATCATATACCATCTAAATTAATTAGAAGATAATATTAAAATGAGTTGCTCATAAAAACTTACCTCAAAAAGTGGAAAATTATTGTATGAAGTTGCTTTAAACTCCACATAGAAAACAGAGATGCAAATCACAGACATTGGACAGATTACCTATATGAGCATTTTTTGCAATATTACGTTTATATTTTTGTTTTATGTGCTCTTTTGTCCTGATTTCATGCAGTAGTGACATAAGAACACTCATATTAGATGTGGCATCTGATTTCACAAATTTGTTAGAACTTTCCCAACCATACTTGGTAATTTCATCCATACTCTAATGTTATTGAAATTATGTTGAAATAAAGGGTCATGCCTTGGTTTGAACCTCAGAACCCTATTCAAAAATCACAAGTTCTTGTTAATATTTTGAAGAGTAATCATGAGTAATCCTTTACTTTTGTTGAAAGAAAACTGAACATGATTATTCAAAATGTGTTGACCATTCCTGGACTTACTTCGCTTACTTACTTACTTACTCACTTACTCACTCAAATTACCCTTCAGGCATATGCGAGAATTCAGAAACGGTCTTTAAAAAACAAAACGGCTGTGCAAGATGAACGGCTGAATAATTAGTTGGACACAACAACAAGTTTAATGTCACGTTTGAACACCATTTACAATTTCACAACTGAATAGAAGGCAGAGCACCATAATGTGTCAGTAGTTAATTTAACTTTTAATGAGATAACAGTTATCGATCCAGCTAAGTTGTGAATGTCAAGTGAATGTTAATACCAAGCTAACTACAACGTGGTTGTCAATCCATCACACACAAAACATCTATGACACCAAACAATTGGGACATTAAGCAGTGGCAATGGTTGAGACAGACTGTACCACTATCAGGAGGCCAGAAGACGTGTAAATAAGTTGGAATTGAACATCAACGTGTATTCTGCAATGTAAATGCACAATTTATATGGTAAAAAAGAAAATTTGCAGCGTTGTGAAAATATGCTGGAAATTGCTGAATTTGCGGTGAATTTGCAATTCACAGAATCGCAAAAACCTGGAGGGACTGATTAGTCTCATGCAGACATTTTAAAATGATTGTCTGACATTGTCTATATGTGTATAGCTTCCTCTGTTTTCTTTGTCCCAAAGCATCTCTTTCAAACATCATCAAAACTACTTAAGAAGTGGGAGGCTTACCATCCTGTGTAGAGAGGCTTCAGTCAAAAGGAGGAATTTGTTGAGTGATTTCAGTGGTATGGAAAAGAGAGCTAAGACCAGGCAACCTCACAGATGGGACAGTGAGGTAAACCAGGGTTACATTGGGAGTTGGTAGAGTAGCAGGTATTATCACTGTACACGCATGTACACACAGATACACGCGCACACACATATCTCGCATACCTTGTTTACACTCATTTATCCCCAGAAACAGCTGCCAAAGCACAAATCAGAATTTAAAAAGGCTTTAATGCATTACTTTTTTTTTTACTTGTCCTCCCCATTGCCTTGATGTTTTTGCCTGGCTGTAAAAAAGCATAGGAAAAGAAGTCAAATGTTTATCTTGCCTAGGCAAATAGTGGCTTTCTTCCTTGGCTTATTTGAAATCTTATCACACTTTTGGACATTGCTCAACTATTTAAAATAACCACTTACTTGGCTCACGTCACCTGCTAACAGAATTTTGCCAGGGTTCTCTCACCGTCAGTTCATCATCTTTAAATATCTCCCATTCCTTAATCTATCGCCACACCTGCTTGAAGTTCAGCAATTGAAGAGGGGAAGAAACAGCATTTCAATTTCATGATGTTCAAAATTTGAATGGATTAAATACAGGCTGCTTTTTTTTTCATTCTTCGAGGCATGGGGGCCTGTAGCTTTGTGTTTTGCTCAGATACATTTGTTATAGGAAATCATACATTTGTAGGAGAATATTCTTTAAGTTGTAGAGCTGTGTCCATTCATGTATAAATCCTGATAACAGACAGAATACAGAGTGTGTTTAAACTGACATTTTATACTTTGACCAAACATAGGCCGGTAAACCAGAGGGGAGAAAAAGAACACTAGTGAGTAATACTTCATGAATAGATGACTTTAAACGTAATTAACGGAGATGATTCAGATTGTGATTGTGATAGTGGAGTGATATTGGAACAGATAGAATACAGGTCATTTGACGTGAATTTATGGCTCATGGTCACAGGCTTGAGTTTTTGTAATTACATCTTAATTGAATTTGCACCCCTGTGCTTAAAGATAGCTGTGTTTGTTTCACCATCCGACTGCCATGACACCCCTGTGTGTGGTGTGACATTTTTAAATTACTGATGTGCATATGTAAGTGGAGTGTGCTTGAGCATATATATGGGTTTGTGTGTGTGTGTGTGTGTGTGTGTGTGTGTGTGTGTGTGAGTGTAAGTGTGAGTGTGTGTGTGCAGGCTTGACGCAGCAGTCTTGATGCGTGTGAGAGGTTCCCTGGGCGTCTGGGGCGGTGGTGGTGCGGCACGCGTTAACACACTCCCAGGCCCCAGGGAGATGAAGAAGCATAAATTAAAGCCCTCCCTGAAGGAGGAGAGAGGGGAGTGCTGGGTAAGCGAGGCTTTATCAGCTCGGGCCGAGAGGCGCAGAGAGCTCGATTTCATCCCCGTCTCCTTTGTTAACACAAAAGGGGGTCACCTCCATAGGAAGGGGAGGATAATAAAAGGCAGGGCCTCAGACAATGGTGGACGGCAGATAAACTTACCCTGCAGTCCTGCCCCCCCTGCCCCCTTCCTCCATCTCGTTCACCCTTTCATTATTTTGAACTTGTTTTCGCTCCATATGGTGGGGGGGGGGGGGGGGGGGGGGGGGCTGTTACAGAAGACATAGATATGTGTATGTTTGTTGATAAAGACAAATACGAAGGGACAAATAAAAAGGGAGAGGAGAGGGGAGGGGGGGAGCAATGCACAAGAGCATGCACAAATAACACAAGCACGCACATGCTCACTTGAGAAATGTTTTAATTACGTACAAAAGAAAGTGCTTAATAAAAGAGGGAATTAAGGAAAACGCTCTGCAATTGCGGGAATTTGGCCAAAAGGATATGAGTTGGTTGCCGCACACACAGACACACAAGCTCCCTTTTTTTCCCTTTTTCACAACACAAACACACACACACACACACATTCTCTCTACCTCTGTCTTTTCCTCTCTCCCCCTCTCCTCTCCTCTCTCTCCCTCTCTCTCTCTCCTTCTTTCTCCTGCTCTCCCTCGCTTTCTCTCCCACATAAAAAAGCCTGCAACTTCAAGCAGTTTTTTAATCAGCTAAAAAACATATGTGGCTTTGCAGCTAAGACAGCTTGGGCAGGAGCTGATAAATGCCTATCACTAATTTGCATACGGTAAAAAGCTACCCTTTAATCAGAACCTCTAATCCCTTACGTTATTAATGATTTTTTTTCCTCGTATAGTATCATGTTTGCTAATTCCAAAGTGATCAGCTTCTTGTATGCGTCTCTTTTTTGTGCTGGCATAATGGCCGAGTTGAGAACTTCTGTTATCCTACTTTGGCACATAATTAGGACTACAAAGGGGGACAAATCAGTGTGAATGGGGCCTCACAAAGAGGAGCTCTTTTTTCTCTCCTCGCCTCCTCTCTGTGCAGTCCTTGTTAACAGTTATGTCACTTTATGTAAAAAAGCAAAAGAAAAGAAAAGAAAAGAAACAGAAGGGAAAATTGGACGCCTGGCAAAAGCTGCAGCAGGCAGACAGAGCCCTTGTGTGCTGTGTGTTCTGGGCAGAAGCAGAGAGAAAAATATCAAAATGTACCATGTAATTAAAACGTCTATCACGGGTGCTCCTGGTTTTGGGGCCAGCGTGTGTCTTCTTGAAATGGCACTCCAGGCAGTAAAACACCCCATTTAATTTGACTGCTAAGCACCTTGCAAAGTACTTCAGCTCCTGCCTCTCCCTCTGTTTATATCCTACAAATACCCTGGTCTGCTATTTCTGTTCAAAACGAGTAAATAGAGAGGGAGAGGGAGGGGACGGAGGGATGGAGAAAGCAGTAGGGTAGGAGGGTGAGAGAGGGAGGAAATCAACCATGAGGGGGGAGAGAAAAAAAGAAGGTCGTAACTTTTTGTGCTGATGACATAGCATCACGAGGTTTGCTTTTTTTTTTGTTGAAAATCCGTGAAGAGACAGAGAATGAAAGGGGAGCTGCAATAAAAGGGTGAGGGGGCTGAGCTATGTGTAAGCACAAGGGAGAAGAAGCGGAGGAAAAGAAAAAACGGAATGTCAGCTAGGTGTACAGGAGCACTGATTTATACAATTCATTTGGGCCATTACTTTTCATTAAAGATCAAATGAAATGGGTACTTACTTACTAAGAGGCCTTTGGGGAGCTGAATCGTGGAGAAGAAAGAAGATTAAACTTTACATTCAGCCCCAAATTTAATTCAGAAGTAATCAATCGCATAATGGGCCAGCAACTGTAGCCAGGGTGATTGAAATGGAATTACCATATTTTTAATCTTAATTTTCCACACTGTTTATCTGACACTGTCAATATAAAATACAAACAGATAATGAAATAGCATTATATTGACACTACAATCATCTCTCGAGCAGCCCTCTGTGATTAAACCGCTGGAATGTTTGATTACATTTTGTTGGCTGACATTACAAATGACACGGATGCTTCGCCGAGACTTGCTGCCGGCTGGAAAATGAGCACATCCATCAAGGAGTCCCTGGCAGCTTCTCCCTTCAAGTCGATCGCTACTGCCAACGGTCTGGGCACCCTTCTGTCAAGCTGTTTAGCACCCCAGAGGAGGAGGGGGGTCAGGGGAAAGGGGGGAAAGGGAAGAGGAAGGGGGGTGGAGAAGGGGGGGGGGGTGTTGATTCACGACTCCCTTGCACTGCTAATGATACAAAGCGAAGGAGTTTCGGTGAGAGGGAGAGAGAATGAGTGAGCAAGGGAGAGAGGGCTAGAAAGGATGCTGTAGAGCAGTAGAGAGAGGATAGGGAGAGGGAATGAGTGTGAGCCAGAGAGAGGGATATGTATTGCTTGCACAGGTGGCTCCTGCAGGCGTTTAGTAGGACTATAAAGGCCTCGTAAAAGCGGAAGCAGCAGTCAGCAACACCCCACCACCACACATGCACACCCTCACCCTCACACACACACACACACACACACGCTTAACCACACGCTCTGTCACACACACTCACACACACGCTCACACACACACACACACATCTTCCTGCAGGGCCAGTATTATGCAGCCTATCTGATCTAGGCTACCAAGCTTTTAACATGTCAGTGGGTCTGTCATTGGTTTTAGTGTGCCTCTTTCAGGACTGTTATGGTTTGAGATGTCGATGCCTTAGGATGGGCCCTTGTAGGTCAAGGAATAAAGGAATATTGATATCACACAATCTGAAGTATATGCAAAAATGCGATGGACACGTATAACATGCACTTTCATGTTATCGTATTTTTGTATAGGGATACAGGACTGACACAGCAATTAATGTTTGGAATTATAGGCTACACAGTTTTTATGTCTTTTCTTGCCTGCTATCCACAATATATCATGAGATTCAGTGGACGTCTATCTATCCAGAGAACGTTATCTGATTATCTGTTATCTGAGATGTTATCTTAAATAATCTGTGCTGGAAATTAATCAAATATATAGTATGTGCCCATCATAAATAGCATGAAGAACATTTCTAATGATACCCTCTATCACGTCTATTACTTCTTAAGTCAAATTTAGCTACACTGCACTAGTCTTTAGCAAATCTGTTTTATAAAAGTACTTATAGTTATCTGTTTATAAATCATCTAACGGCAGGAGCTGTTTTCTTGTAACAACCTGTGGTCAGTGATGGGACTCGGGTTCATTGAGTACTGGGGTCTGGGAATGGTGATATCTCAAAAGTGATCATAGCACATGAGCAGGCACCCTAGAGTCTGGCAGGGCACTCTGGCACACAGGGACTGCATGAAAATGCACAAACAGCTGTGGTAGAAATGAACCTGGCAGATAGACGATGGATGAAATGATCCCGCTGATTTAAGATGGGTAACCTTGGACAGTAGGAGCCCGGTGCCCTCAGTATAGGTGGTCTCACATGGAACCGTACATGTGATCCTGTCACCGCAGTATCAGTACAAGGAATGTGATGAAACGTATGGGGCACTCACATGCAGTCAAACAGTTAGATGTATCATCGTAATATGAAGTATGCACCAGATTTTTGACTGAATCAAGTACTATGTAAAATTAGCTACAAATGTGTGCAGGTTTGTGTGCGTGCATGCTGTGTGTGTGTGTGTGTGTGTGTCCACCTTTTAAAATCCTGATGTATGAAAGCAGGGATAACAGCAGGCCTGAAGGTCAGTGTGATAAAGCTTCCTCTGGCCTCTCTGGCCTAAGAGCAGCATTATGCTCCAACCTTGCGGCCTCAGGAGCTCAGCCCACAGAGCCAGCTGCCCCTCTCCGAGGCGTCTGGCTGTAATGAGAACGAGGGACAAATAGAGCCCAACAACAATGCTGAAGACCGCAACTGTGGGCCCTGACTCAGCCCTTTTGTATGACACTGAAATGACAGCTACTATAAAAGGCACACACACACACACACACAGACACACACATACACAGAGACACACACACACACACACACACACACACACAGACACATGCACATGCATACGCACACACACACACACACACACACAATAACTCAGTGAAGGTCTGGTCAAGCACTGGCCTGCACTTTACATTGTGGTGATGAACAGTTTACATCACCATGCACTTTCCCAGTATGCATTTGATGCACAAAACCTTAAATAGCCTGTTAATTCATTGTACATCACATTTCATGACCATGCTAGACATGCCCAGCCAGTACCCTGCCAGTACCCTGGCAACAATAATTATGGCACTTGTGATTAGGATGTCAACTACTTTATTACTTATGAATTGATGTTTGTAGTTACACTGCCTAGTTGTATGTCCACTTTAAGGCTGAAAGATGCTTCTAAGACCATAAATTGGGATTTAGTTTTCGTATACATGGCTTGCTCAGTCTTGCAACATGCCAGTACTCAGAACTACTGGAATGGGCCCTGCGTACCACACAACTGGTCAAGGTGCCACCAAAATGCATTTTCCTCTTAAAGTCTGTTCAGCATGATTGCTATTATGCTACCACAGCCTTTGCCAGTCTGGGATGATTACAAACAAGCACATGCAAGCTATTCTGACCTCAGCTGATCTGAGTGCCTAATTATTCAACTTATGCTGCCTGCAGTCAGAGGTTCAAATGCAATGCAGTACTCTTAAGGCACAAACATCTATCGGTTAGGTGAGGTGAGATTACATGCTGTGAGAAACTGAATATGTTAGATACATAGATCATTATAAAGACAACAACCACTGATCCCTGTCGTGATACAAACATGACAAACAAAGTGTATTCTAAAACTGTGACCGATGTTGTAAACATGGCATGTAAACCGATGCATATCTATCCTAGGCAATGTATTCTGTCTTTATTTGTACCCCAATGGTGTCCTTGTGGTCACACGCTCTGTGAAGCCTCGTGTCACAGGTCTGTCCGCTGTGCCATTCCTGCCCAGCCTCAGATCGTAGACTGGCTTTGTGGCGCTCTCTCTCCGCACCTTTCAGCATCCTCCACAAAGGGGTCACTGTCGGCCCGTTCCATGGCCGCTGTGAACTTTTGTGTGCGTCTGTCTCTCTGTATTGGGGCCCGGTCTGGTCCACATGCGTTTGATCTGCGGGGGTACAGAGAGCAGTCAGACTGCTCGATACCAGCCCCATCGCCAGCAGGAGGGGAGGTTGGGGGGCAAATCTTACCCGACCGCCAGAGACCCAGGGGTGTGTGAGGTGTGAAATAAATGGGAAATAAGTCCCAAAGTCAAAGCAGCTGGAAGGCCTTTTCTTTTCGGAGGCTGAGCTCACAATGGGAGAGCCAGATGAGGCGATAAGAGATGCAGCAGCTTGGTGGAAAGAAAAAAAAATCCAATTCCTGAAGAGCAAGAGAGTTGGGAGGAGATGGAGGCCTGTCCTCCCCGCCGGTTCGGCCACAACACAGATGCTATCGCCGGGCCCCGCCAAATTGTGAGAGACCTGGAAAACATAGCTAGCACACAAACAAATATTGACTGTAAAACTTTAAAAAGAACTGTCTGGGTTTCTCTGGGTATGTCCTTTTTTGGTTTTTAAATCGGACATACTGAGGTATAATGTGACACAAAATAACATTGACATTTCTGTCAGAATTCACCTGTGTTTGTGATATATAGGTGATATACTGTATATATATTTTTTTTTTTGTGATCCATCACAGAAAAGTGTAGGCATGCAATTAAAAAAATTACACTTTTATGGCCACACAAATGGCCACTAGGAAAACTAACTGTGCAAAACATACCCTTTCTCTTGATCTTCTTCTAAGTTTTCCATCATCTAAGGTAAGAATGAGCAGAACATACTGGCCTGTCATATTCATCAGATGTAGTCCTCTGGCTAAGTGACCCCCCCCCCGAAAGATTCACAGTCATTCATTCAGCGAGAGAGAGCCACCCCTCTCCACCCCTTTCATTGTGGAAGGGTGTAACCCCATTTTTCCCCTCGGCTTGAAAAATGCAGGGACCCATTCCAATTGAGTTGTTGCTGTTGTTGCAGCGGCGGCTGCCATGGCTATTGGCGTGTGTGTTTGCGGCAGGCGAGCGCTCGCCCAGGGTTATCAAAGAGTTGAAAGAGAAATTGCCTGGGCACTGCCCTGGCCCTGATTGCGCTATCGGGGCCGTCAGGGAGGCCTCCATAAAGGCAGGGCCCTGCCGGGGAGTGTGAGGTGGCGTGTTTTGGCGAGCCTCCGGGCTAAATCAGACGCCTGTGTTTGGCAGCCACCAGCCCATACCACCACAACACAATTCAGGGCCGTGGTTCTCCTGGCACGCCTCACAAATAAACACACTCAACTATATAAACACACACATACACACACACACACACACATTCACCACCACAACGCATGTGTTCACAGCCACACGCATTGCCGCCATCACGCGACCCGTGGACCTCCATGCTCTCTTCTCAGCTGCCCTTGCCGAGGCTTGTTTGTTTACTCCCCCAAACACTCCATGGCTCCCCACCCATCCCCTCCCCTTCCACCCTGCATTGTTTTTTACCCTGCCAAATTATAGCCCCCTCCCTTCCCTCCTATCGTATTCTGCATATTTCCACAACTTCATTATTAAATTAGGCAGCTGTGCAACTGCCGCTTGTGCATAAATTTAGATCAGCTATGTTTAAAGGTTTTTATGAGGCCTGTTTTATTTGTCACTAAATTTGCCCTTTTGCCTGGCAGAGGTGAATGTCTCTTAAAAGAAAGAGCTGAAAGAAGATTTATGATTGTAAACAACAACAAAAAGACGTTTGGCTAGACTCCAAAATCATGACTTGCTTGATTTTGAATTTGTCATGTGAATTGTTTTTGATTGATCGGGTCTTTCATCATTAAAAAAAAACTGCCAGTAACTGGTCATGTTCCAGAACAATATAAAAGCATCTTTATAAATCTAGCAGTCAGAGTAAGGGGTCTAAAGCTGTGTTAATTGAATGCAGGCCCAAGTGTTTATCTTCTCTCAGCATATTTATTATCTAGAAAATTAAATATTTAATTAAAAGCATATATTCTCATTAAAATATAACTTTAAAATCTTAACGTTTAACCAGCCGGGGGAGGAAATTATGCCAGCATAAAATAATCCTCGTAAATTTGAGAACACTTTGGCTGCAATTGGATGCCCTGCTTTATTGCCCTTAATAAAACACTGATTTGTAGTCCTCTCAAGTGCTGGCTTGATAAGGTTGGAACAGAATCATTGCCACTCTACAGACTGACATACCTCTTCCCGTGACCCCCACCCACCCCCATCCACACACGCTTGCTCACACAGACATGTATATGTGTATGTATATTTGAATCTCTCTGAATTCTAATGAAATTAAGAGCTCAGAGCAGTGGGGATGGCAAGGGAAGGGAAATAATTGGATGATCCTGGCCCCTTGCTTCACTTCAGGTGCTGTGCGCTGACACAGATGCACTTTGCAGAGACCATAAGATTGCCATAAGTGTTCAATTACACACGTTTTAGGGGGAAAAAAGACAGAAAACCACTGACAGGACAGCCCCATCACCTCATCGCCTTGCTCAGTTAAGTTAAAGTCCTGATTAATTTCCGATTAACGATGTAATTTCATTCTAACCCTCCCCCTCTCTTAATTTCTCTTGCTAGTCTGAGGATTTCAAATTGGGGCCCATTATGACTTTTGCCAGGACCCCTCCTCAACTTTTCTAATTAAGCTGACATTTATATACAGGTACATGTCATCAGTGGCCCACTGGTGTACATGTTACCCTGGGACTAGGATCATTAGCGAAGGTCTTCTACGGGTCTGCACTCTCTCAATGTCCCAAGTCTTCAGAGACCTTTTTTCTCTGTTAATTCCAACAAATTAAGGCCCTGATTTTAATGGGAGACATGTGTTGCATGCATGCCCACTGATTGCTTATAGTACATTTAATGAATCTGACGGATTTCAAGGTGGTCTTAATGTAAATGGCCACCAACTCTGATTAATGCTATTTGCATATGATATTTGTAAATCATGTAGATGATCTGTTTCACCTTGTGATCACAGGGCTTGAAACTTTCAGATATGCCCCTGATTGGATAAAAAATGATATTGATATAACTATGGAAATCTTTGTCAATTCCCACAAGCATATTCATTCATCTCCCGAGAAAGGCAGCAAAACACCCAGTGCTGTGAACAGCAAACGAACGAGAGGTGATAACTTGAAAGACGGCCCTGCCTTTGCTGAAGGGTGTGGGGAGTCTTATGACATAAAGTTTAGAGGCTTCTAACCCAACTTGCCAACAACTGCCCAGCCATGCCTCTCCAGTTCCAAAGCGGCTCAATGCCAAAATGGCCGCCAGCATTGAGGGAGGGCTAGGCTCTATTGTCAATGCAGAGGCTCAGAAATTCATTAGGTGCAATGCTTCATATTTTTACCCTGCTCCATTCTGACATTGAGAAATGGCACCATATGAAATTAAAGAAGGCTGAATACCTATGTGTAAAGTCATGTACGGTGTGAAGGTTTTATCCATACAAATGCACCGAGACTCGGGTTTGAAAGCTGACGAACAGTAAGGGTCCAAATGAAAGAAGGGAATAAAACGGTGTAGCCTGCGGTTTTGGCAGCACCGATGTTACAGAACGATACAGATTGTGATGGGAATTGCAAGATCTTGATTGATTGAGATTGCCGGCTCTTCATCTTCATTATATGCAAAGATTAAAGAGCTTATAATATTGTTTCGGAAACAGCACGTAATCCGCAATGCGTTCTCTATGTGATGAGTGCAACTCTAATAGTGTCTGAAAGTGTCTGATGTAATTCTGCTCCTGTATTGCTGTGAGGTCCAACCCTGGCACTGCGTTTAGATAACCCTCATTTATCAAAAAGGGGCCGTGTTTCTGTTTAGTGCTGGAGCCACACGGAGGGTTTTTGTAGCAGCGGTGTATGACTAACGTTTCGTGAAGCCGAGGATGTCATAGCCATTCCTCTTCAACAGGATAATCTAAGTGGGTGATAATCGTAACTGACAGCTGTTAACAGAAATGTGGCTTAGTCTTGAGACTGTTTGTTGGTTTTTTATCTCATTCAGTGTCCATATTTGTAAATTTAGTTTAGTGATGACGGCACAAAAACGGGCAAGCAC
This sequence comes from Sprattus sprattus, assembly GCF_963457725.1. Taxonomy (NCBI): domain Eukaryota; kingdom Metazoa; phylum Chordata; class Actinopteri; order Clupeiformes; family Clupeidae; genus Sprattus; species Sprattus sprattus. The sequence goes on along the minus strand of NC_137921.1, from coordinate 43,512,676 downwards.
AAAATCTCCCATTCATTTCAATAGGAATTCCTTTTACTCATGTAATTTTTATATGATGACATTCCACAGTTGTGGATGCAATGTTAGTTCAGGAAAAAATATACAATCTTTTTCACTCTTGGCAATCCAGAGATGACCTGGGTCATGTTCGAGGACACCCAGCAGTACAAATCCTAAATTCATTATCTGAACTGATTCATAATTGATCATGGTCCAGAAGTCAATTATGTGTGGATGGGGGATAGCAACTGATTGTATTGATGGTGATATTTAATTCTGGAAGCATCATCCAGAAATGCAGAGATGACAATCGCCTCCAATATAGTTATCTCCCCACAAGATAAACTCAACCTGGTTTGGCCTGGTTGGTCTCCCACTTTCAACTTGCACCCCTAACCCCCCCAATTTCACTCCCCTCGACACCTCCAACTCCCGTCACTCAAATAACACCACAACAAGTGAGTCTAGCGATCTGCTCTACTCCGTGCTCAAGCTTGTGCGTTGGCCTGCCTGTCTGACCTTCTCCCACCCCACATTAGAGACACATCAGTGACCACAGCCCCCTCTGGGCCCCCTCTCCCCTCACTCCCTCTCTCTCCCCCAGGGCCTCAGGGGGGGGGGCGACAGAGGCACGCGCGTGGCGCGGAAGGACCCTTTTGTCTGTGCTTTGCTGCCGTGTGGCGACAGATGTGCCCCCCCCCCTCTCATCCCCACCCCCACCCCCAGAGACACAGCGGAGGTTAATGGTTTCACCACCTCCACTGGAATAAATAAATCACCTCCAGTCAGGAAACTGCATAAATCTTCCCTCAAACGCCTTATTTGCTGGAGCAAGCACCACCAGTTGCTAATGATTGCTTTCCCCCCCCTCCTTTTTTTGCCTGAGGAGAGGGAAGCTTTGATACAGATGAGCCCTCTCTCTCTCTCTCTCTCTCTCTCTCTCTCTGTCTCTCTCTGTCTCCCCCAGTCACTCTAATTTACTGGCTGTTTTGTCAGGGAACGTTTAGTGTGGCTAACAGCAGGCTAACAGTAAGTAGTGTTTAGGTTGTTGGAAAGGATTGGTAGTGACAGTGGTGCAAGCGTCTGGTTTGGCCCCAGCTGATTGTAACAGATGTTGGATCAGGATAGGGGGGGTGGAGAAAGGAGGGGTTTGAAGGGGTACTTCTAACAGAGTTCATTTAATACTTGACTCCACCTGTCACACTACATACCATTAAACGTATATCATATTCTTATGTCTTTATAATGGTTGGTTTCCAGTGTGTCAAAATGTATTATTCTGAACAATCCATTTTAGTCGGTTATTGTTGCATCCATTTTATGTCAACTTCACATTTATAACAGACTCCTACTTGGCTCTAGAGAATATATTTTCTCTTTGATGAGATCCATAATAAATGACCATAATACAGAAATAACAATTTAGATCAGTGTAGTTAGTTATCTGGTGTATGAGAATGTGGTCACTGTGCTTCTGTTTTCACATTATTATTTCACACGTGATGAAAATCAGAAAGCAAATAAAATACTCTTCTTTTTTTTTTTTTTTACCAATAACAACTTATGTTAACCTATAGTTAACCCTACGTAACAGGCTAGTTTTGCTGGCGACTAGCAATAAACAAACTTTTAGGACCCGTCCAGTTAAATCCACAAATGAATACTGGTGATACAGTGTAACTGTCATGTCAGATAGGCTATTTCAATGTGCTTAACTCAGCACATTAGTGTTACCTTTTCTTATTGCTGCTTCCAGCGGTTGATCCACAAATGAATACTGGTGATACAGTTAACTGTCAAATATATTTTGCTGTGCTCTAATTCGGCACATTTCCTTCAGTGGTATGTTTCTGCAGGAGAAGAGTGCAGGGAGTCAGATGTGCCTCTAACAAAAGTATAAAAGGTTGTGGTGCTACGTTTGGTGTCACAGTCACGCGCGCGCAACAGCCAGTATGTCAAGCACACCGGCACCTTAAGGAGGATTCTCCTCTGTAGTGTACAGCTGTGGACACAGACCACAAGACTGGATGAATGAACAAATGAATAGATAATTTAAATAAATAATCACAGTGAGGTCAAGTTTGGAGCACTCCATTGGGACAATGACCAAGTGATTAGCAAACAATTAGTCCCAGTCTTAACTGTAATTGTAGCTGACGAATCCAATTGATTTGTATCAGTAATCAATTGCCTCATTCACAGACAATTAGCGGAAGTGCCATCTTATGTTGCAGAGTTCTAAGAATCACCAGCCAGCAGATAGCATTGGCCTTAGTCTTCCTCTGATGGAATGTGAACATAACTGGCTTTTGCTATCATTACTGAAACTCTTTGCTTTAAAAGTGTGAACTTGGTTTAAAAAAAAAAAACACCCTTTAAACAACCTTTAAACATTTTTCTACATAAACTGCCACATAGAGGACACACAGGGACAGGCTTTGATGTTTATAAACTTTCAATGTCCCTGCACTCATAACATTGGATACTGATTCGTTGTTTACTTAAAATGAGCACAGTTACAAGCTGCTAGACTGTTTCTCTGTTAGGAAGCTGTGTACAGCACAGACAGCTATCACAAATGAAAGGGTATTGCCATCCTTTGCCACATTCACACAATACACTGCAGAGAAGGCCACATGTGTATTGGATCAGGGTACTTCTTGTCAACTTTCTGTGTTATCGCCTTTGAATGAGTTTATTTATTATGTATCAGTTCACACTGTAATAATGGCAGCTGTCATAGTCTGTTTCCTTAGCCTTGTCACTTTGTACTCTACATAACGGCTTTGTATGGAAGTCACTTGACCATCAGGTTCCAAAAAGCTCTTTAGAAGCTGTACTAATGGACATATCCATTGTCTAACAAATGTAAAGTGATTTTTCAAAAGATAGTTAGAGTGAACAACAAAAGCAGTGAAGCTAAAATGTTTTTCATGGACACGAATACCACTCTTCACCACCCTTTAAACATTCAGACATTTTTTCCTCCTCATGTTTTGTTGCGGTGAGTCTCCTCCTCAACTAATTGTTGAAGTGTTCAAGTCCTTTCGAGAGGTTAAAAAACGAAAAATTTTAAGCCCCTCCTTTACATTTGGTACCGCTGTCATTATCATCAACTGATACTCAAAGTTTTTGTCCAAAACTAACTGGCCATCCTTTTTTTTTTACTTAGAAGCATCATTAATCATGTTGTATTACATGTTTATATCTCAGGTTTATAGTCAAATGTGTCTGAAAAGTCCCTGCTAACATGATAACATAATGTTTTCTGAATTCTCTTTCAATTTAGTCGCTTAATTTGAAGGCTGGTGTTGCTACAAACATTAACAAGAAAACAAACAGCTTAATTCTGTACTAGTCCTAAAAGTTGCCATTACCACAAGATGTTGTTACTCTTGGCAGGTCAGATATAACCTGCGTGCAGTAGTGTGGTATTAATTGCCTGGATGAGGTGTGTCCTGTCACTCTGACGTCCTTTAAAGTATGTGTGTGTGTGTGTGTGTAGAGAGAGGATCAGTGCTAAAATGATTCACTGCCTCTGACCACAGCTCACACCAGGGGCCTGCTCTGGAATACAGGAGAAAGAAGAAGCAAAGATGGATGGGGGAAGGGGGGAAAAGAGGAACAATGTCGCTACGGGTTTCACATTTCAAGGTGAGGGTAAAGTCAAAAACACAATAACAAAGTCCTAGATCGAATCACAAATATATTAAGCCAGGAAAGGTGAGCAAAACAAAATGTATAAATAAAGTCATTACCAGGGCTTAGAACACAGGCGCCTGATTCTTCCTTTTATCCCATGGTGACAAAAAAGGAAAGAGAGAGGGAGAGAAGGGAGGAATAACAAAGAAAGAGAAAGAAATGCACAGAGGCTTTTCATTTCTTTAAAATGCTGCATTAGGTCTTTTCCAGCAGTCAGTTTTGATAGTTCAAAGCTGGCAGTTCAATAAATAGCTGGAACCGGCACATCTCTGTTCTTGCAAAAAGAAATCAATGTTAATCCTATTACCGGCAGTTATCACCTAGCCCAGAAACGGTGGCAAGTAAGGGAAAAAAAAACTGAGATGTCAAAGCGGGAAGGGGAGAGGGAGAGGGGGAGTGAGCAAGAGAGGGAGAGAGAGCAAGAGAAAGAGTCACCCTTCATTCACTTTCAAACACAGTTTTGATAATTTACTTCTGTAGAGGGAGAGGGGGATAGGAGCAGAAGGGAGAAAAAGGTAAGGGGGGGGGGCGGCTGCACTCTGTGTGTGCGTGTGTGTGTGTGTGTGTGTGTGTGTGTGTGTGTGTGTGTGTGTGTTTGTGTGTGTTTGTGTGTGTGTGTGTGTGTTTGTGTGTATGTTTATGTGTGTGTGTGTGTGCGTGTGTGTGTGTGCGTGTGTGTGTGTGTGTGTGTATGTTCGTCTGAAGAGGGGGTCCAGGGCGACTGATGTATTCGTACATAATGCTTGGATCAGACCCTGCTGCTGTAAGCAAGATGTTTTAGGCACAAAACATTGCTTCTTTTCAATGTCACAGCGCATAGCAATCCTCCTGCCGCGCCCTGACACCTGCCCTCTCTGCTCTTGCTCCTTCCACATCCTCTCAGATCCTGGGGGTCAAATCTGCCTTGCCTTTTTCTTTTTTTCTGGGGGGGGGGGGGGGGGGGGGGTGGATGGGTTCAGGGGGGTCGAAGGAGGGGGTTACAGTGGGTTAGTGAGGAACATGGAGAGCTTTTCTGAACACAAGGGCTGAATTACGTGCTGCAAAGCTCTTCTGCCGAATTTCTCCAAAGAACATGTGTTTTCCAAGATTGTGGGGTGTTTTTGGCAGGGGCACTCAAGTTGTCTCAAATCGCAAAACAATAAATAGATAATGGCCTCTTTGTTTGTTTGTTCGAGAGAGTACATTTCCAAGAATCCGTGTAAGGCTTTTTTGAGTATCTTGAGCCAGATGGCAAAAAATCTTTCCAAATGAGCACATTTGAAAGTTTCATTTGAGTTTGTGTTTTACCACAGAGAAGGTGGCAGTAATGGGGAATTTTCCATTTATTTGAGCGTTTCAAAAGCAATCATGACTTGAATGGCCTCTGCATTCTGTCTAAGTGGTAACTGTATAGAAGTAATTTCTTGGCTAATTGAGAGTAACGGCGTCAAAGCGTTTTTGCCACACAATGTCTTCTTCAACCTTTTGTTCGATCAATAAGGTTTTTTATCACATGTGAAAAACAAACTTGAACCTTGATCCTGTATGATTCTTTATGGTACAAATATGTTGGATTTCTACTTAACATTTATATTTTCGCTTTGCAATTAGCGGTGACACTGATAGACAAAAGGGAGATTTACCCTGACCCACAGGCCATCCTCCTGGAAATTGTGATATCTGAATAGACCTGGAGTTTAAAACTGAACAAAGTAAAAAGTAAAACTCAAAGCCTTCATGCATATACATTTAGTAGAGGGCAGGAGGCTGTCACTTATGTGGGATTAGAAGCTGGCTACATGAAAGATTTTGATTGCCATCAGAATACACATTCATATCACCTTTTATATGCATTGTAGATTTTTAATACACAGTGTTGAATTAGCAAGACCTGCTTCACGTCTACATATTTCTATAAATGGTATTGGTGTTACGTTTTATAGAAGGTACATTTCAAGTGCACGAAAACAATTCAGACATATTCATTCCATTGATGTATTTTATGATTTTGCTGACCAGTCACTGCAGTCCTTTTATTTTTAAATACTCAGCAGGGTCTATTGATGGAGACTAAATATATTCACCGAAAGGAACAGTAAGAAAAAACAACAACATAAAAACGAAGGCAAGAAAGAAAAGAGAAGAAGAAAACATGCTGGTGTTTAGAAGTGTATTTCTCCTATGAACACCCCAGAAGCAGAGATTAGGGCTAATCACTGTCACCAGGAAGCAGAAGTGGGCCTTCTCACTGACGGATTAACTTTTCTGTTGTTGTTGTTCTTATTGTTAGCGTGGTGAAAATATAATTACAGTTGAATCTCATCAAAGCCAGCACAGCATTCTCAAAGACGCTGCCCTTTAAATATAAAAGTTGAAAAAAAAAGTAAAAAGGGTGGGGACGTAACCTGAATTTGCCTTTGAACAGACAAACGATGAAAGCAGCCACAGCTGAAATAGACTCTGACGAAGAAAAAGTAAAAACAATATCGGCGCCCTCCATTCAATATTTCGGGAAAGCTTTTGTTTTCATACCTTTTTTGCCCCCTTCCCAATTTAACCCCCTCCAGCTTCCACCCCCCCCCCATCTTTTCGGATACACACACACACACACATACACACAAAAGAAAGCATCTTGCTGACACAAGTTTTCACCTTGACTTGACTGACTGTATATATATTTATTTCCCTGCGCCACACGAACGCCAGTGACCCCATTCCAGTGTGCCCCATTTGATATTCCAGCAATAAATTAGATGGAGGCTGAGGTGCTTTAACATGTAAAATAGTGGGTGACATGCTAAATAATGAGGCTGGCTGGAATTACGGAGCGCAGGTTTGGGGGGCTCTGGGGTATTCCCGGGCCTGGGAGCGGCCCCTGTGTTTCTCCGAAGGGGGCACACGGAGCCGTGAGTGAGGGGGTGCGGAGGGGGAGGGAGGGCAGGGCTCTGAATATGGAAATGGCATTAATATACCCACGCCCAAAGGTAGATTACAATGTGTCAACCCTCGACGGCCGGGGCCGTGTTTGGGAAAACGGCGACCAAGTAAAAGGGGGAAATTATTTATCAGAGAAAATTGCTCCCCTTCTCTTTTATTGCTCCCCGGTGGTCGCGGCTGGCCTGTTTTTTATCGTTATTATTCTTACTCTTTGATGCCATGTCTTGCTGTGCTGAGAAAGAGCCCAATGGTGGGCTGGGAGATGGAGGCTTTTGTTCAGTGGCTCGAGGAGCAAGTGTCTGCAGTGGTGGGGCTGGGATGAGGTGGGGTTGGCTGGTCAAGGTTGGTCTCTGTCGGACAGCAGAAGGCTTGATACGTTGTGAAAGCCTGCTATTATGGGCCCATTGCCAGCTGTAGTGTTGAGTCATTACTGCACGTAGGTTTAGATGGTAACAAATGTGGTTGTAAACGGGTTTTATAGCCTCCCGTCTCCACCCTGCACCATGTGGTCCCAGGCATCAGTGGGATGATTATGTTGGAGACTTGTCCTTTAGGTGACACCATCCCTGGTAAAGTTTAGATAAACACTGAAAGGGAACTTGCTTTGGCAGTTGCCATATGCAAAGGCCCTGTGGCAGACTATGATGTTAAAAATATGAAGATTAAACTTAGACTTCTTTCTCTGTGATATAAGCACAGATGAAGCACATTATTGATTGATTATTATTTTTTCCAAAAAAAAGCAACCCAATTCAAGTGAAAGGCCTGTCTGAAAAGTGGCTGCTGCAGGCTATTAAAAGGTCCATCTCTGTCTCAAAGTGTTCACGCCCAAAAAACAATCACACCTAGAAAGGACAGCATCGCAGAGAAAGAGCTTGTTTTCTTGAGTGCTTTTAAAGAATGAGGAATCACCTCATCGGTTCTTTTTTCCCCCCCTTTTTTTCTGTATTTCCCCCCGACTTTCATGGCAGGCTGGGACAGGCCCTGTTTAATGACTGGAATAGTTTATGTACACTGTGCTGGATTACATTTTTAATGGCTCCATTGGTGGTTGGCGTGGGTCATAAAAAAAGTGCAGCAATAACTGAAGAAAAGGTTATGGCGATTCCGTTTCTGTTAGCGACCTCAGAGTCTTGTCAAACATTTCAACGCCGGTGATGCCTCACCCCCAGCACCCTCCCCCGCCCCCATCCTTATACCCCATCACCCTATGAGGCCTGTGGATTTTTACACCTTCCTCAAATACTCAGCCTCTCCCTCATACACATATGCATCAAAACATGCAGAAGAATACAAACTAACAAAAGGAAAAAACTGTCACCCGAAGAGACGGATAAATATTACAGCCGTTGCAGGGTGGGGGGGGGGGGGGGGGGGGACAGATAAAGAATGATCTGAGCAATCAGTGTGAGATGGGGTTGTTGGTGGGATGGGGGGGGGGGCATGGTAGGCGGGCGCGGTAGGGGCTGATCTTTGGGAGAAGAGCGTGAATTACGAGCGCTGATTGTTGGCTAACATTATGCACACTGTTCGAGACTAAATAAGCCTGTGTGCGAATCATAAACTGTCCCTCTGGCACGTCGTCTTGGGCCGAGGGAGGCTCCCCCCTCATAAACAACTCTGTCATTTTAAGTAAGCATCGTACTGCTTACCAGGCACCTTTCGCTCGGCAAGCCGCACCTAATTTAGCAGCTTTTAAATCTTTCGGCAGTGTTGTCGCCGAGAAACGCCTGGTTGCAAATGTCTTTTATTGAATGCTGACGCTGTAGTATTACAGCCTTGCAGATATGCCCGGCGTAATATGTCCCCAGCTTTATCTTGTAATGGTAAAAGTGTATTAATTTTCGTGGACTGGCAGCGAGTGTGGAGGGGTTAGAATTGACACTATTTTGGATTGGAGCTGCTCTCCACAGTCTTCAAACGCATTTTTCACGCGACTTGAGTTGGGGGGACTTTGGGGCGGGTGGTGGAGGGACAGGCTGGTAGCTGAAGGGGAGGAAAAGTGCCCTTGCATTTCTTAGACACCCTAAGCAGTGATTTATCAAAATCCATCAACACCAGATGAAGTCTTAGTAATTACAGTTCTTCTGAAGAGTGTCCCTAAAAGTGATGTATTGTGGAGGGGAAAAAAAATCTTTGTCCATTCTGCTGTTTGTGAATTCACTTGTCCATGACATAGGAAACATAACAGATTTATTTCCCATCCCCACTACAAAAAAGCAATCCAAGACCATGTACCCATCAGTTGATAAAATACATCATACATGATTTGTATTTTCAGAAACCTTACATTAAATATAAATTGAATTTGCTTGATCATATATATATATATACATTTTTGTAGCTGTTGATCTTACCTGTGGCTATGGCTTATGTCATGATAAATTCTATACATTGTCTGTGGCTAACACTGTGAAATTAGAGTCTCCGCTGTGAAGTGTGCAGGACTTGTTTGGCCGTCATCCGTGGACATAAATTTGGCGAAGTCTGCGCAGGTGTTTTAATATGTTACCCATTCTGCAAATGTATAATCAATAACATATGCACAGGCCTGTACTGGACCTGAACCACTCAGTTGGTGTGCTAATAATTATGTTACAGGTGCCTCACATGGCACAAGCGCCACTCGTATAGTTTAAGGGAATACTTTTTTCACTACAGAGATCTGTATCAGAAATACATCCCACTTGTTTGTTACCATATTTTAACATTTGATTTTTAAAACACTACAAAATCCCAGTTAAATCAGATTTTTTATTTTTGCATTTGTATTCAGACTATGCTCATTGTAAAAGCAGAGGCAGAAAGCAATAGGCCAGTGACAGGGAGGGTGTCCCCAGCACTTTTCAAACCAAACCGACGTCCATGAGTCTATGGGTTGTATTATGAAAAAGACTAGCAAATAATAAATAATACTGTCAGAAAATCAGCATCTGATGCTGTCATTAACCTTGCCTAATTTGGAATTAGCTATGATGACTCTACAGTTGACTGAGCTTATTGGTGTAATTTCAAAATAGTTTTATTGTCCCTATGTCCACTTACCCCAGTTTCACACTCATGGATTCTTGTGGTACACACGCCCAGAGCTGAGGCTTTATCTCTGCCTGCACCGTCTAAACAAACATTTCAAATCACGGTTCATATGCTTTTATTGTCACCAGGACCCTCACACACACACACACACACACACACACACACACACACACACACACACACACTTAACAGACAAGAGGATCTGTTAGGAGAAGAGAGTGGGCCTTGAATAAGTGGAGCAGCAGTGTCCATCGCCTTCACGTTGTTTTTTTCCCCTCTTCCTTTTGTCACTTTTTCTCCTGATAGCTCCGTAAACTGCACGGAGGACCTCTCTCTCCAGCCTCTCTTTCTCCCTCTCTCCCTCTCTCCCTCTCTCCCTCTCTTCCTCTCTTCCTCTCTCCCTCTCTTCCTCTCTCCCCAGCGTCCCCTGGCTGCCGGTGCAGTGAGGATGGCCACAGCGCGCGCTACTTAAGTGTGATTAATAAGGCGCATTGTGCGGCACGTGGAGGTGGTGCTGGGGGTTGTTGAGATAAACTTGGAGGAGACCTGGCACAGCAGACAGGCAGGCAGGCAGGAGGGTGGGTGTGTGGATAGGTGGGTGGCAGCGGTGGTGGCTTTTCTCTCTCTCTCTCTCTCTCTCTCTCTCTCTCTTTCTCTGCTTGTTCTCCTCCACACCACACCCCACCCCAGCCGAACCGGTGCCATGCTGTGGTAGCTGGGCAAGAGAAAGAGAGAGATGCGGGAGAGTGTGTCTGTGTGTGTGTGTGTGTGTGTGTGTGTGTGTGTGTGTGTGTGTGTGTGTGTGTGTGTGTGTGTGTGTGTGTGTCTGTGCGTGCGTGCGTGCGTGTGTGTTTTATCAGGCCTCAGGCTTAGACCACCGGAGCCTCCTGTGATGGAGGAAAATTGCCAGGCACAAACATTCACAATGCCCCCCTCCTCTCATCTCTCTCTCTCTTTCTTTCTCTCTCGCTCTCTCTCTCTCTCTCTCTCTCTCTCTCTCTCTCTCTCTCTCTCTCTCTCTCTCTCTCTCTCTCTCTCCCCCACCGGCTTCCACTCTCCTGTCCCTATGTTTATCAGCTTTTGGGGGCACTGTATTTTGATGTCAATAAGCAATTTTTCTTGCCTGGTCTCCTGCCTGACCCCTTTAATCCATCAATATATTATTAGAGATAAAGTTTTGTGGACGCCTGCTGCAGTCACAAGATAAATGACATCTCTGAAGTCACGCATTAAAGACTAGATTAGGGCCCTGTGACTGTGTCTTCAGTGCTCATCTGTGCCGCTCTGTCCAACCTATCACACTAAGTGACAAGAAAGAAAAATAATGAACTGAGGCAGAAAAAGCAAAGAGATATTTCTTACACACACAGCGCGTGTCTGTCTTCAGTCCGGATTAGGACGCATTAGAGGAGAGCTGAAGAAGGAGAGAGAGGGGGGGGGGGGGGGACAGACAGAGAAAGAGTGTGTTTGTGTGTATCAGGGCCAAAAAAAGAAAGAGGGATATTGCTGAAATACAACCCCCCCCCCCCCCACACACACACACACACACACACCCCCCTCCAATGCCACTTTATTTAAATTACAAGGCGGGCTGTGAAAAGAAAAGGATGAAGAGTAAAGGAGAAGAAAGGAGGCAAAGAAGAGATTTATTTAGATTTACAGATTAACTATTTGAAAATATCCTCTGATGGAATTTATTTAGGGATATACAGAAACACCCAATGAAAATCCAGACATTATATTTATGGGGATTAAATAGCTGTCTTGCACAGCCATTGTTAAGAATTAATTGTTGCTTCACTCTGATTACTATAATAACCATTATTAAGGGTTCATATGAGTTTTTAATCTTTGTTTATACTGAATAAAATATAATGTTGAACCATTCATGTGGATATGTGTTAACAGTGTATGAAATGAGCCTACTTAGGTTATATATTACACTCTAAATTGTATTCTTAGTATAGATTCATTTGATTAAATATTAGATATCACACACAAAAAAAAACAACAATGTGCCAACTCTTGGATGAACTAAAAACCAAAATGCCTGAGCAGACTTGTAAATAAAAGGAGTGGATATTGTGGTTTGGTGGTGGAAAGTGCTAGAAATGCTTTGGGTAGTCGAAAGCTGAGCCCTCTCAGTGTAAGAGACAGTAATATGAGGGGCTAAGGATCCCTTACACCATTACTTTTCCAGCGTTTAACCTTGCAACCAGACCTCCTTAAAGCTCACATTAATAGGGCGGATTACTGAAATGAAATGACAGTATTATGGGGCCAGGATCCTGACTAGCAGGGGGAAGATATTAAGGACTCCTATCTGGTAGCACTCTGCGTTAAGTGGGCACCAAAGTGCTCATTAAGTGTTTCCAGTGCTGTAAGTCCGCGTCTGTTCTGTCCAGAGTCGAGATACGCGGCCACTCTTCAGACCACGGCGAATCAACGTGAGTGGGATTTCTGCCTCTCCCGTCATTTATTTATTTATTTCTCCTCTCTCTCTCTTTTTTTTTTAAACAAACTCTGTGGCCTGAACTCGCCACCACTTGTTATGATACTGGGTTTTTCAATACGGTGGTGTGGTGGACAGAGAAGCCTTGGCAGCATGCCGCCCATGTGTGATATGCTAAGATGGGCAACTATTTAGTTTTTTTTCTTCCATCAAGCCTCAGCTGGACATCTTGTGTTCTCATGTGGAACCGTGTTGCCTGTTCCGCCACTCACCGCGCCTCTCTTCCCTGGGGGAAAGGCCTGGCTGAGGAGCGCAGGCACGTCGCCGCCTCTCAACTCGTGTCGGCAGAGGGTGTCAACCGCACCTTTTGTGCACACGTCGCCTACATGTCACCCATCGCCGTTCTACATGCTGCCTCTTCGAGTTCTTTCCCTTCCTTGCCATTCCATGCCTTCACCCAACCCCCCCTCCCCCCACACACAAACATAAACACACACATACATATGCAGACTGAAGTTTTACCATTCAGATAAACAGCTTGCGCATGGAAAAGAGCAGTTTTATCCTCACTTTGGTTCCCTAACGGAGAGGAGGAGTGAACCTCTTTTCCTCCCGCTTTCCTGCCACCCCTTGCCCCAGCGCCTTAAAACCATAGGGGCCTTTTCATTTATTCCACTTTGAGGTCCCAAAAGACCCAAGGTTTTAAAGCAGAGCTTATGTGTTGGTTTATGTCTTCCATGGCTTCATTGGCACAGGGACTGGATGATGGAAGCACCCATATGCGCCTCTGCGGTGTCCCTGTGGGTCTCTGGATTTTGCCCCACCAGGACATGTTAATGGACAAATTATGAGAATCTCCACTAATTCTCATGGACACCATCAGCCAATTAATTTTAAGTCCGCCTGTCGTTATTAAAATTTGAAGGTTCGTCTTTTCACTTTTAAATTGATTTGGATCCCCCCCAACCCATTCAAATGGAGTTAAATTAATTTTTTTTTGTCCTAATTGCTGCCATGCAATTGATTCTTTTATTTTCTTTTGAACAGGCCGATTTTAGTATCACATTCTCATATACCTTAACATTCTATTTTATAGTTTCTGAACCCTGATGCATGCCATATTCACATGCAGACTGTTCATTGGTTCATCATTACCATATTTCAGTGCCATTTATAATTTAGCATTTGTCTAATGCTTATTAATTTAATATGGTCTGTGATATGAGACTTATATCACAATTAAACAAGCTTCTTCTCAAATATCTCGGTCTGCTTGAGGCTCTTAATATTTTCTCTAGTGGTAGTTAAATTAAATCGTAATATAGAATATTAAGAAGTGAGGACACTAAATAGATATGCATACCAAGACCTAGCAAGTTTTTTTTACCTGAAAAGATGCTGTTGAACATAGTTAGGGTGCTGCATTTTCTTATAATGGAAGTAGTACTTATCTTATGATTCTGATTTATCTAGTGAGTGGAGAAGTAGACAAATTTACCAAAAGCTGTGAAATGATGTGTACCTATGGTGACTATGTGTGTAACTGTGATTATGATAATAGTTTTGCATTGTTGAAACACTTTTGTTTCTTCGTTATGAGCAGGTATATCAGGTAGACTTTCAGATGAAGAAATAGCATTTGTTTAAAAATGTATTAAATGGTCAGTATTGTATCATGGGTTTTTCACAGTCAGTACCAATACTCTCCTACAGTCGACTTGAACGATAAGCTCATAGCAACATTTACTAATAGTGTATTACATTGTAATAATAATGACTTACATTGTATATTGTGTAGTAGTATAAAAGATTAAACATTTCTTAACATTGACATTGGCCTAAAGTAAGGAGTAGAAGATATGTCCTACATTTATTAGGCACAGCTTCATTTAAGTTGAAGCTCTGGCTATTCATCCTCTCAACTTTTCTGGGTGTTAGTTACTGTTGTAAAAGCTCCACACTCCACTCCGCTGAATTATACCCTGCACGTAATGAGATGCTTTAATTTAAGCCTCTCTTCATCAAAACAAACAGTTCATGCAATTTCAGCTTTTTTTGCATGTTTTTTTTTTTTTTTTTCCAAAGTCAAAGCGATGGCTTTTTAATAGGTGGGTGTATGCAGACATGGAAGGCACAATCACGCGCTATTCAGTGCGGGGGGGCTGGGCCTGGAAGCAGCGTGAGTTATTACAACATTCCTCCACCCACACACCCCTGGCAGCAGCACCCCACCCATGAACAACCCAAAGTTGGAGCGCATCAAGCCAGATCCTAGATGTAACGACGGGCATGCCACGTGCAGTCCCCCCCCCCCCCCCCCCTTTTTCTCACTCCAGGACACCTCCAGGCTGGTTGATGGATACGCGGTGATCAGTTAAAAACCACAGCCATGATGATAAACTAATGAATCAGCCTCGGCATTAATCAAAGAGCCCCCCGCGCCCCGCGCCCACAGATGAATGGAAATGCAAAAGTTCTCTGCTAATGATGAAGTGCTAACAATTTGGCGGAGGACAAGGCGAGTGAGGGAGAGGGGGCGAATTACGCACGGGGAGGGGTGGACTGCTTTCATGCATCATCTTGGATGATATTAATATTTCAACCTCAGCCCACCCCTACTAAACCACACTTCTCACCCCTCTCCCTCTCCCCCACCCCATTACCCCCTCCCTCCCTGACCCCAACCCACACACCCATACCCACCTCTCTGCACGCTCGCAACATTAAAAGGCATAATCAAAATTCATTACCAGCCAAACAGACCTGATTAAACATTACAGACGCGCGGTTCACAGAGGAGCAGACTGCCGCACACATCGCCTGTCAATCACCCCTGTCTTCCTTCTTCCTCCCTCTACCTCCATCCAACCCTCTCTTACTCCCTCATTCTTTCTCCCCACTCTCAGCCTGAGCATGAGCATGAGCACACACACAAAAGCAGGTACACAGGCAAATATATATATATACACACACACACACACACAAATACACACACACACACACACACACACACACACACACACATACACACGCACAAACTCTCATACAGTGTACATACCTTGCCCCTGTTAGACACACTGAGATATCTTTTCCAGTCTGACCCCTGCTCACCTTAGCTCAGCTCACCTCAGGCTAGTGACCAGCCAGTCAGACAGACTTACGGTTCATCTTTATCCAACAACATCAAGGGAGTAGGGACTTCTGTCTCATTTCCTGACTTCTAAGCCTAAGGGATAGATCCATGAATATGTGTGTCTGGTGTGTGTGTGTGTGTGTGTGTGTGTGTGTGTGTGTGTGTGTATGTGTGTGAGAGAGAGAGAGAGAGTGTGTGTGTGTGTGTGTGTGTGTGTGAGTGAGAAAGAGAAAGATAGAGTGAGAGAGAGAGAAAGTGTGTATCTGTGAAGGTGAAGATATGAGTGTAGAAACATTATGCACAGTGTTGAAGATGTCAGTCAGTCATAAAAAGGTCCTCGGGGTTCAGTTTAAGTCTACATACAATGTCTTTATTGAAGGTCTAAAGAGAATGAATGTGTGTCATTAGTTTAAGTTTCCATCAGCCCAGTTTTATTCTTTAATGTAAATGTGGAACACTTTCGTTTTGAAAAAATTGAGACAATACTGATTGGATGACACCTCAGTGGTCAAATTAATCCACCACTGTAACACCTGAATAGTTCCATTGTGCTAGTTTGGTCCAAGCCATTGGTTTGGATCCACAAGGCTCACACAGCAGTACCCCATACACCTGCCTTATAGTATAAGATATGTTGGACAAAAATATCAACTAAACGAATGTCTGTAAATGAAATACCACTAGCATCTTCTGCTACATCACCATGTGAATTAGCATTAGCGTTAGCAGCAGAGCTCTCATTGATTCCAGTGGTGGTGTTCCCCGGCAGTCCGGCCCCTGCAGTGCAGCCATTAGTCTTCCCATGCCGCTGGTGCTGGACTGTAACGCTTATCAGTCTCTCCGACTGAGGGAGGCCGGCACTGCCTCCGAGGGGAGCAGTGTACCCAGAAGAAACGGGCCGAGACAGACAGAGATAGGCAGATAGAGAGAAAGCGCCGTCACAAAGAAGGAGTGAGGGAAAAAAGCTAACTACAGTGAAACGTGAATAAAGAGACAAAGGGAGAATGAGATTAGAGGAAGAAGTGTGAGCCTGTGTGAGAGGGAGAATTTGAAGATAAAGAAGGCAGATGGAGCAACGAGAAGAACACAAGATGGGGGATATAAGAGGGAGATATAAAGGGCAATTCAGAGAAAGCACTGGAGAAAAGAGTGAGCCAGTGAGAGAGGGAGAGAGAGAGCAGAGATTGGAGAGGCAGAGAAAGAAAGATAAAGGCGGGGGGCAGGATTGGGTTGTGCCTCCTCTCGTCTCCCCCTGACCTCTCCAGGAGCAGCACCGTAATCCCCTCCTCCTTGCAGCGCCTCCATAATACCACGCTGCCGCGCGCCAACGTCTCTCCTCTCTCCTCTCATCTATCTCATCTTCCTTTTCTTCAGCTCCACTCATCTCCTGCTCTTCCTCTTTTCTTCCATCTGCTCACCTCTCCCCTTGGCCTACCTCTCTTTGTCTCCTCCTCTCTCTCTCTCATCTCTCCATCCATTTCTCCTCTTCTCTCCCTCCTCCTCCGCTTTCCCCTTCTGTTGGTTCTCTTCCTTGCTCCTGTTCCAAATTTGATTTTTTTCCCCTCCCCAGTTTGTTATTTTTTGAGCATGCACAAATGTGTATCCTCCTGTGAGTGACTCTGATGGAGGAGTGAAAGGATATTATATTTTTATTATATTTTTTTGTATCTGTCATTTTCTTTCTATCTCCCATATGACTTCTTAATCCATCTGAATGCATAGAAGATAATGTTTTGGGCGAAATAACATAAGAGGAAAGATAGACTCCCAAGGACCAATATCTTTATTGCTTGGAGGATAAACGGATTATGTCAGCCATTTTCTGCTGCTGACAGCTTTTCTTATTAACCGATTTTATTTTTAATCTGCCGAGGAAGAAATGCGGTTTTATGTCACAATAAAACGCTGGTCACATCTAATGCTGCCCTCAAACAAACAGATTTCTCAAAGCCTTGCTGAGAATTTTGAAATAACTTTAAAGAGGGTTTTTGGAGGAGAAGGGGGAGAGAAAGTCTTTATCCACCAGCTTGTTCAACTGAGGAGTAAAAGATTTTTAAAGTCCTTCACAGTTGTATTTCCCACGTTATATATTTATTTCCTGGTTTTGCTGATCTCTGTCTGAAAGAGAAAGCCTCCATCATGACAGAACTGAAGGCTTGTGTGTGGGGTTATCCCCGCGTGCCAGCTCAGGCCCACTGGAGAGAAAGAAAGGAGGTGAAAGAAAAGCAAAAAGAGAAAGACCAGCCTGACAAACTGATAAGATTCACTCGCATGAACAAAGCTGCGTACACTAAAATATATAAGCCACCAGCCGCTGTTGATGCTGCTACTGCTGCTGTGATGACACACCCCTAAGTAATGAGCAGTGAGCCGTGAGTGAGCCAGTGAGTTTATTATGGTAAGATCACTGTCACACACACACACTCACACTCATAAGACATAGAGGGGTTCTACTGTTTATCTTACCTGTACAGTAAAGAGCATCCCTATCCTGCCAAACAAGAATTTATCAGATTTATGACTGTGTTTGTGGATGAGTGTCTGTGTATGTGCGACTATGGTGTATGTGTATATATATATATATATATATATATATATATATATATATATATATATATATTTGTGTGTGTGTGTGTGTGTGTGTGTGTGTGTGTGTGTGTGTGTGTGTGTGTGTGTGTGTGTGTGTGTGTGTGTGTGTGTGCACGGCATGAGCTATCATAAACCCTCAGGCCTGCAGAGCTCTCTGCCGCTCTCTCATTTCATGCCCGTGATCTGAGGGTGTGAATTAGCAATTGCCAGAGGCCACCCAACTCAGTTACCGGCTGGACAACATGAAAGACATACACAGAGCTGCATAAAGAGCCCACCATACTCCCGTCCCTCTCTCAAGCTCATGTGCACCCCCCACCCTTGCATTGACAAGGAAGGGAGACCCTTTACGTGGTTCGTCATGGCCAGGGAAAGAGCTCACCTTAGCTGGGGAGAGATAAGACTGAGAGGTCTGTTTTGGCCAGGAGAGACTCAGGGGAGAATGGAGCCGGCGTCACCTCTAACACTGAACAAGGGGGTGCGGGCCGGACGTCGTCTCTGTGGAGTCTCGCGCGTTTGACATTTATTGAGTGTGATCTGTCTAAAACATGCCCCCTGAACTCAGGTCAGGTCGTTCTCTTTTCATATTTTTGCATTAAAGCATGCTAGCATATGCCATATTTACAGTTTAAAGACAAAAATAATTATTAAGATATTGATTTTTTTTTTTGTAAATGTGAAATGTGATGCTTACTGCACGTAAGTCATCATTCAAACAGACACATTTCTGGAGACTAAGCAGCTAAAACCAGGCACACATTTCAGACAGCAGGATATGTGTGGAAACGGAAACCTTTTGCATAATTTTACTTTTTAATCGTGTTTACAAACAGTACCTCGTATTGGTGTCTGTGAATGTTTCAGTTATGTAGAACCATGCATATTTATGACTGCATGAGCAGCAACTGCATTGCTATTTTTGAAACGCTGTGCACAAATGCATAGGATTTCCTATCATGAAAATGATCTACGTTGAGCCCATTTCTCTCCCTCCTCAGTTCCATCTGCCTCCAGTGTGTTCAAAAATAAAAAGCCTGATTAAAAACTAATCTTGGATGTTACCAAGACCCAAACGTTACACACAGACCCCAACTCTAAAACAGCTGAATCTTTGACACGAAAACAGATCCAGATAGTAACCTAGTGAAACCTGTATGTTGTTGATGATTTAAAAAAAGAAAAACACACATATCTGGCTTCTACAGAGATGCACACATAGCTGATGCACAAAACAGATGATAAACTAGTATGTGTGTGTGTGTGTGTGTGTGTGTGTGTGTGTGTGTGTGTGTGTGTGTGTGTGTGTGTGTGTGTGTGTGTGTGTGTGTGTGTGTGCGCGTGTGCGTGTGCGTGTGTGTGTGTGTGTGTGTGTGTGTGTGTGTGTGGTGTGTGTTTTGACCATGTATAGCATGATTAGATGGAATACATCAAATTGGCAAAGTAATGCTGACACTACCACAGATATGGTTGCTAAGGACTTGAGACACCTGCATGAGGCCACCCATGTCATTCCAGCTGCCAGATCCCACCCAATCACACATTCCAGGCTGCCACCCAGCACTGCATGCCACATTACAGTCAGGCAGTCACAGCCACACTGGACGCCGTCCAACACAGCAAAATACACTTGGAGGGACAGAGAAAGAACTGCATTCAAATGTTTGGGGGGAGGATAAATAAATATATTTGTTAGATTATTATATATTGTAATTGCTATATTTATATTCATAATGAGTGTTAACAATTAGTGCCTTGTGTGTGAAGTGCCTTAGTTTACACACTCTGGTCATTGTAAGACTGTAAGCTGAATTGTTTTATAAATATTCTCAAAATACTGCAGGAAATCATGAAATTAACTTGTAAATCTCTCTCTCTCTCTCTTTCTCTCTCTCTCGCTCTCTCTCGCTCTCTCTCTCTCTTTCTCTCTCTATCTCTGTTAGATGCTTTGGATTCCCCAGAAATCTTGAAGGCTATTCCCTTTTCAGCAAATTAGGTAAGCCCACATTCAGTGGCGGCGCCAGGGGGGGGCTAGGGGGTGCTAGAGCACCCCCTAGATTGGCCATAGCACCCCCATAGCACCCCCAAGAAAATAATGGTTTATTTAGGCCTATTATTGTAATTTAATTTCATTCTGAGTTCTTAATAAAATGTATTGTGTGATAATAATATTTTAATCACTAAAGAAAATAACAGAAAATAACAGATTGAAATAAACAGATTGTTCACGTAGCACGACACAGACACGTTGCGCGTGAACGTAATTGTTCAATGAGTAGTAGGCTAAGTAACAGTAATCCTCGCGATAGGTCAATTCTAAGTCAAGCGTTCACAAAATCACGAAAATGGATCGGTATTTGATCCGCAAATTTCCTCGAGTCGAATAAGATGTTCAAGAGGAAGAAAAAATGCAAGAGGTATTGGATTCTGATTCTGATGTAGAAGAAGAGGAACGTCCTGGTCCAAGTTAACCCTTCACCTCTACTGAGGGCGCTGCTAGCCATGCTGCTAGCACCCTGGGTGACTTAAGCATGAACGCCCAGGATGGTCCGAAAAGACCAATATTACAAAAATGTTGTGGAAAGCTTGCGCTACACTGCTTTTCAGGGGATCTCACAGCGAGGCCACATTGAAGATGAGGATTCAGCAAACAGGGGTAATGTCCGCGAGTTGCCATCTGTAATTGGAAAGTTTGATAAAACCGTTCAGAAAAAGTTAGATAACAACCCGTCAAATGCAAAGTATGTGCACCATGACGTGCAGAATGAGATCATCAATGTAATGGCAGAAATGATTAGGAAACAATTAAGGGATGTTTTAAGCATAGTTTTGTGTGCACTTTTTGATCTCTTATTATTGTGGTTTTGAGTGCCTACTGTTTGGTCTCATTCATGTTTTTATTGATTGTGACTTAAAATAATATACCCTTTTTGAAAGCATTTCTGACTCTTTGCCTGTTTAAATTAATTCTATCTGATATTCTAATCTGCCGTCTTTAGTTAGAAGTGTATTGAACTTGGTATGTTTAGTTTAATTTGTCGCACATGGTAGTGGTGACCTGTTAGTCATCTGGCGCAAACTTAAATCTACACACTGAAGTAAGTGAAGTATTTGGGATTACGTTATCTATAACATGCTGCATCCATTTTGACCGTCGGAGATGAACGCGGCTTTGTGCGCGTCCGTCAGAAGTAGCTAATGATAATAATAATATGATCGATTTGAATGACGCTTTTTATGTACCCCAAAGACGCGTTAGAGATCAAACATGTAAACATATGTGACGATATGGTGGGGAGGTGTTGTAGTAGAGAAAAATGAGACTCATATGCTATCACCCTAATTTCATAGCACCCTCAGTAAAACGCCGAGCACCCCCATAGCACCACCAGAAAAAAATCTCTGGCGCCGCCACTGCCCACATTGTACATTGGCTTCATAGGCCTTAGAGCAGCGTTTTCAAATCTGCTGGAGCCCCTCCGCTGCTAGAGTCAAATGATGCCTCCATCAATCGCCAGATAGTTTGCAGCGCCGGTATAATACAAGCACTACTGAATGGAACCGCTGACTGACAAAAACACTGAAAACAAAGGTTTAGCGAAAATGAAATAGGTGTACTTGCTAACAAGGTGTCATCAAACATAAGAGTTATAGAGGTAGTAGGGATTGTAGTAGTGTTAGTAGGATACAAGGATCAGTGTTCCTTCTTCATTAGCTTACCATGACTCATGTAATTTGTGTGCGCTCCAAGAGAGAAACCGAGACCACTGTAGCTACAGAGAACACCTGTTAGAAGGCTTATAATAAGAAAAGATATTTAAAAATTTCAATGAAGTTGGATTCCTTCAATTGTCCATTCCAATACAAAAAACTGCTAGAAGACAGTACTAGCAATGAGCAATGTGTTTAGTCAGATTTTAATATTTAAATGTACTGCTGTGGAATGGGAACCATGTAGCCCAATAAATACCCCCCAGTTACAAAAATGTATCCCCACACAGAAATAATCTTTATATAGGCCTATCTACACCGCTGTTTACTAAACAAAGGCTGCTGTTCTGTTTTTTGACATTCAGAGAATCCAATGTTTACACTTTGTAAAATTATCAATGCAAGTCGATGGGCTACTGCTACCGTTATTTCGGGAAGTCCCCCCTACGCAAGCATCATGCAATCATGCCGGGTAATGCAAAGAAACCATTGAAATTGCGCTGGTTATTAGAATTGAAACATGCACATCGGAGGACCTCTTTAAAAATATTCTATGCACACATAGGTAAATAATACCGTAACAACATTAACAATAGTAATAATAATGACAGGGCTTATAACACTGAAGTTTGACATTGACTGGGACTCAGGACAACAAAGTTGGAAGAAGGCTGCCTTAGGGTCACAGGTAGTTTATCTGCAGAGCCTCAGTTCTTCATCCTTCACATCCTTTTCCAATGTAGAGTTGGGAACAGCCCCCCCCCCCCCCCCCCCCCCCCCACCATCATCCTTGAGTTCCTTCCAGAGTACAGGAGAGTCTTTGGCTGTCTGATGTTCTTCCACTATCACCCACCACAATCCTGCCACAGTTTTGTCCCCTGACTTTGCGATGTTTGCATCTCATTTGTGTTTTTAATTGCACAAGTTTGATTAAGCCTTGCCCCAAGTGTTAAACAGCATTAGTCGCCACCATATGTTTTGGTGGCGCTTGGTGTGTGAGATATCCGCTCTCATAATCACTTCTTCTGCTCTGTTCAGTTCTTAGGCATTCGCCTCCTCTCTCTCTCTTTCTCTCACTCTCTCTCCTTCCGAAAGACGGAAGCGCCAATGATTGCATCTGCCCTAACTCAACCGATGCCTCCCAAGTCACTGTCATCATCTCTTTGACCTTTAATCAGACTCTCACAGAATGCTCCCAACTATCATGGTTGTCAGTTTGGAAATTGTAATCTCCTCTGAAAAGTCTTTACAAGTGGAGCTGGATTACTCTGAGATAATTAATCATATTCAGTTGCATGAAAACAAATTTTGTTTACATGTTCGGGATTACTCAGGGAACGCAGAGAAATGAATAAAAATGGTGACATGCCACTCTGAGAAGGAGGTAAGGCATTTGGTGCCGCAAGATGATTGAGGGAGCGAGAGAAGCCTAAATGGAGAGCACATTTTTAACGTTTTAAGTTTTAATGGACCACAGATGCCCTGAGGGAGCTGAGGAGAGACTTAATGTCACAAACAGCCCTGGTGACCAGGTGAGACCAATTTTATGTTGTTTTTTTGGGGGGGAAATGAGACTAAGACACCAGAGTAATACATCTTTTTTTGGAGGCTTTTACGTCCATGTTTTCTTCAGGACCACTCCTAAGCTAATTGTAAAACTCCTGGTTGTGTTTTCTAAGGACAAATTCTTCCCATAGAAAGCCAGAAGAAAAACACATTCCCTTTTCAATTACCCTGAGCTCCTTCACCTTTTCCAGCATGCCCAGGTTTGCTTTCCAAGGAGAGACAGAGGTAGAGGCAAAGAAAGGCGACATAAGGGGGGGATTCTTTTCAGTGTAACAGTTGCCCCCCCCAGTTTAATCCCCCCCCCCCCCCCCCCCCCCAGAAAACACACACACAGGTACACACACACACACACACACACACACACACACACACACACACACACTTGTCTAGGCTGCCACTTTTATGCATGAAACACAGAAGCAGATTGAAAGCATTCAGTGGCCATTCAGACACTGAAGAAAGGAGATCCTCAGAGCTTTATTAGATATGAAGATCTACAATAAAAATCAATTTCTGGCCTCTTTATGCAGTTTAAATGACAAAGCCTCCACCCATTCAGCGGCCATTGTGTGGCGGAAAGTAATTCTGCAGCAGTGGGCGAGACAAGAGCGCCGTATACTTTCTGACCTGCGATGGCAGATTCTAATATGATACAGACCTGCAGAGATAATGGGAAGCACTTAATATCATCTGTAGAGAGGAAGAAAAAGTTATCTGATATCTTTTGGGGGGGTTAAACACTTTCATGGACAGAATACTAAGCAGTCCCTCAGGATGGATGGACAAGGTTTTTCAGCATGTTCCTTGGTGTTCGCCATCCTTGAGTATTTCAACAAGGCAGGAAAAAAAACCTGACAGAACGAGATTTTGGTTTGGAGCTGGTCGTCGTGATGTGATCTTTGGAGCACTGTCAGTCTTTATCTCAGGGAAGTAAAAATAGGGGCATAAAAGGAGTCTTGGTAAAAAGAGTGCAATGACATATGTTTGAAGAACCACTACAATGCTAGACTGTGGTACAGGCATGAATCATGTTGTCTGCTGTTAAGAAAATGTGTCATTTGAGAAAAAGATGTTAATCAGACTAATGCTAATAACAGTGATCATGCTTAATGATACCCAGTCCATTCTTATAAGGCCTTGTAAGATTCATCACATAATAAAAAAGGTCATAAATAAGTCATGATAATAGGTTCGGTAAACTGTCAATGAGCTGACAATATCTTTGCCCCTCGGTAAAGAAATCTCCAACACCATGGTTGCCAATGTTACTGTTTCTCATTGTTGCCCTCCCTAACACATACAGAACAAGGGAATGAAGGAGTTAGCATCAGTAGTAACAGATTGGTATCAGCTACTTGAATCCCACAGCCTTTGGGGTCTAATAGTTTCTTAATCCCTACACCCACTGTTTCCCAGGGACTGTATGCAGACAGTTAGATCAACCGCAGTCTAAAACACGCCACACCACACAATTCATACCTCACTGGTAAACTCTGTGACTTGGTCTTATTCAACCAGGAACTGTGAGTGACTCTCTGTGGGCATGTGCTTACGCGGAAATGGGCGTCCCAGGAGCCAATACGCAGACAGATAGATTAGCAGCTCTCTGAATCACAGCGTACAGCACAGCAGCACCGTGTCCAGAGGAACATGGCAGTATGAGGGAGGCATGTACTGAAGTGGAAATCTTCCTCAAAAAAAGGACCAGGGAGTGCTTATCAGGTGTAGGAGACCAGCCTCTGCTTCTCCTCTTTTAATAGCATAATTCGATAGGGGGAAGAGCAGCCAATTCCATAGTGCCACTGAGGTAATCTGTATGAGTTTAACACAAAATTAAAGGGAAGACTGAGCTCATGTTAGTTTTAGGAACGTCCAGAATAGGGTTTCAACATCCCAGCCGATAAGCACTTAAGACGCGCTAAAAGTATATGGAGCTTTACTCCGAGCTCTTGTGCTAGATACCAGGGTACAATGAAAATCGTATTATCAACTGTTAGTGTTAGGTGCTGGCCTCAGTGAACAGCAAAACATTATTTAAACTCCACTCTCACTATTATTATTAAGATATGGATAGGCCCTCCAAAATAATTCAATCCGCTATCGCTGGTACATGCTGATATGATACTCCACATTTCTATGGTTTGAAAATGGCTCTCGAGAAGTTACATGATAATTTGGCGTTTTTCTTGGGAGGAGACGAGCAGAAATATGGCTGTGTTTTTTTTTCCTTCCTGAGTTCAGAGATAAACGATCTGTGTAAGCCCTAATGAAAAAGAAGACTTTGGCAGTGTTTGTGGCCTTCCCTGATGGAGACGCGTGGATGAATTGGAGAAGCGTCGCCCATCTCCAAGGGCAGGGGAATAAATATCAGAGGCTGAGTCCTCACTGCCACGTCACAACACCTCCAGCCTGCTACTGAAAAGCGATTGTTTTATTTTAAAGTCCTGACTGCAAGACAAGCTCTTATTTCAAATTAAACTTTCAAGGTCTCCGAGTCATTTATTCGTGTCAAAAGGGAAGGCAGAATGAAATTCCAAGCAACGACAATAAATCCACTGTGGACATAAAAAATGACAATGGCTCTTCACAGCTTCTTACTGCAATGCCCCCTTGTTGTTTGTTCACGGCTCAGAATAATATCCAGGATGCCTGACTCCATTCAAAGGCTTAAGACCTGTAACAAATTTGGATAGAAAGGAAAACACGGTGCCTTCTTTGTCTTGGGATTCTACGGCCCAAGGTGTTTGGGACACTGACACACTGCCATCATAAAGAATCGTGATGTCCTCAAAGAAAAGAAGAAAAAAATGATGCCCTAACCCCTGACCATTTCTTTTTCTCTTGCAAAGAGTCCTGATAAGCTGATACTAAGAAGCTGAGGCTCTGTCTTCCCCACTTTTGGAGTGTAGACCAGCAGAGCAGTGGCTTTGCCAAGAAGTCTCCCGTGGCTCTGGAGACCTCGACACTGCACTCACGGAAAACAAAGATGTTATTAGCTAGCTTAGTCATTATCGCTTCTCTGCACTACACCTCCCCTGACAGTACCCCCTCAAATCATGTCTATTTATTTGCACTCTTATTTATTTATTATTGCATTTCTTTTCTTGTATTTTTCCAAGAAAATGTGGACTAAAAGGATTATGTTGTTCGGAAGAAGTAAAATAATTATCGATGCTCATGCTGCACTAATGTACCGTGAGTTTTCCTTATTCTCGAATGCAGACTTCATTATTAATCAACATGTTTGAAATGTGAAAGACACTAAATGTGTTTCAGATATGGCAAACAGGATTTCAATTTAGCACACGTATGCATTTTAAAGGAACTAGAATCTCAAGGAGACCAGAGTTATATTTGCGGCCTTCGCATGCTATGGATACGGTTGCTAACAACAAAAAAGCCCTGCATCCCTCAATTACAGTTTGTTGCATTCACATTAAAAAGAGACCTTATACTGCTTTAATTGTCTAAGAAAATACACACCTCAACAAAGCAGAATTAAACAATGAAACCATTGTTTCCATGCCTAATAAAGTGCAAACACTATCGAATCTAGCTACAGGATTAGGAGACAATCATTCAAATAGGCCTAATCCTTCCTTCAATATGTTTGACAAAAGCAAAGATTTTGCTTTGAGATGCTATTTTCATGTTCTTTCATATTTTGAACAACAAAGTGGGTAGCACAGCTAATGCATTTCAAGCACTGCCAGAAACCTGATCGACACCGGCACTGTCTGCGTTCATCTCAGCGCAGACTATTTACATACGCTTTGTGAGGAATACAAAAATACCACGCATTCCATTTCAACAGTCCTATTGATTAAATTATGCAAATTGATTTTAAAATAGTCACTTTTTGTCTGCAGTTACACATGGCGTTTGACAAGACTCAACAATGCCTTTTCAGATCGGAAACAAAAATGCTGAGTCACTCCTTTTAAAGTGGAGAGGAGGGAAGCTAATAATCCTAGAAGCTAAGCGAGCCACAATGGCGCTCCCAGCAGCCTTTTCTCGACTGACCTATTCCACTCATGGGGGATTACTCTTCCTTTCACCACACCATGCACACATTTATTCATCATCTCTATGGAACAATTCATATTTCCTGGGGTTGATTTAATGTACTGAAGACAATCAGGCTTTCTAATCTGTCAAAGGAAGCCAGCTCAGAAAAGTACCATCTAGATTGTTCGTGCAGCAGTGCATCCCAGCCTCCACAGCTAGTTACTGGATAAAACCAGACTAGATCATTTGTCCGCCATCTAAAACTATAAACCCACATCTGCCGTAGCCAGCCAACCCGTGTCCATTTCCTTCCACACTGCTGTTTCCCAGTGTGGTGGAAGTGCATGTGTAACCTTCCTTTGTGCAAAACTTTCAGTAGTCCACGTTTTCCTTGCCAGTACTCCAGCTCGCCTCTCCCTTTGCCTTTTTTTTTTCCCCGAGAAGAAGAAGAGGAAGAAAAAAATAAATCAAAGCGGGTATTAGGCAGTAGGGTTATCCCCGACACTTTAGCTGGAGGCTGGCGCTAATCTGCGCGTTTTGGAGAAACGAGGTTAGTTAAGCATTTTAATGGCCCTAGTCCTGTGGTAATTAGGCCTGCCCTGGAGGGAGCACGGCTTGAGCCACTTGGGCCTGTGATGGAGCCAGAGAACTAATGCCCCATGCGCACACAATGATCCTGAACTAATTCCCTAAGTAAACATTTCTCTCCACTGCCTCTTTCTCTTTCAACTCCTCAAAGGGCCAGCTCCCTCCTTTTCCCCTCCCGCCACTCTCTTCTTCTTCCCCTCCCTTCCTTGCTGTGTGGTTATTTTTAGAGAGAAGGCTTTCTTACGCAGAGAGGCCATTTTTCCTTTTCTTTCGTTCTTTATTTTTAACTTGCTTTCTCCCTTTCTTTCTTTGCTTTTGTCTTTTATTCTTGTAAGTGTATTTTCATGCCTGTTTTCTTTCTTTGATTTCTTTCCATTGGTACTCTTTTTTTAATACAATTTCTCTATTTGTGGCTTTCTTTCTCTTATTTTACTTTTAGCTCTACAGTTGGTGTAAACGTGTTTTTCAGTCATTCATTTTGATGTCCTGCTCTTTCTAAAAGACACCCATGCTGCCATTGTTTGTCAATAACTGTGCACCTGGCGTTGTGTATCACCAGCACTGCACGTCTTATTATTGTTGGCTTTATTGTCAGCCATGAAAATCTCATTGCAGAGGTCATGGTTAAACAGCAGCAGTACCTTATCTGTCACCCAGGACGGGGCATTGGTCTTTCAGTATAATGGACCTCTTGTTCTGCTAGGCCTTGCTCCTATGACCCAGTGCTTCATGCTGCTGTGGTTGTGGAACTTACAGTCTAGCAGGCCAAGGCCCTGAATACTCCGGACTCTCTCTCTCTCCATCCCTCCCCCCCCCCATTCCTCTCTTTCCCCCTCCCTCCCTCTCTCATCTTCCCTCCTCGTTGCTCTCGCTTCTCTCCGGCTGAGGCGGCCCAGAACAACGCAAGGCCCTGGGGCCTAGACAGCCATTGTTTCAGAGGACAAAAGGAAGACATCACATTAAAAGTGCTCGGTATCAGACTGAACTCATATTAGTCATCCCCCTCAAATGAAAAGAGGACGGCAGAGGGAGGAAAAAAAAAGAGGCAGAGAAAGGGATCGGCTCCAATAATTAAACGGCTACCCAAATAAAAGATAAAGCCGCCTGTGTGTTTGAGCTTTAATGCGAACATACTGGGAAGCGCTTGGCTGGTTTGCGGTTCTGGATTGGGGCGCAGGGCTCTTTTTATGGAACCAAATTAAGTCTTGTGACAGGGAGAACAGAGGTATTTTTGGGGGAGGCGAACTGAATGGGCGGAGGCTTAAGCTATGTTTTTTTGAAGTTGGACATTCTGCATGTGTCAGGTCTGGAGTGTGTAGGCTCAGGTCCATTGAGCTAAGCTTATGTTGTTTTGTTAAGCATATAGTGTGAGTCTGAGAAGACGGGTTGGGGCTATTTGCTTAGATGTGTTTTTTTTAATGTTTTGAGTGATGTGTGGCCCTGAGGGGTGTTAGTGTCACCGTCACAGGCTCAGCTTTCCCTGGGATAGTGCTTGTTTGGCCCACGGTGTCTTTGTCAGAAGTATCTTCATCTCACTGAGCCTCTGTGAGCCAAACACAGCCTTAGGCCTCGGTGTCAGCTGTTATTTATCTCTGACTGGTGTGTGTGTGTTTGTGTGTGTCTGAGTCTTGTTTCTACTGAAACTATGTATGTGTATCACTTTGGAGATGCTATTCTGTATTATAGCTGTAGTTTTTCTAGCATTAATGTTGTATAAAATTTGTTGCAAAGTGTATTTGTGTGGTACATGCACGTGTACTTTTATGTTTGTATGCAGTTTTTGATGTGTTTGTGTGTGCAGGTAGGTGTGTGGGTTTGGGTGTGATGGTCCGTGTTTAGGAGCGCGAGTTTGTGTAATCACTGAATGTGCATGATGCTCTCAAGAATGAAATGTAAATTTTCTGGAAGATGGATGTTTACGGTTTCCCCAAAAGCTGCTCCTGACTACCTTTACGGAGCATGATTGATATAGCACACTGTGTAATGGGATGTTAACATAAAAACCTGCAAATTGCTGAAATTTCAGCATTAAACTTATCACCAGCTCACACCCTATGACTGTGCAAATCATCTGAATGTGTAATTTAACGGAAATGGTTGGCAATTCTTCATTATGGCATAATTAGGGGATATTAATTGTGAAGTGTCATTTAAGTTAACTCCCATTAGTTAGGCGTTGCATGTGGCTGTATCATGCCTGTCACTGTCGTCATAGTGATTATTACTGATACGGTCATCTGCTGATTATTCATTTTACAAGTTCAGCTTATAATGTTGCTCTCTCACCATGTGGACATGCTGGAGATAGCCTTTGCTAACACAGCCATGGACATTTTGAACAGCATTGTTGTGTCTTTATTCACAGTTTGCATATCTATCTTCTAAGCTTGGGCTGATATCCACCTTTTCACTTTTTTTCTCTGATTTCTTTCTTTCTCTCTCTCTATCTCTCTCTTTCTGTCTTTCTGTGTTTCTGTGGCCCCTGCTGCTCGCTCTGATTGTGCTGTGCATTGAGTAGAGATGAGGATTAACACTGAAACTTGATAAAGGGGTCAGAGGTGCTGAGTGACTGTGTGTGTGTCGGTGTGTGTGTGGGAAGGGAGGTGTGCACGTGAGAGAGTGTGTGTGTGTGTGTGTGTGTGTGTGTGTGTGTGCTGCTAGGTAGGCACTGAATTCATTCACCATGAGTCTGATATTTTCTAAATTTTGTCTAGGGATCTGTGGATGTGAAAGGGTTTGTGTGTATATACGTTTGAGTGTGTCTTACTGGAGAGAGTGATTCAGGTGGAGGTAATTTGGAGTGGAAAGGTCTTGTCCGCGAATGTGTAGCTGCATGTGTGTGTATCTGTCTGTTTCACTCAGAATAGGTGGCAAGTGAAAATGTCTGTGCCTTTGCACGTAAACGTATGTGTGTGTGTGTGTGTGTGTGTGTGTGTGTGTGTGACTGTCTGCGTGTACACACACCAGCCGGCATGTGAGGGACGGGCTAGAAGGTTGGAATTGATGGATAAGGTTACCGGAGCTATCAGACAGAAACATCACAATCAAGCCGTCAGCTCAATGCCTCCCCCTCTCTGCTCGCGCCCTCCTTTTGATAAACAGAGGAATAGGATTACAGTGTGGACAGGTCCCGGGGCAGTGGGGAAGGCCTGGCCTGCCTGCCTTTCAAGCCGCCGCTGCACACCACACACGGGAGAAAAAAGACCTCGGAGAGAGGAAGGAGAAGCGGAGGAGACAGAGGAAGAGGTGCAAATCTGCCAGCTAGCCATGAGCGGCTTTCTGGGCCAAGGATTGGGCTTCTTCCAGAGGATGTGTGGATGTGTGTGTGTGGCTGGGAAATGGGGGCCAGAGAAGAGTGCCTTGTGTGTGTGTGTGTGTGTGTGAGAGAGAGAGAGAGCGAAAGAGTGTGTGTTTATAAAGTGGGTGCATTTGTGGTCACTTGTTTGGTGTGTGTGTGTGTGTGTTTTTTGTCGTTGTCAGAACGCACATGTAAAGCGCACAGATTGCTCCATATCAAGCATCATCCATCAAGAGCTCAGCAGATGTATCACTGAGTTTTATCTGTTTTTACTTGGCTTTCATCCAACTATGGATGCTCAAAAAGCAACTATGGATGCTTCATTTTTCTTTTCAGGCGGAGGAGAAAACATACTGGGGAACTTTATGAAGTTGACGCATTTTAAAGGTTACTTCCAGGCCCTGCTGACGAGCCTGCTGACTCCTTTTCACCACAGCGGCAGCCGTTATCACAGTCCTGGTTATTTATGTAAATATGGCCAGTTTGAACAACGCTGACAATGAAAGCCTATAAGAGAAAAGGCACGATAAGGAAAAAAGGTGAGGATTAAGGCCAAGTAAAAAGAAAGAGCAAGAACAGCAGACTTGTCCATCCTTTGGTCTCTTGTCCTCCCCTACTTCATTGGCCAAAATTTGATCGGCTGAACTTGCTGTCAAATTCCAATAGAGGTAGGCTGTGTCAGCCCTACAGCGTGATTGAATTTGGCAGTGCTTTGTCTACGTAGGCTGACATCTGGAGTAGTGAAAGGCATGGCCACAGTATTTTTCACAGCAGTTAGAGAGCAGTTAAAAAATCCCTTTGTTGTTCCAAACACAGAAACACCTTATTTGATGTTTTAATGATACGCTTTCTCCTCTAAAGACACTCTTCAGCAATAAATCAATTCATAATCAGTTCATATGATTCTAAATAATAACAAATAATAATAACCCACTTAGAAGGCTAGCCTAGTAGCTGATGTCAAGATAAAAGTTATTTATTAAATCCGTCGCGTAACCCCCAGCTATTATTTTGTCTCTGTGGCGTTCATTAGGCCCAACAGTAATTAAGTCAGCGGCAACAGAAAAAAAACCTCCATGAACTTCACAGATGAGATTGGTCTCAGATGAGAGATAATTGAATAAAATGCTGTTTACCGGTTTCAAGCAGCGCCACCCGCCACCCCCACCCCAACCCCCCCTCCTCTCCAAAAGTAGTAGTGATTAATAATTTGGTGTCAACACAAAAGGCACAGCGTATGTGTTTTGACAAAAGGCGCCTGTGTTTTCCCCAGCCCGCTCCGCCGGCCTACTGAGAGCCCTCTGTAGTGAACCAAACCTGCGGAGAGATGAGGAAATAATGTTGCCGGGGCAGCCAGGGCATCAGGCCAATTAAGACATATTAATTATAGAAGTGAAGTCGTTTAAGGGGGGAGGGGGGCGGGTGCTCTGGTCTCAACCACATGGCTCTGCAGGCAGCCTGGACAAGCTCTCTGCCAGGCCTCTTTCACTGACTTTGTGTGTGTGTGAGAGCATGTCCGTCTGGCTGTGTCTCTGTCTCTGTCTGTCTCTGCCTGTGTCTGTGCGTGTGAAGTGTGTGTGTGTGTGTGTGTGTGTGTGTGTGTGTGTGTGTGTGTGTGTGTGTGTGTCTGTGTGTCTGTGCGTGTGAGTGTGTGTGTGTGTCTTTCGCTCTGGCCTCGATTTTTACCTCTTGTTCTTTCTATCTTACCCTTTCTGTTAACTCATTATCCATAATAAAGGCAAAAACCTCACCATGACCTGTGCTGAGAGAGAAAAAGAAAGGAGGGATGAGAGTAGAGAGAGAGAGGGAATAGTGCCCAGAGAGAAGAGGAGAGAGGCACCGGTACCTCTGTGCCCGCGGCCAAACCTGGCTGAGCGCTTGAGCAAGTAGAAATTAAAGCTGGAGCCCAAGGAGACGGGCGAGTCGAGCCGCTGACCCGCTTTCCTCCTCTTCCTCATTTACATGTGCGGCCGCTCCCCTCCTCTCCTTCATCACTCCAACCCCCCCCCCATCTCTCTTCCTCCTCTATTTTTACATATTTGTCTCTTCCCTCCCTCTTTCTCTCTCTCTCTCCTCCCTCATCTCCACCTTCCCTCTTTTTCTCTATCTCGATCGCTCTCTTTCCCTCTCTGCTGAGCATCGCCCCCAGATACCCTCCCCAAACTTCCTCCGTTTCACCGCTCCACTGGGCATCCCTTGGATCACACCCACAAATGGACTTGCTCTCCTCTCTTCTTCCTCCATGCATCCCTCTCTCTGCCTGTGTAGCTATGCATGTCCCTGTATCTCTCTCTCTCTCTCTCTCTCTCTCTCTCTCTCTCTCTTTAGCTAGCTTGTGACAGTGCCCAGCTGTGATCATATGACTGGGGGATCCGTACTTCTCTGGTTAATTGCACAGTGCCGGAGGAGGGTAGCCAATCCCAAAAGGCCACGCTCCACTGAAGGTTACCACTGTAACCTCAAAATCAGCCCGCGATCTACACCTGTAAAGCCAGATGAATGGGTTTTTCTATAAAAGACAGTATCAGTCATACACTGCAATATTAAAACATGGCCTGATAGGGCATTCTAAGAATAGTTCTAATTCATATTCAGGCTTTAGACAGATTTTAGCCCTCTAGCTTCAGGATCAAACATGCTTGTGCTTCTCATCCTCTTTCTTGAAAACACCGTTGAAGTTCTCCTCACTCAACCCAAATTATGACATCTTGACGACTCAACGAACACTAATTAATGGTTTAATTTGCCCTCTATTTTAACGCTCTTAATGTGCTGCCTTTTCCTGTTAACCCTTAAATACCATCATCCTCTCTGTATTTTCAATTAGCTTTTAATTATGGCTTTATTATTAGCTTTAGGTAATCACAGGCATGTTGAGCCTTTGTTCCTGTCGTATTAAAGACTTGCTTGGCAGTGAGAACTTGGAACTTCCTCAGCGGTTCTCTGGTGTTTTGTCTCCTACAAATGGGATCAGAGAAACCACAGGGGGAGGAGGGTGAGTGAAGAATCAACCCGTTCCTGTTCAACTCACACACACACACACACACACACACACTCACACAAACACACACACACACACACTCACACAAACACACACACACACACACTCACACAAACACACACTCACACACACACAAACAAAAAACAAGAGAACAAGGATGCAGACACCGTTCCACTGTCTGTTCTTTTGTGAGAAAAAGAAACATCGTCCCCCCCACCTCACCCCTCTTCTCCACACCCTCCCCACTGCTAAGTGACTGGGTTAAGGCGTCCAAACAAGGCCCAGCCACCAGCCAGGAGTGTTTTCAGTGTGAATGTGAGAGAACAGAGACACCGCCTATCCTCTGCCAGGCGCAGAGGCAAGCCAAAGCGGATCCGTCTGCCGAGGAAGACTGCGGCCCAGTTGGACGGCGTCCCCCAGTATGTAACACCCCTGGTGAGCTTGGCACTGCCTCTGCCCACCCCCACTCCAACATTAAACTCTGCCCCTCCACCCCTCCACCCCAAGTCATCAGGTGTCGGGCCCGATGTAGGAAGTCTCATTTGCATATAGGGGCTTTAGGGGGGATTCCTGTTGTGAGAGAGAAAGAGACAAGAGTTCCACACAGCATGGCCGTATCCTCCAGGTTGGCAGGACAGAAATAGGATGGTAGTGCATCAGTGAAAGTCGATCAGCCTTTAGCCCAGGCCTATCCACCCTCTCCTTCACATTTAGGGCCTCAGAGATTCAAGACCAGCATAGTTTGAGACCTCTGTGAGTATCACAATGAACTTCCACAGACTTTTCTATGCCACTGGTTCTTGACCACTGTAGCAGTGTGCATGTAACTGATTGATTCTCAGTCACTCATAAACAAACAGATTCACTGTGCTCTGTGTCAATGTAGATAAGACTCATTTGGGTGACAGGGTCGTGCAGTTTGTGTGCGTAAGAGAGACAGAAACCTACCGCCTCAATCCCCTGCTGAAAGGGAACTGCCGCCACACTCCTGGTAATCACACATAAACGACAGGACAGCGGGCCTCTCTGTCTGCTCCTGTTAGCCAGAGAAGGCCTAATGCTGAATGATTGCAGAGGGGAAGATGGACTTTGGGTGTCAAACAGGCCCGAGGACTAGAGCCTGACAGGAAGACAGCTTTTCATTAAGTAAAGCAGAGAGGGGGGGGGGGGGGGGGGGGAGAAGGAAACAGAAAGCGGGAGGGAGGGAGAGAGAGAGAGGGTGAGAGAAGTGGTAGCATCCCCCTGTTATCAGTACCTGATTGTTCTCGAGCGTGTGACGCGTGTCTAGGGGCCGCCGGTAGAGACGCGGTGACATTTTCCTGCCTGTTGTTTTAGTGATTGGGGTGAAGTGTGCTTAAAATGGGGAGCTTGTCCATGGCCCTGTGCTTGCCGTGCTCGCCTGATAAGCCCCCCGCAGCAAACCGGAGAAAGAGTGCCACGCGCTGAAACGAGAGATACAGATACAGCAGGTGAGTGGGTAAGGCAGGTCAGATAGAGGCCAGAGAGGGAGGGATGGTCACCTGACTGGACAAACCATTCAGTGAAATCCACAGAGATTAGTGCGGTGCAAAGAGGGATTTTGACCCTCTGTGTGTGTGTTGTTTTTTTTTCTCTCACAAAGACCTGTTATCCTCCCTCCTTTCCATAGCAGACAGCAGAGGTAAAGGTGCATCCCTATGATGCAGAGGTTTATGGAGTGACAGAAGATTTGATTGGCTTTTGTCTTCCTTTGTCCAGAGGGGCGTTGGTTTGATTGCTTTTGCCTTTAACCAGAGACACCCTTTTACTGAAGTCAAGAGGGTTACCACAATAGGCAAGCGTAGAATGAAAGGACAGTTCAAGAAGAACGGGAGAGAAAGGGAGTGGGACGGAGGAAATAGAGAAGAAAAAAGAAAGTGAGGAAGAGGCAAAAGAAACGAGAGATGACATGGGAATAGACAAAAAAAAAAAAGATAAACAGTTTGACCTTCCGATACTGCCAATTTCCAACGGCCACATCTCCTCCTTGCCTCTCTCCTTCCCTCCCTGGCCCTTGGCCGTGTGTCCGACCAATCCTTTTCTCCGGGATAAATAGCGTTGCTGCACTTTAATAGCCCCAGTCCCAAACAACCGCCCAGGATAAATAAAAGGAACTTTCCCCATTTATCTCTGGGAGAAAGGAGTTCCTATTAGGGTCCCTATTGCCACAGGGCCTTTCCCTCCTTCACTCAGCTTTGGAGATTGCCTGCTTGGTTTAAGATGCTATTGAGTGCTCACCAGGACAATTACACGCCAGCAACCCAACTCAACACACACACACACACACACACACACATGCGCACACACAGACAACAGACACATAGGGCCCTTTTTCCCCCTCCGGTAACAACCCCCTCTATCCCTCTCTTTCTCTCACACATTCTCTTTCTCTCTTTCACTCTCCCTCCTCCCCCCACCTCTGTGCCTGTGTTACAGAAGATACTGCACATGATAAGGTTGGATGGAAAAGGTGTATGTGTGTGTGTTTGGGGGGGGGGGGGGGGTCTTTGTAATGTGTGTAATGGTAAAAAATGTATTTGTATATGTGTCTCAGTGTGGTAAATCAGTGTGTGTGTGTGTGTGTTTGTATGATTGTTTGACTTTCTGAAGTACATTTGTGTGTGTGTGTGTGTGTGTGTGTGTGTGTGTGTGTGTGTGTGTATGTGTGTGTGTGTGCATGCACGTGCCTGTGTGTTTGTGTGTCTTCCTGTATGTTTGAGTGTGTGTACAGATGGGAGGATGAAGCGACGGGGCGAGAGAGCGATAATGGTCCGCTGAATGGTTTGGAATGAAGTATCATAGCTAAGCGCCTGGAGTCAGACACTGATGCTAATGCAAATGGCTCTCACCCCACCTATCCTGTCTGGCATAATGACAGCCCTCCAAACAGTATGTATGGAGAAACAGAGCATGTGTGTGTGTGTGTGTGTGTGTGTGTGTGTGTGTGTGAAAGAGACAGATATAAATAAAAATAGAGCACACCCTTCCCTGAAAATGACTTTATGTTGCCTTTGGGTATCTTCAGACGCACCTTTGTACTTCCCCTGTAGGCCTCTTCTATTTCCTCTCCTCTCACATTTATTTATTTATTTTTATTTTTTTCTTATTTGATAAGGCACACACAGTAGGTATCTCTGTGAGGAGCCTCGCGGCCTGCTGAAAAGAAAACAGTCCTGGCCCCTGGACCTGCCATGTCAATCTCATTTCAGGCTGGTTCAGCAGATCAAGATGGTTCTCCTCCCCCTGTAAAAATAAAAATAAATCAAAGACTGAATAAAGGAGAATAAAATGATTTTCTTGATTTAGTTGCAGAGAGCCAGAAATGTATACAGGGCAGGTAGAGAAAAAAAAGATATTCTTTCTGTCGCTTTGAGCATGTTTTCAGCTGCTTGAATATTGTCCTTCCTCGAAGATGATTTGTCCTATTTCTGTCTGCTCGCCCCTGGGGAATTTACCATTTTATCCAAGCCAGACTCTTCCCTTTTCAAACTCAAATGAAACAACAAACTTTCTTTTCCGCCTGAATGGCGTCTTTTCCACACATCTTCTCGCAGAAGAAAAGAAAGATATTCCATTGCTATTGTTTTTCCGTCAGACACAAGCTTCCAGAGTCTCGGAGGGAAACGTCTTCGCCAGCAGCGCGTGTCGAACCATACAGCAGCGCGTGCAGACATGAGAAGAAAGAGAAAGAGATCTTGGCAAATTCCATCCCAAAACAAACAAACAAAACAAAACAAAAAACGCTTCCAAACCGTCTTCCATCCTGGATCAGGCCGCAGGATCTCTGATATTTCTGGGCGTACGGCCGTATCTCCATGCAGGCAGCCTAAGTTCTGGTCACTGGGGACACCGTAGACAATATGTCAAGAAAACAAAACAAAATCGGCTGAGCCAAGATGGCAGGCATACCATGGCGAGCGCTGCAATGGAGTCAACTGGCGTGGAGCTTTGACATGGCAGAGCCTCGCCACGCCATGCCTTGCATCTTTTCGGATGGGGGTCCTAAAAGATGCTTAGCTCATCTCTGAGCTAGTGCAGGCAGCAGGCTAATAAGGGAGTGGCCCAGGCAGGCCTGCCCTCTCCTGCTGAGGTCTGTGCTGGGGCTGGGTGCGTGAGAACAGCCCCCTCTCTCCCTCTCTCCTAACCCACCCGCCCGGCTCTCAAGCTCTCAATGAGTTTTGGCTCAAGTCAGGCCTGAGCCTTTTATTGCCACTGTGTCAATTTGCAGGGCTGAGGCATTGTCTGCAAAATGGCTTGGCTACTTTGGGGTACTTAACAACAAGCGTGGGGATTTACTGAGGGAAATAAAAGAATAGAATGCTCTGGAAAGACTGAAGAGGCCTTTTCAGCGAATGCTAATTAGGAGCAACAAGGACAACATAAAAATCTAATTATTATCTCTTTGTAGCATCTGTATACATCTGTAATGTTAACTGCCAATAGCTCTGAAACAGCTGTGGCAAGAGTGACATACCGTTCACTACAGAAAACAGGTAAGAAAATTCCAATAATACAAACGGGATTATAAATGGAGTCTGCTCTGTGTCATACAGCACATAGCACATTCATGGCCTTGATTTTTTTTTCACTTTCTCAGTCCATCTTTTCCCTCTTCCAAAGAATAGCCAAGGTAGCCATTTTCAGCTGTGCTATAAATGGCTTCCATTCTTTCTTTCTTCCTTTCCTCCTCCTACTCCTCCTTTTCTTTCAGTGCCTTTGTAATATATCATTAGGCTTCCCAGTGTCCTAATATCTCCACAAAGTTTCCTAAGGGTGCCTTTTTGACGGCCTTTCACTAAGTGGTCTTAGCCGCTCTGTGATAGGCCCGAGCGCTGAGCAGGTTCCAGGAGATAGCGGGTCCTCCGGTGGCTCCACTGCTCGTCTCTCTCAGGTCCCCTCGCTGGCAGCACAGCAAAAGAAAGGGAATAAAAAGGAGGGCCGGGGAGAGAGGGAGCGAAAGAGAGCAAGAGAGAGAGAAAAGGAAAAGAGGCAGGAGGGAATTGACACAGAGCTTGGCGCGAAGCCAGCACCGGGGCCTCCGCGCGTCTAATGTACGAGGGGGGATTTATTTAAACACTGAGAAGAGAGGACAGCTTCACAGTGCCAGATTAATTCTGCTTTTTTATTCGGAAAATAAAAGAGACTTTGAATTATTAAGAGATAGCGGGATTAGAGGCCTCTCTTTCCAACCCCAATCTGCGCTCCCTTTTAATTTCCACTTCATTAGAATTCTTTTTGAAGTATTTTAATGTGGACAAAGGGAGAGAAAGAGAGAGAAAGCAGAAAATATTAAATATCAGTTAAACTGTATTAAACATAAGCCTAGGCCTGAGTTTCTCTTCCTCT
Organism: Sprattus sprattus; assembly: GCF_963457725.1. Taxonomy (NCBI): domain Eukaryota; kingdom Metazoa; phylum Chordata; class Actinopteri; order Clupeiformes; family Clupeidae; genus Sprattus; species Sprattus sprattus. The sequence goes on along the minus strand of NC_137921.1, from coordinate 43,473,315 downwards.
TTCTCACCCCCGCTCCCTCCCTCTCACTTACTCCTTTTTTTCATAGTCATATTGATCCTACCCTCTCGCTTCTCAATTATCAACTTTTATTGTAGGTTCAGCCAAGTGCAAAGAGGCCGATTTCAAAATGAAAACGGCTTCTATCTTCTATTCATCCTGAGGGCTATAGGACTATGGTTCAGCTTTTCTCCCGCCCTCTCTCTCTCTCTCTCTCTCTCTCTCTCTCTCTCTATCTTTTCTTTGCATTGCTTAAACCTTCTCAAAATCTGTCAGTTTGAGTGGCTGCACAACTTGCCAAGGGAGCAGAGGTTTGAAACTCCTGTGCTTGCTAAAGGTTCAGGGTCAGAGAGATCAGAGATACAACTATGGGCAGGCACATACAGTGAGTACTTAAAAGGCCTCAAAGATTAGATATACCCTCAACCCTACATCCTTAAACAAACAATGCTAGCTAAGCCTTGAACAGAGCACTGTATTGGCAGAGTAATCTTTACTGAAGTGTCTTACTAACAGCCTTTTCACCAGTGAAAAGGTAAAGCCCTGTGTATATTCTGGACAGGAAACCCTCTGTTTGGGGAAAAGTCTACTCCTTTTTGTTGTGCATTTCTCGTTTCCTTTTTTCCTTCTCTTTTCTGAAAGCAGTTTTGGATGGCTGCCCCCCCCCCCCCCCCCCCCCCCCCCCTCCATGATTGGTGCCATCAGTAGCATTGCGGTGAGCCCCCCTCTCCACTGAACCAGAAACCAATGGGATGCGATTGTAGCAGACGATTCTCACTTTCATTCTCTCTCTCTCTCTCTGTCAGACGACCGGCCCCCTGTAATCTCAGCCAGTGCTTTGTGCACCCGGATTACCGCTAAAAGTGTTAGCGCATATTTACAACTCCTCCAGTAACTCCACAACAGCCTGTGCTGCTGAAGAATGCCTGGTCACCGCCACTAAGCCACTTCTGGCATATATAAACAAGCCCAGCTTTAAACATCTATATAGGCTGTCTGCCTGTGTGTGTGTATGTGTGTTTGTGTGTGTGTGTGTATGGTTATGTGTTGGTCTAAGCACCTCCAACAATAGTAAATCTATTGGATCTAGTGGTTTACACTGTTTAAACAGTGGTATGACACGCAGGATTAGCTGTGTAAACTATGGTTGAGTCTAGATCCACGTGTGCATATACAGTATCTGTAAGTTCATGTAGACAGAATCCCTCCCGTGGGATGTGTGTGTGTGTGTGTGTGTGTGTTCATGTTTGTGTGAATGGCTTCAATCACCTCGCCCTCAGTCACTGTCCGCTCATCAGAAGACAGCGCGACTGTTTGTTTTCAGATAAGTGGCACACATCATTATCAACCTCACTGTTTGCATTCATGTTCAATTACCCAGACGACAAACACACAGAATCACACCACCAAGCCACGCTTAGCCTCTGCCGCGCTGACAGACAGGTCCGCCAGGAAAATAGCAGGTGTGTGGGCCAGTGCCCCGGCTCCCCTGATACACACAGACGGCAAACAGGAGTCAAGAGGCCAGTGAGGAGCCAGGAGTGGCCCCTGTTTCCAGTCTGTGTCTCTGGGTCGCCATGTGGCCTTATCTCCCCCATCAGGACGCCAGCGCTGGAGTCAAAGCCTGACGTGATGGGCACTGTGTCTGTCTGTTGTTATTGAAATAAAGCTGGGGGCCTCCTTGCCCTGCAGTCCCCCCCACCCCATCCAACTAGAACAAGTGTATCTACACAAACACGCCTGCTTGTTATGGTAATGACCTGCCGAGGCCACTCTCACAACCACACAGTGTGTGTATTTGCCTTTCTGTGTGTGTGTGTGTGTGTGTGTGTGTGTGTGTGTGTGTGTGTGTGAGTGCGTGAGTGCATGTGTTTGTGTGTATGTGTGTTTGTGTGTGCGTGCGTGAGTGCATTTGTCTGGTCTACATACAATATATATTTTCATTCACTTGTTTGTTTAAAGGTGGCGGTTTTATATTTAATGCTATATCCTTAAGGTGTGTATACAGTGTGTGCTTGTAAAAGTGTGTGTGTGTGAATTTGAGTGTGTGTGTGTATGTGTTTATGCTTTGCCTCAGGGGACTTTAGGGGGGAGTCTGGTCCTGTTTGATGTACAGAGCAGAACAACACAGCCAGAGGGGACAAGGCTAACAGGGGCGGGGCAGCATGGGGTTAAACACTCATAACCACTACCACCACCCCCCCCCCCCCCCCCCCCCCCCCTCCAATACACACACACATAATACATATTTATATACTCACATTCACACACAGGAACAGTGGAGCACAAACCTACTGGATCTTTAATGACTTTTAGAAGCTGACTATTAAACCTCAAAACATACCATTAAAATAGGAGTTAAGGTAGAATTACATGAACACCTTGCGCTAACAGCCATCAACTCAACTGGTCTTCACATTTATTTTGTGGTATGTTTATGTAGTGTGGTCCCGTTTATTATTTTGTTTACGCGTACACATTTAGAATATCAATTGGTGATACCAGAAGATATGCAGAAGGGAAATATATTTTCTCATTCTAACAAAGTAGGATAGAGTTATATGCTAATCAGTTAAGTTTGCCACGGCAACTATTTCTGTAATTTTAGAGCACACAAAAAGAGTACATTACTTCTATAGTCCCACCTAGTTGCACCTTATCGTAATTACAAGACCCCCATTTCATTGAGAAGCAACATAAACATTGCCTGGCTGCTAACTGAATCATCATTAGCATGATAGATTGAGCACGGATCCATTCACTGCACTGAATTAAACAGTGCATTCCCCCCTCGCTGGCTTCAACACAGGCATTACCATTCTCATCCGCGCAGACCCAACTCAAACTATTGTGTCAGCCAGCCACATGGCATTTATAAGATCTTATTTCAATCGTCACAAAACTATTTGGGCAAAAAAAAAGCCTGACAACCATAACCCGAGCACTAAATGGGAAGTCATCCAATATCTGATGCTAACAACAACCTGCGGAGGAGGGGTTGCTGGAGAGAGGGAGAAAAGTGTCATTCCTTCTGACGAGTCAAATCTCGGGCCACATAATCTCTTACGTGTGCAGCAGCAAAATAGATTTGTAAATGGCAGGGTGTGTGCGAGAGAAAGAGAGAGAGAGAGAGAGGGAGTAAGAGAGAGAGAGAGAGAGAGGGAGTGAGAGAGGGCGAGCTGATTCAAGGCAAAGGCCAGACTCGCCTTCTGAAGCCAGGGCATAGGGCCTGAGACATAATTAAAATACTATATTAATTCATCCAGCTGCACAGACTGGAGCCTCTCCAAGCAGCGGCAGGGGAACTAAATACCATGGAAGGAAGGAAGGCTGGCAAGGAAAGAGAGAGACAGGGTGGGGGGAGAGAGAGAGGCAGAGAAAAAGAACAATGTCAAACTCTGTCTTGAAAAAGAATACCCGATAAACATCACCTATTTAAACAAACCCAATGCTTGAATGCTTGTCACAAGCTGCATTTCATACATAAAATATGTTCAGTCACTGATATTGGCCCTTATCTTAAGGAAGAGGAGCACAGGCAGAATGTTCAGTATGTATGTATTTATGCATGTATGTATGTATGTGTGTCTGTGTGTGTAGTATGTGAATGTGTATGTGTATGTGTATGTGTGCATGTGTGTGTGTGTGTGTGTGTGTGTGTGCGCGCACTAGCCTGTTTGTGGGAGACTGATAGAAGGCCCCAGAGCTTGAGATGCTGGGAAGATAACATATGTCTGTCTGTCAGTCAGCTTGCCTGTCTGCCTCTCTGTTTATCTGTCTGTCCACCCAGCAGATAGACAGGGCAGGGTGAGTGAGAATGTGAAACATGAAACATGAATGACAAATGAGGTATCATATGATAATGGCAGTTGGAGACTGGATTAAGAAGGAAACAGGAGAGCTTGCTAAAGACAGTGGAAGAGCATAATAAAAAGGAAAATGGTGAAAGTGAAGGACAGAATGTGGTAGTTGGACTACTGAGTGGTCCATGATGCCTTGCCCCTTGAGAGAAAGAGAGAGAGAGAGTGAATGAGAGAGAGAGAAAGAGAGAGAGAGCAGGGCACTCTCTCATTCACAGCATCTCTCTACCTCCCACCCCACTCGTTCACTCCTCTTTTCTGCTCATCAATATCACACCTCCCACGCCACTTTCCCTGTGGACCTCCCGCAACAATAGCCGTGGCAACAGCCCGTTGTCACATCCTGCCAGCGCCGGTGAAGCGGGCCTGCAGACAACCAGCCACCCAGGGAATTCAGACGCTCTGGTGGGGTAGGGATGTCAGTTGGGCATGGGGAGGGGGCGGGGTTGGGGGGTAAGGTCAAGGTAGGTCACTGGGTAATGGAGGGGAGGACCTACTAACAGGGAAAAGGGGCGGAGAGGATGGACACTGATGAGGCCCTTTGGCCCCCTCCGCTGCTCTGATCCAATCTGAGGATGGCTTTTATCACAGCCAGCCTCTGTGTCCTGTAAGAGGCTGTGGCATTGGAGGGCCAAGCCGTGTGATGAATTGCTTCCCACCCCCCCAAGTGTGGGCCAGGGATGGAGGGAGAGAGGCCAAGGCTGCTGGGACTACAAGGCAGGCTCAGAGAGAGGGGCTGGGGGGCTGAAGGGTGGTTGCGGCTGCTCCACCCCCCCTCCAGTGTTGTAAAGGGGCAGGGGTCGCCCACAGTTCAGGTCTGACCTCCTCACCCAGGTTGCGGTGCAGACGGGAGAGAATCCCTAGCACATTGTGTGCTGGTGATCAGTCATGAAGTGAGTGGGCAGCGCAGGGGCTCTTTTGCTGTTCACCTTTTCTGTTTTCTCACTTTTTCGCTTTCACTGCTCTCCATTTCATCTCTCTCGTTCTCCTATTTCAGTTTTTTTTTTTACATTTCTTTTATTTTTCTTTTGTGTCATCCATTTTCCATCTTGCTTGTATGTGCGTATACACATGTATGTTTTTGAATGCATCTCTCTCGCTCTCTCTCAGACCTTGTCTGCTTGTGTTTGTGTGTCTATATGTGTGTGTGTGTGTGTATGTGTGTGTGTTTGCAAATGGATTTGTGCCTGTGTGTATGCACCTATATGATGTGTGTGAGCATTTCAGAGGCAGCAGGGGGTCTCCTTACCTGGCCTGCTTAAACCAGCCTGGTACATAAACAGGATTATCTGTTGGAATGCGGTGTGTGCGCGATGCAAGATGCTATGGTGCTGAAAAATTCCATTTGTCAGATCACTGGCTTCCCTGAACGTCTGCGGATGGGGAAATAAACTGCCGCCTTCCACAGACTAATTACACTGGTAAGACACGGAGAGGGGCGAGAGAGGAAAATAGCTGCTCCTCACATGCAGTATGAAATGCAGTGAATAAAAAATAGGCCCTTAGGAACACTTAATAATGCCAGCCATAGAATCATGTGCTTAAGGGCCTTGTCGGATATGTGGGGTATTATGACTCCAAAGCAATTTTAAAGGTAATCCTTAGTTCTCTTATGATAAGATGTACATGAGCACTCATGTGGTAAAGTGAAAATACCACAATCCAGAGATAAAAGTCTATATATGTTATATTTGTGTGTGGGTAAATGTGTGTGTGTGTGTGTGTGTGTGTGTGTGTGTGTGTGTGTGTGTGTGTGTGTGACTGTGTGTGTGTGTGTGTGTGTGTGTGTGCTTGTTGCAAAAACTGCCCTCTGGTTTCATCAAAATGATCTGAATTTTGTCATTTTATTTTCTGTTTTATTTCAAAGGAACAGTGGTAATTCAATGGTGTTTGAGATCACAATTTCAATTTCATGAAAGCATGACCTCTTTGGTCAATGTCAGTTGGAGGCTGTTTTTTTTTATTAATCTGAATCCCTTTCATGCGCACAAATCCATCAAACCCTTTGAGTCGTTTGTTTGAAGGGTGAACCGTACAGGCCCAAATGACTGATGCATGCAAACCATATGCATTATATCAGAACCTACCTCACCATGCAAACCATATGCGTTATACAGAACCTACCTCGCCATGCAAACCATATGTGTTATATCAGAACCAACCTCGCCATGTTGTTTTGTTTGGCATTGCATGATTCAATTCAAGTCACTTCAATTTTATTTGTATAGCGACATAACTGTCTCAAATTGTCTCAAGGTGCTTTCCAAAGCCCGGGGCCTGAACCCCCCCAGAGCCAGCACAAAGGTGACAGGGGCAAGGAAAAACTCCCTATTAACAGCACTAGCATTGAATAACAGCTCTATACACTTTATTGGTTGCAAACAGACATGCACAATACAGTGTGTATGTTTGTCTATTGAATGGCATCCCGTGAATTAAAGCACAGAACAATGAATATGGTCGTTGCAGTAGTCTCTGTTTGTTCATGATTGCTTGCTGAATCACGTTTGTGATTGTACATGCTTACATACTGATACATTATTAGTGTGCTTGCCCGAAGGGAAGCACAGTATTGTTATCGTCAAGTTTTCTTTATTTCTTTATTTATTTATTTATTCCGTACGTTTTTCTTGCAGCTAACTCCTCCTCGCCCGATTGAGCTAGAGACGCCATTCAAACACCAAAACGTCCGGCCCGATCCGGTGCAAGCTGCTATGACTTTTCGTGGCGGTACCCCATGCCACTCCTTTTTTATCCCTCTTTTTCATCCCCTTTTTTCTCCATAGACTTGCATGGGGAAGGTTGAGCCATTGTGACGTCACGCACTCTAGCCAACTGACATTAGATCAGTTGACATAGGAGAAGCTCTCTTAAATGCCAGAAGTGGTTAGATAGAGAGTGCAAAATATTAAAACGAATGTAGTGGCAACAGTTTCAGGTACAGTTTATACACCCGCTCTAACAGTGTTAACCAGTATGTGAGTAACGTGGGTTTTATTAAGGCATAGCGTGTGTAATGTGTAGCTATTTCATTCCGTTTGTTAACCTTTCCGGCTGTCTGTATACCAGCAGCAGAGCGGAGCATTTCACTCCCCTGCAATCTCGGAATGAAATAGCTACACAATACACACGCTATGCTTTAATAAAATTCACGTTTTACGAGACACCAACAGAGGCACAACCGACAAGTCTTACCATTGAAGATCTTTGACGTTCGGTCTGAAACTTCATCCAGCCATCCAGGTTAATCCAAGTTGTTATGGAGAACGACAGTTGCATCAATCATATTTCATTAAAACTTCACACTTCTTACATTGGACATATCCACCAGCCTAATTAGAATCTGCATTGTCTACTGAGCAGAAAATTCTCCATACAGTAGATTTCCCTTCGTTTAGTATCATTTTAAACTTTCCAGATGACTGTATTGCCCTCGCTCGTCAAGTGATACGTGTCCAGAAACAAGGCTCCTTTGACTGGATAGCCAGAGCTAGCATAACTGCCATTGAAATCCAATGGTAATGCTACCTAGCTAGGTATGCTAATTGTCGGTATCCATCGTTAACTCGTTAATCGTTAACCATCATGTCACTGGCTTTAATTTAAGAATGGCATGTTAGTAGTACATTTAGTAGTACATTTAATATCAGTACACTTGATTCATTACTGCTGATGTGTTACTTATATATGTTACTTATTAGCAGCTAGCTACCTAGCTAGCCACTGTGTTCCGATGTGTTTTCAGTTAGCGTTAGCGGCAAGCTAGTTGCTGTAATAGTTGAGTTGAGCTTCAGTTAAGACGCTGCGTACCGTACTTCATCATCACATTCGATTATTTATTACAAACAAATTCGAATTCAGCTGTAGGCATGAGATCTGTATCTTGGAGACTAATTGCATCCACAATGTAAGTACTGCAAGCTAGACTACTATGCAGTTGACACAACACAGGAGGTCCCTGGGCCTGAGAAGGGAAGGGAATGAGTTTAATGTGGCTATAATATGGAATTTTAAATGTGCCTAAAACTAGACTAAATTGTAATGAGTTTTCGAAAACTAGACTGAAACTAAGAAGGATAACTATGACTAAATGTGACTAAAACTAATATGCATTTTTGTCTTAAGACTGATTCTAAAAATAGCTGCCAAAATGAACACTGAGATAGGGGACCCCTTAATCTGCAATTCATGGTTGCTAGCTCTAATCAGATGTACTACCTAGGCTTATAAGAGAAGACTAACTTTGTATGGCAACGAACACCAACTAGAATGCGTTTCGTGAACGAACTGCGAGAGTGTGCTTGCTCTGTGACAGAGAGAACAAGTGCCTATGAATTAACATGTATTTACATCTACTCAATCAGTGTAGTGGGGCCTTCTTCCAATATATTTTAGCAAGCAACCAAGCTCAACCATTATATTTTGGCTCCACTGACGTTTAGACATATGAGGGTATCTCAGAGTTTAGTTATACTGACTTACTGAGCTAAGTGAATTGTTGAAATGGCTATCTTGGTAAAAGGAAACATCTCTGCAACAATATTAGAATGAATGCGGTTACATAGCCAGCTTTACTTAAAGTTTATTGTAAGATAGGCCTATATGTTAGACTTAATGCAGTTAGAGTTAGTCTGTAGGTGTAGTATCAAACGTAAGCAACACTTTTACTGTATAGATAGAGAGCACGTGTATCACATTGGTTTATAGTCTGTCAAATTAGTTCTAGTTATTGGTGTTCGTTGCCATACAAAGTTAGTCTTCTCTTATAAGCCTAGGTAGTACATCTGATTAGAGCTAGCAACCATGAATTGCAGATTAAGGGGTCCCCTATCTCAGTGTTCATTTTGGCAGCTATTTTTAGAATCAGTCTTAAGACAAAAATGCATATTAGTTTTAGTCACATTTAGTCATAGTTATCCTTCTTAGTTTCAGTCTAGTTTTCGAAAACTCATTACAATTTAGTCTAGTTTTAGGCACATTTAAAATTCCATATTATAGCCACATTAAACTCATTCCCTTCCCTTCTCAGGCCCAGGGACCTCCTGTGTTGTGTCAACTGCATAGTAGTCTAGCTTGCAGTACTTACATTGTGGATGCAATTAGTCTCCAAGATACAGATCTCATGCCTACAGCTGAATTCGAATTTGTTTGTAATAAATAATCGAATGTGATGATGAAGTACGGTACGCAGCGTCTTAACTGAAGCTCAACTCAACTATTACAGCAACTAGCTTGCCGCTAACGCTAACTGAAAACACATCGGAACACAGTGGCTAGCTAGGTAGCTAGCTGCTAATAAGTAACATATATAAGTAACACATCAGCAGTAATGAATCAAGTGTACTGATATTAAATGTACTACTAAATGTACTACTAACATGCCATTCTTAAATTAAAGCCAGTGACATGATGGTTAACGATTAACGAGTTAACGATGGATACCGACAATTAGCATACCTAGCTAGGTAGCATTACCATTGGATTTCAATGGCAGTTATGCTAGCTCTGGCTATCCAGTCAAAGGAGCCTTGTTTCTGGACACGTATCACTTGACGAGCGAGGGCAATACAGTCATCTGGAAAGTTTAAAATGATACTAAACGAAGGGAAATCTACTGTATGGAGAATTTTCTGCTCAGTAGACAATGCAGATTCTAATTAGGCTGGTGGATATGTCCAATGTAAGAAGTGTGAAGTTTTAATGAAATATGATTGATGCAACTGTCGTTCTCCATAACAACTTGGATTAACCTGGATGGCTGGATGAAGTTTCAGACCGAACGTCAAAGATCTTCAATGGTAAGACTTGTCGGTTGTGCCTCTGTTGGTGTCTCGTAAAACGTGAATTTTATTAAAGCATAGCGTGTGTATTGTGTAGCTATTTCATTCCGAGATTGCAGGGGAGTGAAATGCTCCGCTCTGCTGCTGGTATACAGACAGCCGGAAAGGTTAACAAACGGAATGAAATAGCTACACATTACACACGCTATGCCTTAATAAAACCCACGTTACTCACATACTGGTTAACACTGTTAGAGCGGGTGTATAAACTGTACCTGAAACTGTTGCCACTACATTCGTTTTAATATTTTGCACTCTCTATCTAACCACTTCTGGCATTTAAGAGAGCTTCTCCTATGTCAACTGATCTAATGTCAGTTGGCTAGAGTGCGTGACGTCACAATGGCTCAACCTTCCCCATGCAAGTCTATGGAGAAAAAAGGGGATGAAAAAGAGGGATAAAAAAGGAGTGGCATGGGGTACCGCCACGAAAAGTCATAGCAGCTTGCACCGGATCGGGCCGGACGTTTTGGTGTTTGAATGGCGTCTCTAGCTCAATCGGGCGAGGAGGAGTTAGCTGCAAGAAAAACGTACGGAATAAATAAATAAATAAAGAAATAAAGAAAACTTGACGATAACAATACTGTGCTTCCCTTCGGGCAAGCACACTAATAACTAGAACTAATTTGACAGACTATAAACCAATGTGATACACGTGCTCTCTATCTATACAGTAAAAGTGTTGCTTACGTTTGATACTACACCTACAGACTAACTCTAACTGCATTAAGTCTAACATATAGGCCTATCTTACAATAAACTTTAAGTAAAGCTGGCTATGTAACCGCATTCATTCTAATATTGTTGCAGAGATGTTTCCTTTTACCAAGATAGCCATTTCAACAATTCACTTAGCTCAGTAAGTCAGTATAACTAAACTCTGAGATACCCTCATATGTCTAAACGTCAGTGGAGCCAAAATATAATGGTTGAGCTTGGTTGCTTGCTAAAATATATTGGAAGAAGGCCCCACTACACTGATTGAGTAGATGTAAATACATGTTAATTCATAGGCACTTGTTCTCTCTGTCACAGAGCAAGCACACTCTCGCAGTTCGTTCACGAAACGCATTCTAGTTGATGTATGTACTTGTCTAAATTGAATTGTCTGAATTGAATGCTCAAATTGACTGCCACTATCATGAAGTCAACAGATAACAACCAGAGGTGGTTAATTTAGAAAAATAAAATACAAAATCTGCAGTATATAACAATGTAAGAAAAATAAAACTGACAGTTGACATACATGACCGTTCAATACAATAATTCAGAAACCACAATGCCCCAACCCCCAGGAAAGACAAACCTTGCAATGACATTCACATAATTTCTCTTCATTTTATTTTGGCGTTGTTCCAACTTCAAGCAAAAGCGCTTTAAAGATTATTCGGATCAGATATGACACTAATGCAAACAACAACGGCCTTAAAAATCAATGGCGCTCCTAAGCCGGCTTGTGTAATTATTTTTCTGATTAGTATTGATTATGAGTGGAACTGTCTGGGTGCCCTGTATTTCATAGGTAAAGCAGTGCTCAGGCACAGTGCAGAGGACAACTCATTCACTTTGACTGCATAACAGTTCAGCGCAGACTTGTCCCTGTAAATGGTGGACATTAAGCTTGGCCGTGTGCCGATGTTATAATATTTGGTGCCAAAATCTGCCAAGCACAGGTGAAGTGTAATTTCTATAAAGCAAAAAAACAAGGTTTTTCCTTGTTTCCATATTTGTCAATCAGATCAGTGTGTTGTTTTTACCCACATGTGTGACTGTATTCATCTCCATCTGTGTGTCTCACAGACATGCTGCATCCCACAATTAATTTGTTTAATTGCGAGCCCTCAACACAGACCTGCAATTCACTGGCAACAATGAAGAGGCCAGGCATTTTTTGATGCAGACCTTCCCACTATATGGAGTGTAATCACTACCAACAAACCCTAAATTCAAAACTCTCATCTGTGCCAGCTTTTCGGATTCCCTTCTTTTATACAGTGAAAAGGTGTTGAAGAGACTATGCTTTCAAAAGTCTCCAACATGACCATTAGTTTATTTGCCTCCAGACTATTTGTGTAGTTCTGTGTTGATAAGTATGCATGTGGTTGAAGAGGCTGATTGGAAATGTGTGTGTGTGTGTGTGTGTGTGTGTGTGTGTGTGTGTGTGTGTGTGTGTGTGTGAGTGTGTGTGTGAGTGTGTGAGTGTGTGTGTGTGTGTGTGTGTGTGTGTGTGTGTGTGTGTGTGTGTGTGTGTGTGTGTGTGTGTTTTCTGCCTCTGTATACATATCAGTGTGTATCTCAGTGCCTGAAGAGTCTTTTGTGATTGTGCATACACAGGTGATTGAACAACAGTGTGTGTGAGTGTGAGTGTGTGTGTGTGTGTGTGTGTGTGTGTGTGTGTGTGTGTGTGTGTGTGTGTGTGTGTGTGTGTGTGTGTCTGTATCTGTGGGACCATGTGTGTCTGTGTTGGTATGTGCATATGTATGTGTCTATATATCTTTCTCAACATATATGTAGATAGATAGATGTGTGTGTGCAGGTGGGTGGTGTGTGTGTGTGTGTGTGTGTGTGTGTGTGTGTGTGTGTGTGTGTGTGTGTGTGTGTGTGTGTGTGTGTGTGTGTGTGTGTGTGTGTGTGTGTGTGTGTGTGTGTGTGTGTGTGTGTGTGTGTGTGTGTGTGTGCGTGCAGGTGGGTGGTGTGAGGAAGCATATATATATATACTGTATATATATATGTATATATACTGTATATATATATATGTATGTGTGTGTGTGTGTGTTTGTGTGTGTGGACATACACAGTGCCCACTAGAATGATTGGCACCCCTCCTTAAAGTAACTTCAGTTATCAATCTTAGTATTTTATTGAAAATAACTAAATCACAATGGCACAATTATTGGAACACCAAGAAATTTGCCTGAATGAAATGTGAAAGAAGTTTTATCCCACACATACAATATTTAACTAAGTTGGTATTAGTGTTTCGGAAATTTTAAGCAGACATCAATTATTTCCTGTTGCTCAGGGGAATAAAAACTAGTCATCCATCGTCATGGGAAAAAATGTGTCATCCATCAACATTAAGGGCAATCATTAAGAAGTTTTAAAGATGTAATACTGAAGAACCAGCCTGGAAGAGGTTACAAGGCTATTTTGTCAGCAAACACAGCGAGGAGGATGGTCAGAGAAGTAAAAATACATCTCCAAATACCACAGTTTCAGAATTACAGAGATTGGTAGCATCTTGGGGTCACCATGTCCCCAAATCCACCATATACATCACTTCCATGCCAACCAACTGTTTGGAAGGTGCCAGAGAGAAGCCTTTCCAAAAGCAAAAGTGCTTGTAGTTAGCCAGATGCCACTGTAACTTTCACTCCAACACAATTTAGCTCCTTGACTTAAAACGCTCAAGGTGGGTTTGGCGTAGGAATGAAGATGGCTACAGAGACAAGCCAAGTGTTACATATGCTGGAAGATCTGTGATGCTATGGGATTTCTCCTCCAAAAGGCCCTAGTTTTGTTCACATATATGACATTAGGGATTCCTGGGAGTGCCAGGTGATTATACACCAAAATCTGGTTGCCTCTGCCAACTTTGTCGTGGTTTGAGCTTCCGACAGGACTACAATCCAAAGCACACATCAAAATCCACTCAGACATTTTCCAATCAACACAAGATCAAGCTTTTGCCACAGCCACCCCAGTCCACTGACCAAACTCTAATTGAAAACCTGTGGGTTGACCTCAAAAAGAGTGTGCACAAGAGAAGACCAATGACTCTGCAAGATCTGGAGAGATTCTGCATTGAGGAATGGTCAAATTCCTTCTTCTGTGTTCAGGTCCTATACGACAATACAAGAGAAGACTCAGTGCTGTGCTGTTGGCAAAAGGGGGTGACAATAATTTTGAAACATTTTTCAGAATACATTTTTTTTTCTTGTGGTAGTGAACTCATATGGAAATTATACATTTGCTTTATTTGCTGAGTATAGACAAAGACATTTGATAAACAGTAAGGGTAATTTTCATGAGCCTTTTTCACTCCCATTAAATAAGGGTGCCAATAATTCCAGAGGACACTATGTGTGTGTGTGTGTGTGTGTGTGTGTGTGTGTGTGTGTGTGTGTGTGTGTGTGTGTGTGTGTGTGTGTGTGTGTGTGTGTGTGTGTGTGTGTTCTCTTTAGCTCGTTTCCCCACAGCACTGCTGCTCGAGGCTGGAGGCAGCCCCGTTCAGAGAGACATGTGAGTGATCTATAGTTTTTACCAAGACAGATTGTCTGCAAGGTTGCAGAGATTAGTTGCATCTGGGGCTTTTAAGAACGTGGCAAATTGTGGCCTTTCTTTAGCGCTGATGATAAGGCCTTAAATGAAGGGAGTCTCCTTATCAGCCTGCTGCTACCCATAAATCACAATTGCCTGTTCCCCCAGCATACCCTTGGTGCTTCCTATCTGCATTAGGGGCCTGGGAGATCCTTCCACCACACAACAAACGCACCATTTGCCTCCTAATTTATCCTCCACACAGACAGCGCATTATACACCCTACTCTGTCTACCGCACTCTCTCCTTCTTCCTCTTTCTTTCTACTGTCTTTTATTTTGACCCTCTCTCCCAATCCTTTTCTTTCTCTCTCCATACTTGTAGTGTGTGTGTCTGTGTGTGCATGTCTTCAAAGGGGGAATCATTCTCTGTTTAAGTGCTATCAGACCCTAATCCAAAGCAAAACACAGGCACTTTAGTAGCAATTGAAATGAATGGGATGAGAAAACAGCATTTAATGGGATATTGTCCCTCTTTTGTCTTATTCAAACCAAAAGGAAAATAGAGTGGATAGCATACGCTTTTAATGAGCTTGTGTAAGTGATTCACTCTTTTAATTATTGCTTTGTTTTTATTTGCGGTAATTAAAAGCTGGAGTCCGTTGTAATTTTGCCGTCTTTTTGCCTGCCAGAACACCCTTTGAGCTTGTCTCATGAAAGCTTACTAGTGAAAATGATGACACTGAATCCATCAAAGCCTGAACTGTCATCTTTAAACTTCTGACTTGCCTCTTTGAAGTATGAATGCAAAAGGCCACATTCAAGCTGTGACTTTTGCAGGATGTTATGGCCAAAGTCGTCATGTTCTGCTACCAGAGTGAGGTATATCATGGCAGGTTCTATAAATGGCTATGGTGTGTGTGTGTGTGTGTGTGAGTGTGTCTGTGTGTGTGTGTGTGTGTGTGTGTGTGTGTGTGTGTGTGTGTGTGTGTGTGTGTGTGTGTGTGTGTGTGTGTGTGTGTGTGTGTGTGTGTGTGTGTGTGTGTGTGTGTGTGTGTGTGACTGTGTCTGTGCCTGTGCCTGTGTCTGTGTCTGTGTCTGTGTCTGTGTCTGTGTGTGCATGTGCGTGTGTGTGTGAGAGAGAGAGACAGAGAGAGAGAGAGAGAGAGAGTGAGAGTGACAGATTACAGAGCCAAAGAAGGGGGAAAGGCTGTGGTCCGTGTGCTTGTTTCCAGGAGCCCTAACTGGCCAGAGATATGGGACTATGCATTTATCTGGCATTGTAAATGAGCGACTGGCCAGTGTAGTTACTGCCATGCCAGGGTATTGGAACAAGAGGCTTAAGATGATATCTGGGAATACAGTGCCTCCAGGCCTGCTGAAGATTATTAGGACCAGAGAGAGAGAGAGGGAGGTGGAAAGGCAGAAAGAGAGAGAGAGAGAGACAGACAGACAGAAAAAAGTGTTGACAAACAACCAAGGGTTTATTAGAAGGTAATTATCTGTTAAGCCAAAGTCTCACTGTTGCCAATAAATACCCTGTTTATGGCACTGCTGGCCATATGACAATCCCCCCCCCTTATCAAGGTCAGAAGTAATCTGTTAACCCCAAATGATGCAGAGCCCCCTTTCTAATCACCAGGGTCACTGAACAGGTCCTCTAGATCATTTGTCTCTGCTGTTTGTTCAAACCCATTAAGTGTGTACAGAGAAGATATCAATGCACCCAGCTTTGTAATGACCAACCATGGAATGAATGCCTGCACATCCAGTCTTTAATGCAACCTCATGCAGATTTTTTCAGGTGATGTTTTCGTTGGTTTCTAGTGTTTACATGTACGGTGAGATGAGGAGATGGAGGTAATGTTGCCAAATGTCGCAAGTTGTTGTTGGTATTTCCAAGTTAATTCTGTTAGTTCACTAGTTTTAGACATAAATGCTTTTGTGAATTGAACAATAACAGCGCTCTTGATTTTCAGTGCATAAGGATTGATACTGAATACGGTGCAAGTCAAGTTAAGCTCAAGTTCCATTCTCATAACAATGTGATGACATAGTGGAGGGAGCACTCTTGTTAAATGGAGTACTCTTTCATGGCTGCCATGTGCTGAGAGTGGATCTTCTCTGTTTTGACATTGATATCATCTTAGTCACTTGAGAACTAGTTGAGCCCCGCTCTGCTTTTTGTTCTTTTCTTCAGCCTGTTTGCCAGAGGCTAGTATTAGTAATGTAATATGAACAATGGGACTGTGGCCATCTTACTTTGGAATGTAATAAATCATTGTCCAAACAATGCAAACCCAGTCCTCTAGGCCAACATGCAACATATCTATTCAACCCACATGCTGTACATTTATCCATATGTTAATGGGTACCGCTCTTCACTTTTGGTAAAACATATTTAACGCGTTTAAAAGTATTGATACATTGCCGTCAGCATCTTTCACTGTCAGCCATCTCTTTTTGTCCCTGCAGGGCTTCCATAATAGGCCAGTGCCATATCCTCACGCCCTCACTCCACAACGGCGAGATGAAACAAACCAGGGAGCAAGCAATTTTATTGTTCAGTGATATCTTTAATTGTGATGGAGAAGAAAAAAAAAGCGGGAGGGATTATGTAGATTTTTTCCGTAAGCCTCCCTGACACGACATGTTTCAAAGTGAATGGGCCATAGAAGAGGAATACGTGTCAGTGTTTGGGGCTTATAGGAGCGTCTTCACCATAATAGGGTAATCCTAGAGCCAGGGGATCCCTCATTCGCCCTCCTTGCCAAGAGGAGATGTACACTGGTCTGCCTCAACCCCTCACCCTCCCATCCCCCACCTCCACCACTGCCCCTCTGGTCTCCACTCTGAAACCAGAGAGGTGTCCTTGCAGTTTGGTTAGAGATCAGGACGGACAGGCCCTCTCTCTCTTCAATGCGTCTCGAGCGACTCCTCCATGAAAAAGGGTTTTCGTGAGAGTCAATCTCTCTGTCACCCTCCTATCAGTGAGGCCTCGTTAATAGGGAGCAGGGAAGCTGCCCATGAGCCTCAGTGTCATCTGAAGAAAACCAAAACCCGGGCCGTTGACAAGGGGACAGTCAGTCATGAGCAAGGACACACGTGGACCACAATGGGAAAATAAAGACGGTAACCCTGTAAGTCCCATGTCAGGTTTGTATGTTCATTACTGTCAAGAGAACGTACATGCACTTGCGTGTATATATAAAGCTATATATAATTTATATATAAAGTTACTTACAAAGGGAAGCACACACACGTGTACACATGCTTGCTGTATACAAAGAAAAACATACATGTGCACACAGACACATGCTTAGTGTACGTACATTAGTACATACATAAACACTAACACACGCACACACGACTGTATTCTGACTGTGTGATGCTCTCCAGCTCATGCATGTCTAAGCTGAACTATGTCCAACTGATACTGGCGGTGGGGCATGATCTCAAGCCATCTGCAAAGGCTTCATGAAAGAGGAGGCGTGCAGACTGAAGGCAAAACGGGGGCCTGCACCTTGCTAAATGATTGAGCGATTTGCCAAGGTTCCCCCCATTGTGCTGGGTAACTTAAATAAACAGGGGGATGGTGGAGCATGTCTGAGAGGAGTGTGTGAGTGTGTGTGTGTGTGTGTGTGTGTGTGTGTGTGTGTGTGTGTTTAAAAAGGAGGCCGTGTGATTTGTGTAAAGGATAAACAAAGACTAAAACTAATTACTGCTGGAGGTCAGCACTCCAAATGCATATTCAAAAGCGTGGGGCGTAGCAGCAAATTCACGGCGGTCACACTCGTTTAGCGCCCTGAATAGGCAATTTCGCAGCGAATCGGGAGAGAAAGGGGACATGAAAAAGTTGGGAAGAATTGATGACGGACTCCTTGAGAGTGAGCAAAATAAAATTGACCATGAAATCTGGAGCCTGGAATTAAATTGGCTGGAAGAGAGGAGGAGAAGGAAAGGATGAAGGGGGAGAGGGGAAAAAGAGGCAAGGTGCACGGTGCCACATACAAAAGTGGTTTTGTGCAAATGCCAAGGTTAATTTTCACATCAGTTCAATTTGATAGGATCTGGAGGAGGATGGTATCTCCAATAGGATATTCAGCGTGATGTAGCAGGCATCAGTGCTTTTGGAATGAATGGATGAATGAAGGAATGGATGGATGAATGAATACACAGTTACACCCACAATTTATCTTTCTTTTCATCATCTTATGAGCATACCAGACATGGCAGGTAGACTCTGATGTGTATGTCTACCATATAGAGTTACTAAGATGGAGGTCTGAGTGCACATATAATATATATTTTCTTACTTCATTCTGTTTTTGAAATACTCGCAACTTTGCAAAAAGTGCATGTAACAGCTATTATCGTAACAGCTATAAGGATGCTGCCCCTATGTCCAGACAAGCCTAGCCTTTTTATTTCAGTTCACTAGCCTATCACCCCCTTGTCCACTGGTTGTTGACCTGTAGGACAGTGCCTACAGGAATTTCTCACTCAAGGCATTTCAGGACCAAGGCCAGCTACTTTGAACTTGCATAAATCTAAGGAAGGGTAAAGTCATGAATGTTTGGGCAGTCATCTATTTGTTTTACTTCATAATTTAAGTTGATGCCTTATTGCAGGGCAAATGCACTGCTATATCAAGATAAGAAATAATAATTCTTCTAAAGATATAGAAATGTCTTTTTCTGTTGTTAAATGGCTAGTAAATAAAGTGCCTTTAAACTTTGTACTGAGAAGAAGAGTTGCCTTGGGTGTTTTGTGTTTGTTCTGGTATGTTTTGCATTGACCTTTCAGAATAAAGTCTTTGCATCCCTAACTTCCCCAAAAGCCCACAGGAACATTCCCAGGCTAAATTCAGTTTTGACTTAAGTGTGTCCAGTTCAACCCACTGTTTTGTCAATAGTTCTGTTCATGCAGCAACAATCGTTATCGTTATATAAGACAAATTAGAAAATGACTAATCATTTGTGACCTGAATGTTATGCATAATTTTTGTCCTCTATTCAATGTATTCATTATATTCTGTAATTCTGAAAATTAAAAGGGTTTTAATAAGCACTTTATTGTGAACTTGGTTCCTGGCCCCAACCAAATCACTTTATGTGTAAATATTATAGCTGTTCTGTTCAGCACAGCTCACACCCACTGACTTACTCTTTACTCGTGTGTTTACCTTTAAAATATTCAAATAATTTAAATCTTTCTACTGGTCCTACAGGAATGTTTTCAATATAGAATGGGTTTTAGAGTGCAGAGAGGAACTCAGACACACAGCTCCGATATAAAGAGGGCGCCAGACTGAAAATCCCCCTCACCCACCACCCCAAAATTAAACAGGCCCTGCATAAAATGAGGACTGGTGCAGGGTGATACAAAACACAATTTTACAATATGCCAGATCCTCATTTGCTGGAAGCAACCTGTCCGTGTTGCAATTTCACACCAGGAATCCAGTGTTTGGATGCCGCCGTGGCTTAACTTTGTGCTAATAATTACCTCTGAGAAGTGGACTCTGTGAATGTCAAAGACCACTCCTCCAGCTCCCATCATCTACCACAAGATGCAACTGAGAGGATGGGGAAATTGAGTCTGGAGATTCCCCCAGAGACACACTCAGATTCCAAACACCATCTAGGAACGGGATTGGCCCACCAGTCAGTGGGCACCAGTCAGTTCAAAACAATCATCGGTCCTTTGAGGCGCCATGCAGATCATTCGGTAATAGAGAACAGAGGCAGCCAAACTCAGCCACCATTAAAATAGATTCACCAAAACCAATTGTGAAGTATTAGCTCGGAAGTGACAAGGAGGAACCGACAAGAAGGCTTTTTTTCCTTCACTGGTGGATGGAGGCCTCCCAAACCGTGAAATTTGGATACTTGGCAACTAGGAAAACAATTCTTGCTGGTGCGTTGAGCAGCCTCCTCATTCACAGAGATGGAGAGGGAGAGTAAGAGATAGATAGAGAGAGAGAGAGAGAAAAAGAAAGGGAAAAAATGGAGAGAGACAGAGAGAGAGATTGAGGGAGAGAGAGAGAACTTGGAAGTCTTCTTAATTGACTTAGGTCACCCACACCGGCAAAAGAGGCCACGCAGCTTAGAAGAGGACCCTGGGTCAGAAGCACGCAGGGCTGATAGATATTTTATCATTCAAGTTAACGGTTAATAAATTCCAATTCCCCGAATGAAATCTGTCTACTGAAAAAAAAATAAAGAGAGGGGCAAATTAAAGGGAGATAGAGAGAGAGGGGGAGAGAAGAAAGAGAGTGAAGTGGGTGACACAGTTTTAGAATGCCCTATCTTTCGGCCATCCCCACTTTTGAATGGAATAAAGAAAACTCTCCCTCTTTCTTCTTTTCTTTTCTTCTTCACTTCTCTCTCTCTCACACACTCTTTCTGCCCCCCATCCTCCTATCTTTCAGTTCCCTTTCCTCCAAAAAAATTCTCATGAATGATTTATATGTGTCTTTATCAGCAGTGATTTCTATAGACCCAAACGCATTCACCAAGACATTTGTGGGGTAATTGTTAATTTTAATGCCATAATGGCTTCAGATGGGAGTTCTGATTAGACATTTATTGCACAATTAAATGAAACATACTCAAGAATCACAAAAGGCTTCCGTAATTATTTCAGGCCATTAATAAAATGGGCATTAAATTATATTGGACACAAAAGAGAAGTGAAATAGATTTCCATTAGAGCAATAGAGGCAGAGAGGGGTAATAGATCCTGCCTGAATTCACTCTGAAATTAATTGTTGCCTGGCCTATTTCCGCACACAGTGGAATAAATGAATGAGAAAGGAGAAGAGGAGAAGAAGAGGATGGTGGCCGAGAAAGATGGGAGGGGGGTTACATTAAGAGTCTCTGATAAAACCCTTTTGTTTGACAGCCTACAATGGCCTTTAGATTCAAGAGAGAGAGAGAGAGAGAAAATGTGAGAGGGAGAGAGAGAGAGAGAGATGTGTGTTGATTTCTAATGGTCTTGGTTATCCAGTGCAGACTACCTTATAGCCTCATCACTTGTGATCATTTGTATGCTCACCTGTGTTTTGTTTGAAATGTATAAATTCATAGTAATCACCCAAGTTAGGCACCCTAATGAACATAGCATTGTTCTAAATGCTTCCTTCAGGTGGAGTTTATATTACTTAAAGAGAGTGTAAACAAAAAAGAAAGCCGTAATTAAGTATAAAATAGTCTAATAAGACAGAAAATAGCTTCAAAGGTGCGGAGGCGTTTGATGTCCCATATTCTCATGGTATCATGTTTTTTCTATCTTTTTTCATTCTTTGCACCTGTATATGTAAAGCGCATGCAAAGGAAAATCAATGGGTGTAACTATCAAAGTACACACAACATTCAGCAGAGAATGCTAGGCACTGTGTTCTGGTCTGCGTATTATATGCTAATGACCTGGTTCAGTGTTGCATTGATAACAATATGAAAACCAGAGGAAAAAGTCGGTAAACAAAAGGTTTGGGGAAAATAACAGTACAGTATGCGAGTGTGTGTACGTTTCATCTCCAAATAACAGATTAGAGTGCTTTTAAAAAACGTACATAAAAAAAAACAAAGGCTGAGAAAAGACTTCAGAGAGCTTCTGCGCCAATGGTAAAAGCGCAAAAAAGGAATAAAAAAAGGATTGTCTTTTGAACTGCAGGTCTATTGAGATACACACAACCACTGGTGAAAGGAAATGAAAAGTGATATCTCACAATGCTAGAACAGATCTCAGGGAGGGCGAGGAGAGGGGGGGAGGACAAAAATCAATCAACCTCCAATCGCAATGTTTATGTTTGAGTTTCACATCTAAATCAATTTATCTGGCTTCAAACGTGTTCAGATCTTTTAATTGCCTCACTTTCATCTTTGCCCTTTTGCTTTGCACACACCTATGTTCTTGGCCTAGATGCTGTGCTGCTAGCATGCAGGCGCTGCTTCATGAAGGCCTCTCGGTTTACCGCAACTAGTACAGTCAACTTCAGAGGGGAAAAAAGAGAGGGAGGGAGAGAAAGAAAGAGGGAGGGAAAGAGAACAAGAAAAGCGGAGGAGCATTTTGTGAGTTTAACAAATACCTGTGATGTTTATTATGCAGATGACTGGGGGTTGGCTGTCTGCTCTGTTTGGGCCAACCTGAAAGCCTGCAGGCCTTCTCTGCATTAAAGCATTTAAGAAGCTATTCACCCATGCCTCGTAATTCTATAGACTCTTTAGGACTTCAGAGGCAATTTCTTGGCTAGGAAGTGGGTTCAGGGTTCACTTACGCCTACAGCTGGGCCTTACACAAACGAAGGTAGGAAGGATTACATTGCTCTGAAGAATGTTGTATGCATGTGTTTCAGATGATCGTTTTTGAGAGCAGAAAAATACAAGGCCAACAAACTGAACAAAAATATAGTCAGTTCTATAGTCAGTTCTAATCACAGTGAATGACTTCAGTTGTCCCTTCACCCATGGGTAGAGTTAAGCAGGCTTGTGTAGCTCTCTGTGAGAAGTAACCCAGACCAGCCAGATAAAGAGATGGGGGCTGGTTAAGAAGCCAGTGTGAACACAGACCTGCATGTCACTGCTTCCCCTGTCAAGGCTGTGATTCCTGCTACACGCGGTACAGCTGGCGAGTGCGCCTCTCTTCCTCTTAATGAAGGTCAGAATGGAGGCCCCATTCCTCTTCTTCCGGCGATAATTTATCCCTATCTCCCGTTATCTGCGTCTGGCCCCCTCTAATCCTAATTGTATTGTACGACTGTGCGATGTCTCCTGCTCGGTCTCTGAAGTATTGCCCTCATCCTTTCATTATCAGCCTGCGCCTTGAACCTCTTTTAATTTCCATTCTGTTTTATTTCATTCAATCATTGTGTCTACCTTTACCAGCCACTGTTCAGCTCTCCTCCATATGGTAGTGGGGTGTGTGTGTGTGTGTGTGTATGTGTGTGTGTGTGTGTGTATGTGTGTGTGTGTGTATGTGTGTGTGTGTGTGTGTGTGTGTGTGTGTGTGTGTGTGTGTGTGTGTGTGTGTGTGTGTGTGTGTGTGTGTGTGTGTGTGTGTGTGTGTGTGTGTGTGTGTGTGTGTGTGTGTGTGTGTGTGTGTGTTACTGAAGTTCACCCGCCCACCCCCTGCACACTCAAAGCCCAATGAAATATTGTATGGTGAAAAGATTTTGCCGGCTGGACTGTTGATTTGACTTTATACGTCTCCTGATGGCCATACGTCCTCACCTTTAGAGCTCTTTAGAGCTCTTTAGAGCTCTTATTGATTATCATGGATTGATACGGTGTGGAGAGCGAGCAGATATGGATTTCAGAATTTGTCTATGATGAAACTTGGGCCCGCAAACACATCTGGACTGTTTCCCAGGACTTGCAGAAGAGGTGGATGTCCTTTGGCCCCCCTCACCCATCCCACTTCTAAGAAATAGCAGGCACATCTTCTCATGACCCCCCCCCCCCCCCCCCCCCCATCCATCCCAAAAAAATGGAAAGGAAGAAAAAGCTTTGGCAAGCACGTAGGCTAATGAAATTTCTCAAACCAAAGTGTGAGGGGTTTTTTTGTAAATAAATTTTCACTGAGGTTCTAGAACTGCTGGCTGTGACAGCTGACTAAAATCAATTTCCACACTGGAGAGACGGATGGGAGCCAAGAGCTTGGGCCAGAACAAACACAGCACATTTGAATATGTGAAATAATGCAAGTCTATACAGAGGAGGAGGAGGAGGAGGAGGAATAGAAGGACAGAGGGAGGTGTGTGTGTGGGGGGGGGGGGGGGGGGGGGGTGTTGGAGAGGGAGGAGAAAGAGCACTGAATGGGACTCTCTATCCCTCTGCCAGACTTCACTGAGTTTTGGATTGAGCCCATTTCCATGTGTTAGTTCACTGCAGTCCACTTCCACTGACTAATACGTCTGTCTGTTGATGTGGGTTACAGTTCAGAGGCAACATCCTATGTTATTTATTTATGTATTTATTTATACAATGAATGCCCTTTGTATAACCACTCTCTGATCTTGGAATTATACATTCTTCAGTAACACTGAATGGGTCAGAAGGCTTGTGTGTCTAATTTAATGTTTTCATCATACTGCCAGGAGTGAGTTTTCAGATGTAGCCTGAGTGTCCATGCAATTTCTGCTTCGAAGTTGATATATGTTTTAAGATATATTGATGTCACTAAACATGCCTTTCAAAAATGTTGGAACTTCTTTGGTATCGTTCAGCCACTTGGCCACTCCGTTTGAGCTGCAGAGCTAGGTCAGGGGGATTTCGGATTTCGAAGTCATAACCAAGTTCCGTCTTGTTCAAGAAAAGGGTGTCTGATCTTCGTAGTTATATCTGAAGAGATCAGGAAAGTTTCAAGTTTCGGTTAATATTTAACTCACCCCGCAATTCAGGTTGCCGTTTCAACTCTTAGAGGAAAATAATTCCTACCGGGAAGCCCTGAGTTGTGTTTCTGGAGCAGGCAAAAGGGTCATCTTTTTAGGAAATATGTGTGCGTTGGGGTGGGTGTGTGTACGTGTGTGTGTGTGTCTGTGTGTGGCGGGGGGGGGGGGGGGGTGCACCAAGTGTGAACCTCTTTGCATTCCGTGTCACCCATTTTGAATACATCACATGGACTAACTTTGTGTGACTGTCCTATTTGCGCTTTGAAATCTATGCTATTTCGCACCGAAATAAACTTACCGCGTTTATTCCTAAGGGTAAATATTGGATTAGAAAAATAACATATTACATAAAGGTATGGCGGTGTCTCTTTGGCTCGGCACATACCCAAAAACGCGGCTACGGGCTCCAACTCGATTCCAAACGATGCATGCGAACGAAGAACTGGCAGTAAATAGGATGAAAACAGAATAAAAGGCATTGAAATGTCAACACGGGTTTCTTTAAGGAGAGTTTCTGAGAGAGACCGCAAGTTTGTGGCGCATAAAGCCACTTAGTGCCTCAGCACCATGGACAGCTACGGTATCAGGCTTACCTCGGTGCACTCAGGCTCCCGCTATGACTTTCTGGTCCATTCATTTGAAGTAGCCTACTATATTCTAACCATTTCCTGGATGATGGATGGACATATTATGTGGGATGAGCTCTATTATAACATCCAATAGGTTTGTGTATGGAGAGTACGGCTGCATTATATATGTATAAAATATGGATGGCACTTCAACACCAACATACTCGAAAAGGAAACGTGGAAGACAGATTTTTTTTCTCACAGCAAAACTAACCAACATAGCAAACTAATCGCTTTGAACTTCATTATGATACTCTCTCCCTAAAAAACGATAAACACATGTTAAATTGTATGTTATAGACGCTACACAGGCGCTATACGACTCTGACTTTGTTCGCACTACACGCTATCTGTGCTAGCACTAAATCAGTCATAATTAGCCTACCGTAAATAGTTGTAACATTTCATCGACATTGATTCTGATTGATTAGGCTATGATGCTTTGTGTATATTTGTTAAATACCAACATGTTCCTTAAACAGTCTGCACCCACGAGAATTGTCACAGTTACAGTGCCAGCAGTATGCACCTCATGTGGTTACTCCATTCTACTGATTTTAAAACCTTCACTAACAGCACGTGAGTAGCCTAATAGGCTACGTCCTTCGGAGAACAGCATGCTTTTAGCGGTGTGTTCTTAAATGCCAAGCGGGTGTGTTTTTATGTTTTTATTTTGTAAAACGATAATACATTGACTTCATAAATCTTTTTCTTAAATCGTCATCTAGGTTAAACTTATGTTTAGGTCAGACTATCTCCTTATCTACATCTTCGGACTAGTGCTGTGTCCTAACATCAATCTGTTCCTTCACAATGGGACGCTCTCTTCAGCCTGTAACAGCCTTGGCCTATTGTATCTACTATTGAAGTTGAAATCAAGTGGCTGAGATATAACACTGAATCCTAGCATTGAAATAAAAATTAAATAAAAAAACAAACAAAAGAAATTGCACACACGCGCGAACTCACACACACACATAAAATAAAATGCGTGGGCATCTACACCACCATTCCCGATAGACCAATTCTGGGGGTTTTCATAGTTCCCTCTCTACACTGGGAGACAATTCTGCAGTATTGCTCCGACTGATCGTTCTTCCAGTGCGCAATAATTAGCCTATCTCCATTTAATGACTAACGCGTCGGACATGGTTGATTTCACAAATCTTATTTCATATTGCTCTCAGCACAGCCCTGTTTTCAGATGGACTGTAAGACCCGAGTATTTTCGGCTAATTCTCTCCCTAAATTATGTGTAAAAGGAGGATGATGTTTGCAGGATTTCTCTGGAAGAGTGGCTAGTTCTAAAAAAGTAAGGAGACTAGTAAAGGTTGGATATCACCACCAAGCCATAACATAACACTGTGTAATGATTTACGTAAAATGTGTCAATCAAAATATATTATTAAAAATGTGTTTATACACTTGTATTAATACACACTCATCAACAATTGCAGCTGGTGGGCCTGTAACACATTTAAAGTTGGACATGGCTGTGAGTTAAAAACACAAAGTACCCTACTGTTAGGGCTGTTAGTGTTTAGAATATGTAGACGGACTCCCACTATCCGAGTATGTGTGCCAAATATGTCTTGGGCTGGGCATCGGCATCATCGACCACCATACCACTAAATCGCCAGGATCAAACTGTGGACACAGAGTGCGAGTTTGCTTTAAGTTCTCGTTTAAAGGAGCCAGCCTCTCCCTGTAGGGTTATTGTGCTTCTGCCAGATGCGTGCAACCTCAACTCAGAGTCTTTCCACAAACTTTTGGGATTCTATATCCTATGCAATCCAGTCATTGGGGTATGAAGCGTTCGGTACAGTTTACTTCCGTGAAAGCTATCTATAGCCTACATCAAGAGGTTTTTATGCTGAACCTTTAGTTAGAGCTGGCATTATCATTGTTACGGTATACCGGAACCAGGAGTGATCAAATTATATAATTGCTTCCGCAAAGGTTCACCCTAGCCGAGGACCAGGTGACTGAGCAAACTGTTAGCTTGAAGGCATAACGGGCCATGAATATTGATGGTGGTTATAGTTCTTATCAGTGGCGGCGCCAGAGATTTTTTTCTGGTGGTGCTATGGGGGTGCTCGGCGTTTTACTGAGGGTGCTATGAAATTAGGGTGATAGCATATGAGTCTCATTTTTCTCTACTACAACACCTCCCCACCATATCGTCACATATGTTTACATGTTTGATCTCTAACGCGTCTTTGGGGTACATAAAAAGCGTCATTCAAATCGATCATATTATTATTATCATTAGCTACTTCTGACGGACGCGCACAAAGCCGCGTTCATCTCCGACGGTCAAAATGGATGCAGCATGTTATAGATAACGTAATCCCAAATACTTCACTTACTTCAGTGTGTAGATTTAAGTTTGCGCCAGATGACTAACAGGTCACCACTACCATGTGCGACAAATTAAACTAAACATACCAAGTTCAATACACTTCTAACTAAAGACGGCAGATTAGAATATCAGATAGAATTAATTTAAACAGGCAAAGAGTCAGAAATGCTTTCAAAAAGGGTATATTATTTTAAGTCACAATCAATAAAAACATGAATGAGACCAAACAGTAGGCACTCAAAACCACAATAATAAGAGATCAAAAAGTGCACACAAAACTATGCTTAAAACATCCCTTAATTGTTTCCTAATCATTTCTGCCATTACATTGATGATCTCATTCTGCACGTCATGGTGCACATACTTTGCATTTGACGGGTTGTTATCTAACTTTTTCTGAACGGTTTTATCAAACTTTCCAATTACAGATGGCAACTCGCGGACATTACCCCTGTTTGCTGAATCCTCATCTTCAATGTGGCCTCGCTGTGAGATCCCCTGAAAAGCAGTGTAGCGCAAGCTTTCCACAACATTTTTGTAATATTGGTCTTTTCGGACCATCCTGGGCGTTCATGCTTAAGTCACCCAGGGTGCTAGCAGCATGGCTAGCAGCGCCCTCAGTAGAGGTGAAGGGTTAACTTGGACCAGGACGTTCCTCTTCTTCTACATCAGAATCAGAATCCAATACCTCTTGCATTTTTTCTTCCTCTTGAACATCTTATTCGACTCGAGGAAATTTGCGGATCAAATACCGATCCATTTTCGTGATTTTGTGAACGCTTGACTTAGAATTGACCTATCGCGAGGATTACTGTTACTTAGCCTACTACTCATTGAACAATTACGTTCACGCGCAACGTGTCTGTGTCGTGCTACGTGAACAATCTGTTTATTTCAATCTGTTATTTTCTGTTATTTTCTTTAGTGATTAAAATATTATTATCACACAATACATTTTATTAAGAACTCAGAATGAAATTAAATTACAATAATAGGCCTAAATAAACCATTATTTTCTTGGGGGTGCTATGGGGGTGCTATGGCCAATCTAGGGGGTGCTCTAGCACCCCCTAGCCCCCCCCTGGCGCCGCCACTGGTTCTTATTTTGACTCCATTCTAATATCGGGCTCGCAGCACATCCAACTGGTACATGCCATGCGCTACACGAGTATTAATTGAAGTGTTGAATCGTTTTGAGCGCGTATTTTGCGTATCTAATGATGGAGAAAATGTGCTGAATAGCCGATGTTCGATTTCGTCCACATTCTGCTGGCGTGCGGGAGGGAACGCATATACATTTCACTTAATCAAAAGTGCGGGCTCATGCATCACAGCCGCGTCGCCTCGGGCTTATTAAAGCAGTCACCCCTTTAAACAGCAAAATTTGCATGTTGAAGAGCCCACGCACTTTGGCTAAAAATCCCCAACTGTGAAAGCACAACAATTAACTTATATTACTTGTATAAACATTCCAATACGTCCAATACGTTTTCAATTCCATTACTCCAATTTCAAACTAAAAAAAATGCTTTAAAATCGTTTTGCTCAGCAAATGATTAACCTACACAAGACTACAAATAGCATTAACGTATGAAAATGATTCCAGGTTTTTCAAATATCTTAGAAACAGAAACACTTGAAGGCATTTTTTTTTTAAGAAAATAGAGTTTGTTATTTGGTTTTAGAGGGCTCGTGTCGACTATTTGCATTAATTGGCATGAGTGGTATAATCGCCAAAAATATGTTAACTAGTAGTAAACGTGTCAGGGCATTATTCACATTGTTTTCAAAATGCCAAATTCGTGTTACGTATCAGAGACAGCCTCTGCCGCTACAATTCTGAAGCTTTCAAAGATGGTCTATGGGTATGTTCTACACGGGGTCGCTTGGCTGTGAGATTAGGACGGCAAAACAGGTGCAAGCCTCAACCAACCTCGTCCCAGGAGAGATTTCTACAATTGTTCTCGTTTAATAAATATTGGCCTGAGGGGCATTGTCATTGACAACAGGCCCTGGAGCAAGACTGTGTCTAGAGTGGTTATAATACTACCTATTCCATTTGTTTTATTTAATCTCGTGTCTGTTATCTTACAAACCGGCTGTAGCACGTTTTCATTTCGAAACTGACACCATAAAGCCTATTGTTTTTTTCCTGATTACATGTCAGAATCTAAAATAAAACATGTCTTTACATAGAATATTTATTTTTGTAAAACTATTATACATGTACACAATGAAGCATTAAATAAATAGGAATAGCATAATTTACTACAACTCGAAATGTTAAGTTTGTATTAAAACATGAATATTTGTGTGAAAAAAACGTCAGCTTGCATAGTATTTGATTGTGTTTACCATTCCAGACTGAACTGGTGTTTAAGATGTACACCGTCAGAAGTCAGGTTTTATTGCAAAACAAGGTTGAAGGTCTGTGTTTGTACAGCTTAAAGTAAATGGATTCTAGGAGGGAGGAGAGTAACCTCCTTTTCCTCCCCAATCTTTGTTTGTGTGGTAATATACATATTTTCGTAAAGGTATTATGTCGGTCTCTCTGTGCTGATTGGGTGCTCAGGTTGGCAAGTCTACGCCCTGCGATTATGTCAGATTGCGTGCAGACCAAACCAGCGCAGCCTTTGAACTTCACCGCTTTTGGCTCTCATTCACACACTCTTCCTCATTTCCCAGCCAGGTGCTTTGCAAGACGAGAAACCTCTAAGAAAAAACATACACACACAAACAGTCCTTATCGACCGCGGGACTTCGCCTTCTCACCTCGGTGGATTGTGGGCGCTGGAGTGACACAGAACGGCGCCGTTTTGCAGAAGAAGAAGACATTTTCAACTTCGCCACCACTGCTTCTTCCCGACGATCTGAACAAGTGGGATCCTTATTTCATTGATGACGTTTTTGTAGCACTTCTCTGCATTTAAAAAGTGGCATGTCTAGCGTCTGTCTGCGAAACAGGTGAATATATCTCTGCATTGGGTGGTTACAGAACTTTTCTGCGTTGTTTTGATAGGAGGATAAACAGACAGTCGTAAAATGTCAAAGCCAGCAGATCATATCAAGAGACCCATGAATGCCTTCATGGTTTGGTCTCGGGGTCAGAGGAGGAAAATGGCACAAGACAATCCCAAAATGCATAATTCAGAAATAAGTAAAAGACTTGGCGCGGAGTGGAAGCTGCTGTCAGAATCCGAGAAGCGACCCTACATCGACGAGGCGAAGCGGCTGCGAGCGCAGCACATGAAAGAGCACCCAGACTACAAGTACAGACCAAGACGCAAGCCCAAGAACCTGCTTAAAAAGGACAGGTACGTCTTCCCCTTGCCCTACCTTGGGGACACAGATCACTTGAAAGGACTTCCTATGTCGGCCACGGAATCTCTTTTGAGTGCCTCAGAGAAAGCCAGGGCATTCCTGCCGCCAACGTCGTCACCTTACTCATTTCTTGACCCAAGTCAGTTCAGTTCCAGCGCCCTACAGAAGATGACAGAGATGCCCCACACGTTGACCGGCGGTTTGCCCTATGCGTCCTCTTTGGGATACCAGAACGGCGCTTTTGGTAGTTTGGGATGCCCAAGCCAGCACACCCACACCCACCCTTCGCCCACAAACCCTGGGTATGTGGTGCCCTGTAACTGTTCGGCCTGGTCGGCGTCGAGTTTACAACCTCCCGTTGCCTACATACTTTTTCCAGGTATGACCAAGACTGGGATAGACCCATACTCATCAGCGCATGCTGCTGCTATGTAATCTGATAATAAAAGACAGTCTTCTCTTTGAAAACTTGAATACAACAATGCATGTATATACGGACCGAGCGCCATCCTAAAGAAAAGATCAAAAACATTTCATGAAGCCGAGGACTTGACAGAGGAACCAGGCGATAACTTTCAAACGAGATCAAACAAGACGTTCCTACGACTTCAGCGTGGAACTGGGAATTGATGTAAGGCAGGTGCCCTGTGAACTGTAAGACTTGTAAATGTTATAATGTTTATTAATGGCTACCGGAAATGGATGCCTTTAACTTTATTTATTATGTACATTTGATGCTATAATAATATTTTGTTCAGTGATTAATATTATTATGATCTTCATATTTTCAAGACTATTTTGGTTTGCACAATTATCGATTAGCCTACTTGTTTCCTGTATAATGTCTTGGTTTTTTGGCACTCAGATGATATGGTTAGGGTCAAAATTAGAGCCTTTGAGTTGAATGAATATACGGGTTATATTGTTTATATTTATCAAACTGGCACATAAAATTAGACAGTCTATTTAAAATATCAAATGAAAAAAAATCTTATCATTCAATATTTTACATTTTCCTGTGGTTCAGTGCTAATAGTCACACGTTAATTTTATTTGAAAAAAGAGCTTCAGTTATGAAGTTAAGCAGTTAATGTTGTATTTTTAATCTGAGATGGTAATTTAAAACCTGTCTTGTTATGGAAAGGAAATGTATCTAGAAGGGGATACCTCGTTTCTTTGTTCATTTGCCGAGCAAAGACATTTTGAATAAAGACAATCTGTCTTCAAAAGAATAGAAAAGAATTGTTGTGACTACATTGCAAGCAGTGTTTTGGTAATTTAGAAATACCATACCCCTATATTTGTTAGGTTTGGTATCGTAAAGTCGGTATTATAACACAACGGAAGAAATGTAGTGAAATAACAACACATTAATATCCAGATATTATTACCTTCACTTGCATCAACATTTCTCTGCCTTCCATTTTAACACAATTAAAAAATGTTACTTGTTTACAGGCCAGAAACAGTTTCATCCTGAGCAATCTAAATGTTAGAGCTGTCATTTCAACATAGCTTAATTTTGGACCTATCTATTTAAAAATATTTTCATTAAAACCAGCTCATTTATTGACAATAAAGAGGGCCCTCCAAATTGAACAAGAAAGCATTACGCTTAAACGGTGTCATTATTATTTGTAGTCTAACCATCCCAAGCAAGCGCCGTGGCCTAAAACGGGTGCAGTGATTCATCAGAGTGTGCCGAGTGCCCATCTGCTCTCCTTCAATAGATGTGAGATAAGTGTTGACAACGCGTGGCTTCCAGGATTTCTCTTGAGGGACCAGTGTCAGAATAAAATGGAAAAACAATTAATGTACAGGGAGCCGTACGCAAACAGAGGCCCCCCAAACAATAACAATCAATTGAAATTTAGAGTGTGAGCCACAATGGGATGGAAATCAGTTTGGAGTGGGGGTGGTTGGAGTAGCTTAGCCAGCCACGCCGTTTAGCATCACAAAACGATTCATGAAAATGAATAATTATGGAGTAAGACAACGTGGGCAGCTTCAAACAGTGAAAACAGATTCTAATGCAGCTGGTAATTGAGTGCGTAATACTGCGTATGGTATTATTCAGTGCCTGAGTGGGCCTTTAGCTACCGGTCGTTTTATGTATGCAGAAGATGCGAAATAGCGTAATAGACACTAACAAGTTGTATTAGGAGAAGGAAGAGGCCTACCTGAAGGGTTTAATACAGCCTGACATGCGCTGTCAATTCTACCTGCGTTGCACACTACTGTGTTAAGAGGCAACCCATGGTATATGGTATTTAACCCTATTTAAACCGGATATGGTAGTCCATAACTGAATAATGCAGGCACAATAAATACTGAAACAACATCTAAAACACTTCCACAGCCTGTTCAGAACTATGTCCTAATACAGTGTGGATACAGAGACTGAATACTTTTTTCCCTATTATACCAAGATGACACGTGTGTCTGCAATTTATTTTTCCCTCTTTTGAACAGTAACATGTTTGGACTATGGCGCCGTATCCTAAAACAGGTTCACTGCATTCAGGTGTGTAAGTACCCTCTTTGAATAATAGTGACACTAAAATGAACTGATCGCACTCTTTGATGTTGAGATGTGTGAGAGAGGTCTCCCCCAGGGGTTTGCGCTTGCCCGACCTGTTTTGCAGCTCCAGCACAAGAGGAGTTGTGGGCTTTTTTCTCCTGATCTCTACCATTCACTTCAGACCCGTGTAACCTAGAACCACTGACATTCTGTCTGCAAGTGTATGTCATATATTTTATTACCATTACTTCAATGGCGGTGTAATTATTAAAACGGCTGATATTGTTGCGTTAAGTTTTGCAGCAGTATTAATTGAATGTTTCTCTGATGTTGCATCATCGAAACTGAATGAAAGCGTGTGTTTCACTATTACAAATTCCATGACAAATTTGGGAGCAGCACTCAACATCTTTGTCCATTGTACCTTTTATACATTCTCTAAAGGAAATATAAAGGAAACAAACAAATCGCATTATTACCATCAAACTGCATTTGAATAGCTTAACATGTAATAACTTGCTGGGACCACGCAGAAGACCAACTTCTAGCTCTCAAAACTCCTCAAGTATTGAGAGCATTTAACTCACAGCGGGTGCATGTTGATTTGTTTAGGCTACTTTCAGAGAAGAGACTTTTCCCCCTAAAAAAATAACCATAGCCATCATTTAAATATAGAATGGGATTCACTGAAAGGAAACAAGCTTGGGTTGAGATGGCAAACAGAGGATTGGAATTCGCCTCTACTTTTTGTCTATTGTCGCAGGGGTAGGGAATGGGATTTGCACACCGAGGTGTAATAGCATTACTGCATTAATTAAAAAATTCATTTCACATCCAGATTGTTTACTTATCTGCCAGGAACATATGCCGGCAGAAGTTAAGATTCACGATTCTGCACTATTGCCCAAGGTGCAATTCAGTATAGAGGAGGGAGGGGGAGGAGACAGGCGGCCTCAGATTTTTATGACAGACTTTGCTCTTATCTGGCGCTGTAAATTAGGGTGATACTTCATTGAACCGAATACGAAGTTTCACATCAGTCCCCTAAAGCATGCAGATTCAACTTTGAAATTGGACAATGATAATTACTTTCAAGAGCACTTACATAAAGAAGGGGTAGAGAATGTGTATTTTCTGCCATGTGATATTACACCCGATGTATTTAAGCAATCAGCGCCTCAACTAGACACGAATTAAACCCACTTCATCTTAAATGTGGAATAATTCTTCTGACTTGAAAGAGGAGAGGGATTGGCTTTGTTGTTAATTCACACACCCGTATTAAACTAATGGAGAGCAGCAGACCTTTACATTTCTCTCCCTCTCTGTCTGTCTTTCTCTCTCTCCCTCCATCAGAGACATTTGCATTTTATGAATTATGAGTTGTTTCATATGATTATGCATCGGGCCTACACCTTCACATGGAAACACATGATTGTGAATGATAATCGTCTTACGTTTACTTAAGTTGAGTGTGTGGTTGAGAGAGAGAGAGAGCGGTGTAATTAGATGTTAATTTATGACCCTCTTCATGGCAATTAATCAACTGTGATCATTTCAGCCACACTGAATTGGTACGCTCGGTCTTTGGAAATATATGTTACTCAACTGGTGAAAACAAAAACGACTTTAAAAGCACACTCGCGCGCCCGCGCGCGCACAAATGGCGCCAAGGGAAAATAATAGAGGCGAAATTATGATTTGAAATTATAGACGCCCTAAATCTCTCTTAAACTCTTCTCCTAGACGTTTTTATTTGAGCACAACAGAGGGTTTCTGCTCCCACAGACCAATTCAATCTGCCTTATCTCCCCGGGACTGCTTTCAGCGGGAGATCAGAGAAAAAGAGAGGATAATTGTTCTTTATTTTATTTAATTTAATGCGACAGCCAGTGCTTTCAGGTCATTTATATGCTTAATTTAGTGATAAAAGTCAATGAGGAGGGGACACAAGGCGCTTTTCTTTCCTCAAACACTTTAGTGGAAAATATAAAGCACATGAAACAAAAGTAAAAGGACATGACACTTTTAATTGAATGCCATGGGTCATTTGCATCATTGTCTCCTAATGTCACCCTGAAATCATCGGCGTAGAGCCGAGTTAGATATGTCGAGTACAAATATCTCCCACTGCATCTTGCCATGCTAATTTTCTATTTAACTCCAGCTGAAGTCAATGTAGTCCGCTTAAAAAAAATCAGCTGCCATCCTTCCCAAACATAGGGTACCACACGCTCCCAGGTCTAGCTTAATAATGATAAACAATCGTTAAAAAAACAATGAGGAAGATGATTATTATTATTATTATCACAAAAAACAATGAGGAAGATGATTATTAGTATTATTATTATAAAAAAATACAATAATAATGATGACAGTGTTGTTATTATTATTATGATTATTATTATTATGACATGCAAGCGATCTCATATAGCCCATTTCCGTTATCACAAACTTAATGTCCAGCCTATCCTATATGTATAGTTGAATGTGCGGCCAGGTGCAGGGAAAGCTGATCTCATTTTAAAATATTAACTATTGTCTCTGTCCCCTAAGTCTAAAAAGCATCATTGCTAAACCCCCCGTCTATCTGAAATTGGATCTGGGATACCATTTTGACAGAGGAAAAGTAAAGCCCGGCCCCGTTGTTTGAAGCTCCGGCCTTGAATTTGGGGGTCCCTGAATTCTCATTTGAAAGAAATGAAATGGTGAACGAGCTGATAAGGAAATGGGGAAGGGATATGCTGAGAGAAAAGGAATCATACCACGGCTGTTTAATGTGCGCTTCCAGTCGGGAAAGTGATTTACACAGAGACTTTATTCCCCTCCGACTGATATAAAGGAAGTGCATACATCCCTTGCCACACACACACACACGCACGCACGCACACACACACACACACACACACACACACACACACACACACACACACACACACACACACACACACACACACACACATTTTAGCAGGCAGGCATGCATGCTCGATCCCTTGCGCACGCATGTATGGGAATATACATTAACTCTAGCGCGTGCAAAACCAGCCACCCACTCACGCTCACAAGTTCAGACACCTACATGATACTAGTACCTGTACCTAGCTACTCTGACATTTAACTAATCACAGCTACACTGACACATTTTGAAGTTAAAGGGATATCAACACATGTATCTTCAGTGACAGGTTTAAAACACGTGAACGTGGGAAAGTGAAAAAAACCGCATTTAATCCTATATCCTAATAAGTGTAGGCCTGTAATTAAAGAATGTACCTCTACTTCACCCCGTTTGGGTTAATACAAAAGTCCATTTGTGCATCTGTTTGGAGAATATCTGGTAGCCACAAATGGTAATTAAAGTTATTTGAGTTTATTTGATGCAAATCTAGCATTAATAAATTACATGGCAAATAGATTAGAGGTTTAGGGAAATAAACTATGGTTATGAGAAACAGTGCTTAATAGGCTACATATCAAGCCGAGAAAGTGAAAAAAATCTATCATTTTAAAACTTAAATGCTAAATCAGACTATACGGAGCTGTTCAAAGGGCTGC
Organism: Sprattus sprattus; assembly: GCF_963457725.1. NCBI lineage: Eukaryota > Metazoa > Chordata > Actinopteri > Clupeiformes > Clupeidae > Sprattus > Sprattus sprattus. The sequence continues at coordinate 43,436,578 of NC_137921.1, read as the reverse complement.
CAATACCTTACGCAACTTAAGGGGACTGGTTGTTTATATTAACAAGAATTGTAGTTTGAAGTTGTTTTCTCTGTGATATTTACAGATGTGTTGTAATCCATGTAGGGGAGGGGTTTACTAGATAAACGGACGGAAGTAAACGGCGTGTCATAACGGCCCATCCATATCAACAATTTAGAATTTAGTTAACATGTCTACAAAATGATTCATGAATTATAGTTTTCCACTGAAACTGTGTGCGCTCATAGCTTTTTTTTCCAAAGTTCGTCCATCTTCAGCTAGTTAAAATGACAGCAGGGTTTGTTTACGCTTTTCGCTTTGACCTTTTAAAATAAATTATATTTCTTTTGAAAATGTAGAGTGGTTTACGTCTCAGTCTATGGAGTCATGTGTTGAGTTTCACAACATTGCAGGGAACTTTACACATTTAGCTTGAATTTATTCAGAGTAAGTTGCCTACTCTGGGTAAACCGTCAGTAATACCACCGCCCCAAAACTCTTCAGGAATCTTCCATCGTGAATTTGTTAGGCGGCCTTCTTGTCACACGTTGAAAAAAGACTGAACTGTAGCATACATCAGGAATTAACTAAATACGATTTGTAATGTTCAGGCTATGCCACATTTAGGTTGTTTTACAAAATTATGAATACTGTGGTTAAGTTGTAAAACAAAACTATGAAATTATGCTGTCTTTAGGCTATAGCCTAAACTATAATGTTTACAGGACAGAGGCATTCAAAGAGAAAACGCTAAAACCGCGACAATTAAATAACTCACGTTAGGTGAAACCATAGCATTACGGAGGTAATGTAATCCACTACATCGCTTTCAGGTCAGAAGAAAGGTCAGCAAGTGGAAGGCAATATAGCTCCCGCCTTTGCCTCTGCCCTCTTCACGCGCACATACATACCTTGTATGGACATTATAGTTTTATGGTGCTTTCAACGTTGAAGACACAAAAAATGGGGTCAAATCTTTAAGCACGAGCATGATTTTCCAGCACGATGTCTGTTCTGATGTCTAACAACAAATGGGCATTTCACCATGGTCTACTATATTCCATCTACAATCTGTTTACTGTTTTCTCCTCCGGGTTATTAACTGTGCCATCCTCCATGTTATGTACAAACCCATAGGCCAAATATACACTCCTCTACAAATCCTACCCTCATACATCCTCATGCCAAACCATACACATTTATGTTCTGTCCACCTCCACATAAACTCAGTCTACCACACACACTGTGATTAACCCTTCTATATGGTATACAATACACACAATAACACAATGTACTCACACACATATTCATTTAAGTTTGTTGTTCAAGTTCATTTATACATTCATGGTTTGAGTTAGGTATTCACATACATTCATGTACAAAATGTAAGTGAAGTGCCTGTACAATAGCCACAAATACAGCAAAATATTTACACATTATGGTTACAAAGATTTATACATTTCATGTTAACTTGCTAATCATACAGTGCTCTCTCTCTCTCTCTCTCTCTTTCTCACGCTCTCTTTCTCTCTCGACAATTTGTGAGTTTATTAGTCAATATTTTGTCTGTGTACACCTGCTGAAGCCAGGAGAAGCCACGCATGAGCATATTAGGTGTTGAAATTAGTTGATATTAAATCTGCGGTAATGCATCAACCAAAACTTTTCGCAACAACAAGCTCCTGTGGTAGAAAAGTCCTTCTGCATCACAAACATCCATTAATTCTTTCTGTCTGTCTTTCTTTCCCTCTCTCTCTCTCTCTCTCTCTCTCTCTCTCTCTCTCTCTCTCTCTCTCTCTCTCTCTTTGCCCCCCCCCCCTTCCGACTTACTCCCTGTCACTGCAACACTTAATTATGTGGTTTATTTATGAAACTGTTAGAAATGTAGATGTGACAATATCTGCTCGTCAGTGTGATGAAGTTCCTCGAGCACGTCAGGTGATGGCCATCTCAGCACTACACTTCTGTGTCCTGGTGAGAGAGTGAGTGAGCACCAGGACCTTGGCTGTGTCTATGACAGATGAAACCACCCACTCGGTTTGAACTGAAAACAAATCATGCCACCTTGCCGCTTCTGATGCAAGCACACTGAACAGCTCCACTTGCTGATACTGATTTATGCACCGCTCCTTTCTGCACTTAATTGTTTTTTCCCCGTCAGGTGTTTTTTTCTTTCCCCTCTTCAGTTTTTCTTTCCTTTCTTGGCAGCCAGACCCATTTTCTTTACCACATCCTGCTACTTACAGTATTTATCATCCATCTCATCTTTCCCTCTGATGTATGCTTCATGTGCCTACCTGTTTTAAACCATGGAGGTCTGCATGTAATGTTTAATTTTTTTGCCCCAGTGTGATCTGACAGAAACTGACTTCCACATTATTGTCAGTGACTTTGCAAACTAGGCTACAAGCCTTAAGTAAACACAGAAGCGACTGAAGCTGAAATCCTGTAAAACACCAGGTCAATTTACTTTAAAAAATAAATAAATCTGATGTAATATAACTAAATAAAGCAACTATGTCAGCCAAGGAATCAATAATGTTATCTCCAGTCTTTTTTTTTTTCATCCTTGCTACCAAGGTGAAAGTGAAATGTCTTTCTCTATTGGTTGAAATGGCACTCATTGACACTGATTAGCTGACAGGATGACAGGTTGTCAGTCGTGCTGCGGCCTCTCCGGGGGAGTATGATCAAGAGCATCACAGCGCTTTCAGCAACACTAAAGCCCAGGTGTCTAAGGTGATGGCACTCCTGGCGGGGTTCACCGCCGATGGCATGACACCTGCTCACCACTCAAGCAGTCACCTGTCCCACCTGTCAGGCTCGTGGAGTTGACCCGAGAGTGACCTCTCGTCCTGTCCAGTCAAACATGTCTAGGTCCTGTATGGTCAGTGGTCAGTCATACAGATGATGGATCTGAGATTTGTGTACTTAAAGAATTATGTGGAGAGTGCCATCTGAATGAATAACCAACACGGACACACGTACGCATGCATGCTTTTCTGCATGTTCTGCAGTTTTTGCTCTGTTCATCCTTTCCCACAACACCAAGGAACGCTTACTCACATGTCACAGAAGGTGGGTTGGAGTTCAAATAAATTCCTAAACTTGTCTATATCTTCTGGGTGAAAGGGATATCAGTAAGCAACAGTGAGCTTCAGAGCTTCTCTCCCCAAACACACACACAAACACACACACACACACAGGTGAGCAGAGCTGGGGGAAGCACTGCACGGGACCTGAGAAAAGGTAATTAAATTTGTGGGCAGCGGTTCAGATCTCCTCGTCATCCCTTTTCTCCCAACGCAACATCAATCTTAACAAAGGGGATTAGTGCTTTAAAAGGCAGCTGCAATTAATCGTTTGCTGAAAGAAAGCTATTGGTGTTGGCCCTGGTGGGAATTTCTTTTAAATGATAGTGGGTTGATGTAATTTCAGGCCCCCATCGAGAATGACTGACATCCAACAATACAGCTTGATTGTGCTGTAAATCACTGATACGTCAGCACCTAAATTAAATGTGTACCTTTGTGCTGTCTAACCCCCCCCCCCCCCCCTCCAGCCTATGCTGTCTTATTTAGTTATTGTTTTTAACAGTCTGTTGTACTGAAATGGTATGCATCAGATTTATTTCATTGATTTATTTTCCTGACATGTTTGTGATGAGTTTTACTATAGTTTACTCCAAGCTCACATGGTTGTACATTAATTATGGGAACTGTGTACAGCTTGTCTGCCGCTGTATGTAGTGAGACTGGTCGCTTGTAGTCATGCACAAACACACTCACACCTACACACAAACAATTACAACCACTCACATTCTCATATCACCCGCCACCCACCCACCCCATCCTTGCACTCAAACAACAACACTCACTGCACGACCCTGGTGAGTTGAGCCAGGCAGACTGCTGGTCTACAATGAGATGAGAAATAGAGAGAGTGAGTGTAATAGTGAGAGAGATCAAAAAGGAGTGAGGGAGGATAATGAGAGAGCACCCAAGATATTGAGAGATAGGGAGAGAGAGAGAGAGATGAAACAACAAAAGCAAAAGAGAACGATAGATTGCGAGTGAGAGTAAGACAGTTGGTCGAAAGAGAGAGGGATAGAAAGAGAGAGAGAGAGAGAGCGAGAGAGAGAGAGAGAGAGACAGAGAGAGAGAGAGAGAGAGAGGAGCCACGAGTGAATCCCTGAACAGGGAGGATGCTAATCGCTGCTCCCCTTGCCTGAGCATGCCTTCCTGGTCCAAATGAGATTAGCCAGGCTGCGTGCGTGGGGTTCTGGAGGTGAAAGGTAAAGGCACTTATCAGCAGGGTCCCCTCGGGGGGGCCACGGTGGCTGACTCAATCAAAACCCCTGCACGCACTTCTCACTGGATTAGACTAATCACGAGAGAGCGGAAAAGAGGTGGTGGTGCGGGTGGGGGCGACGTTTAGACCACTTATCGGGACAAAAAACATTGGGCTCTCTTTCCCTTTGAACAGACCCTACAGAAATGTTTGTTAATTTTATTTATTGCAGGGAGGCTTGTCGATGTGGCAATCTTCCATGGAATCATTAAAAAGGGCTCCTCAACTCACTGAAGGCACACACTGCGTACATGGCGCAAAGATAGGGAGCCTTTGAAGTCTTAAAAAATCAACCCCCCACCCCAACTTCGCTCATTGTCATTGTTATTTATTTATTTTGCTCCGACTATTTTGTCAGTGCGAAGACACCACAGATCACAATGATGTGAGGGAGTGAATCCAACAAAGAGACCCTGGCAAAGAAAATTATGAATATTTATTCTGAGGCAATTTTAGACGCCAAATGGGCCGTTAGCATTGAGCTCTTGAGCAGTAAGGCGATAATGTGCAATTTCCACACCTACAATTACCTTTGGAAATTAATCTCCATTTCTGGAAGGGATTCACCGCAGTTTACACATGTACGGTATCTCCTGTTTTCAGATGAACAACAAAGTCATTGGTGCATTATCAGAAAGTTTACCACAAGTTTAATGTGACTTCTGGGGGGGGGCAAGCCTCAGTGCTGATTGCTGAGGATAATAATTCTCATCATAGGTCCAGAGGCCTGGGTTATAGGTAGTCGTCGTCAGAGGCTCATAAAAGCAAGGCCGACGCAGCACAAGGAACATCCGTAAGAGGCTGTTCCAAGACCGGCTTGAATGTCACGTGGCATCCGCTGTGCTGGATCGTCTGGCCGTCATTAGGCCATGAGAGTCATCCACATGCGTCAGTGGCGTTCTAGTAGATGGAATACTCCACTCTGCTTCCACTCAGCATCACTCATGTTTAACGGACCATGTCGCATGTGCCTATTCAAATATAATGCTGTCCTTGAGTGGCCCATTGATTTGGAGGTTGTAGTTCATTGTATTAATAGAATAGAATTACGAGCAAGCGAGGAACAGGACTTTTTTTTTCTCTCCACTGAGATGATGAGAAAATGCATGTTTTTTTTCTTCTGTTTTATAAAAGGCTATTCATTCTTTTTTTTGCGTTTTACCTTGGTCTATTCAGTCCGATTAGGGAGACTGTATTCTTGTGTTGCCCATTAGAGTTGTTTCGTTTAGTTTTTCATGGGTGACTTTGAATGGGATTGAATGACTATTTGCAGCCATTTGTCCTGAACTCATTAGGTTTTGCCTCTATGTATGCCCATGCTTATCCATAAAGACGGATGTACGGCTGTGGGATGAATACAAAGCGCAACAAGGTCATCAGGAAAGCCAAATTTAAGATTATATGATCATGTGCATGTGCTATTTGAATGGATTGAACACTGTAAACGGGAAGGCTATCTTTCTTAGTCAGTAAAGTTACAATGTTCATCCGAAGACAAGATGAAAGTATTATATCATATACAAATAAATATATAAGTGGGAAGGTGATACAGGCAATTAATCATTGAGCTTCTCACACGGCTTCTTTAGGCTGTAAATATAATTTGTGTTTCTTTACATCCACATTGGCAGAGGTCTCAAGTTTATTCAAGCTCTTGTGCCTTAACTCCTTGCAAAAGGCCATTTCATTCAGTGAACTGGGATAATTGAAACCTTTGCATGGAGAAGCGGCAGCCTTATACAATGCCTGGGATTGCACTTGTTGTGCAAATGTGTGCAGCTTGTGCTAATCAACTGAATGAGACACTGGCTGCAGTTTAAGGCCAGCATAATACGCCGTCTTCAGCTGAAGTAGGGTCTAATAGTCCTTCTCTGTTTAAGGATTTAATTGCGATAAGCAGGTATCCTTAAATCGCAGACAAACAGTCGAAGGATGCTGTCAAGTTTGAGCAGTGTGGCTCTCTTCTCTTTTCACAGAGAGCTTGCCAGCCACAAGGATTTTTCTTTGGCTCATTCTGTGTTTGCTGAGAGAAGGCTGGAACTCTAGCTAAGATATGCTTTCTAGGGGAAATGTAATGTTTCATGTTCGTAACCTGAACTTAAACAAACTTAACTTAAAAAGCAACTCATAACTAACCCTAAACCCTAGCTCTACACGATGTCCGATATGCTACATGAAAGCCAGAGCTGGGAATAGTAGAGCCCATGATTATAATCCAATACACTTCTTGTCAATTTCAGCCAATTGCTCCCCTTAGTCGTCTAGCTGTCCAATCTGTGTTCGTGCTCAAAAAATAACTACAGTCCTCCTCGCCCTGTAAATGTATCAAAGTGGCTTAGACGGAGCCATACGTTTCTCTAGCCAATCAAAATATTGCCTCAGGACCACAGAAGGTATGTTTTTGGTCGGTGGCAATAATTCAAACACAAACAAGGGCAGAGACAGCATTCCCGAATGGCCACTGGATCACATGGGCTAACGCTTGTCAAGAAAAAACAGGGAGAGTAGCAGACACTGGCTTACACCAAGTACCTACCCTAATTGTGAGCCAGGACAGGTGTGCTGAGTAAGAAATTAGCCACAGGTAGTGACATCAGTAAAGCACCGCCTGTACATCAGAGCTGCCCCACAAAGCCATCATAACTAGTACAATGGATTGTTTCATTTAGGGCTTTTTAAAAATATACTCTTCAGTATCTCAGTGTATTACCTGTATGTATATATATATATATAGTATGTTTGTTGAGACTATGTATTGAGGTGTGTGTGTGTGTGTGTGTGTGTGTGTGTGTGTGTGTAAAGGGGTGTACAGGAGATGATGAGAAGAAGAGGAGAAGGTTGGGATGAGTGGATGAGGGAGAAGTGTGCCAGACAGAAGGACAGAACAGGAGAGGAAATGCATGGAAAATAAAGGTAGGAGAGAAAGAGCAGGGGACAGAGGTGCTTATAAAACACAGAGGGTGTGCAGAGGAGAGAGTTGGAAAGAAATGGGGTGGAGGGGAAAGATAAAGAGGGATTTTAGGGAAGAGAGGAGAACGGAGATAGGAGAGGAGCAGCCGAAGCAATGACCAGTTATGGCTCCCCTTACCTGGACTCTTCACAGACCATTGTCTCTGGTGAAAATGTCAGACTGTAATTGATATTTCTCACTGGGCACTTTATCTCTCAGTGCTGTGCTGTGCTCCAGGTTCTATGATCCAGGTTTGAGCCGACCTTTCAGCCTTGCTCTCTCTTTTTCCCTCTTTCTCTCTCTATTTTTCACTCTCACACCATATTGTCCCTCTCTCTCTTCAGTTCTCTCTGTCTTGCAATCACTCAATTTTTATGTCTTTCTCTCCCTGTCACACAAACTCACATACACACAGTGAAACACACACAAACATTTCTCTCCCCCTCTCTCTCACACACTCTCTCCCTCTTTGTCTCTCCCATTTTTCTCTCTCTCTTTCTCTCTTTCTCTCTCTCTCTCTCTCTCTCACACACACACACACACACACACACGCACACACACTTTGTCGGCTTATGGCTGAAAATAACCAAACAGGTCCTCAAAGCCAAGGCAGGTCGTTTGAGCCACTCTCTCCCTGTTCCTCTGCTGGTGTTCTGTCAGGGCGTATTTGTTTTGAAGAACGTGCGTGGCTCTTCATTTTCTGGAGGCTCGGGTTGTGGTGGAACAGGCTTTTTGGATGCCCTCCACGCCAACAACAGAGAAAAAACAAGCACACAGTCAGAGGTGTTTATGTGATTGAGAGCTCATTGCTCTGAATTGTCACAGCATATCTGTCACCCCCTTCAAAAGGTGAAAAGTGTTTTTGTAAAAAATTAAATAAAACGTGTGTATTAATCAAATGCATCATATCGTAAACAAGTACCCCACCACTTTAGTGTGTGTGTATGTGTGTGTGTTGATCGTCTGAAAAATGAGAACTGTGTGAGGAATTCACTCAAGGGAGTCCTGGCTTCAAGCCCAGGAAGGCTCATAATTACATGTAATGACCGTCTGACGAAACACATTTAAAAGCTGAAATCTGTCAACAAGGTCTTGCAGTAATTGTGTATGTGTGTGTGTGTGCTTTTGGTGAGGGAACTGGTTATGCATTCATCTGTATGTGCAGGACATTGCGACATTAGTCTTCAAATTATTTGTTAATAATATCAACATAGTTTACCTCAACAGCTAGACGCCTCTGTAGAATCCACAGTGTGTTTTGTCCATTTTACTGCCTGAGCCATTATACTTCAACCACGTCTTCATTGCTGGAGTAACAAGGCTTTGGTGAATACCAACCGAAGGTAGCATAGCTAGTGGTCTGTCACTGCATGGTGGACATGATATCCAGCCTCATAATGAGACTGCTGGAGAGAAACCTTGGACCTGCTGAAGGTGAGTAAGTGCCGTGAATGAAAGACTAGGCTGAGGCTCTTGTGTAGGTGTGTGTGTGAGTGTGTGTGAGCGTGCATATGTGTGTGTGTGTGTGTTTGTGTGAGTGTGTGTGAGCGTGCATATATGTGTGTGTGTGTGTGTGTGTGTGTTTGTTTGTTTGTGTGTGTGTGTGTATGTTTGTGTGTGTGTGTGTGTGTGTGAGTGTGTGTGAGCGTGAGCGTGCATACGTGTATATGTGTGTGTGTGTGTGAGTGTGTGTTTTGTGACCATGCTCACCTCTCAGTTTCAAAAGATCTTCAATAGATCCTGACTTTGCAGCACCGAATGAGGAGTCCTCATCTCTTTCTCTCTCTATACCCAAGTCATTCTCTTTCTCACTGTCTCTCACTCATCCTCTCCTTCTTGCGCTCTCTCTCTTTCTCTTTGTCTTTCTCTCTCTCTGTCTTTATGTGGGTGTGTGTGTACTTGGACGTTCTGCATCTATGGATTTCAATTTCCATTCCTTCTCGGTCATCTCTTGCCTTCTTTGTTTAGGAGTCCTGTCATGACAAAGCATATCTTGTTTTCCACACACACACACACACACACACACACACACACACACACACACACACACACACACACACACACACACACACACACACAATACACACACACTAAGCAATTCATTGGGCAAAAATTATTCAAACGTTTTTGAACAGCTCTCAAGGCCGTACCTATATTGTTGAACCAAAAGTGTGTCTGTTTGTGTTCCTTCTCTGAGGAAATAGAAGGCTGGAGGATTGAGAAAACTGACTTGGCATTCTTATTCCATTAAGCAGTGCAAAAGAAAAAATTAACGCATTCCAGGATGGATCAATTGCAGTGACAAATACTTGACAAGATGTCTCCTTTTTCTAGACAAGAACATGACCACAAACTGACGGCAGCTTCTCTTTGAGTTGTTGTTGGACACTGGCATTTTTCCTCATTGTAAGTGTTCCACTCGAGTCGCTGTACTTCTTCTATCATAACCTCTTTAGGCCTTCTATGAAACCTCTTTATATCTATCGCTGTTTCTTTTCCTTTTCTTTCTGCTGTCTCTGTTGGCTTCACAGCACACTATGCAGTTGGCCAAGGTAACTGTGTGTCTGGTTTACTGGACCTAAATAAACTAAAATAAACTGAATGACTACGATGAGCACACTCACATATTCTGTTTTTTAAGGCGAAGGTCCCAAAGGTCTCTCCAGGTCTTGTTAGAATGGAGGTTAGTGGAAGTAGTCAGAAAAGGGTGTTTATCTGATAATTACCTATAACCAATTCCGGATAAAGACATACTCCTGCTACCTTACAAGGAAGAACATGCCAAAGTGGACAAAAGCAGGTGAGAGGGAAAAGGAGTTTGAGTGAAACCAAACTCAGTGAGACAGAGAAGCAAAGTCTGATTCCCAAAGACGCAGAGACACCAACACTTCTCCTGCTGTCATTCAGACCCCCTGCATGAGAGGAGGTCCTAAGGAGGCCCCTGTCTGCCCCGACCATGGCGCGTCATTAGCATTCATTATGGGCCCATAAGCCTGAGTAATTACAGACATGAGAGCAGGGAGGAAAAGCAGTTTACACTGCTGGTAATTTGATTTGCATCTACGCTAATAACTTCTTTTGTGCGTGTTTATGTGCCGTGGCAGAACACAAGTGCCGTTTGGC
>NC_137921.1:43411155-43416155 GCF_963457725.1 Sprattus sprattus | reverse complement strand
ACAACTGTCCCCAGTCTCTGTCTAGCCGTTGTAAATTGAAATCGAATGAAACGCTGTGTTTCTGTCATTGTTGCTTAAATTATCGCTTCATAATTATAATTTTTATCGCTAAATAATGACTATGTAAATTACATGATTCAGTGCTATTATTATTAATAGAAGAAGTATTATGTATAATAATATAATTTATAATTTTCTGTTGAGTATATATTATTTCTTGTATTTTTGTATCTAATGTTTTTTTTATGTTTTGTAAGTCCCTTTGGGCAAAAGTGTCTGATACACACTGTTACTATAACTCTATAACTAAAATGAAATGTTGTTTCCCCTGTTTTGACTGGCTCACTGTCAATGGGTGTTTCAGAACATTGCATGCATTTAATGACGCTCCACGTCGCCGGCAGTAGGCATTGGCCTTAAGGGACCAGCCAGCTAGGATGTGAGGCAACACTAGATGAACCAAATACCAGCCAGAGAGAGACTCAAACACACACAAAGTTAAGTAACTAATTTCAGATAACAGAGAGAATGTTGTGAAACCTTCTCACATTTGTGTTTTCCCTGTGCTCTATGATAAAAAATAAATGTAACCATAGTGTAATATGATAAACATCGCTTCAACTTAGATAAAAATAGCACCATAACTGTCTGCACTGAAGAGAAGACGAGAAGAGAAGAATGAAGTATATAGAACAACAACATTAATTATTAAATACAGTAACCTCATTCTTCAAATATGTCCACATCATTCCCTTTTAAGAACCTTAGAAACAAACTGATAGTTTTGCCTTTCATAAAGTATTCGCTGAGCATTCTGACTGGGTCCCCCTCTGTCTCTTAGGGTTGTTTTGGCTGTAGCAACGCCTGCAGGTTGAGCCTCGTTGAACATCTGACAAACTGTTACTGATGCCCCCCGGGCCAGACAACAGAGTTGTGTGCTAAGGAAATGCTGCTTCCACAACCACAGAGAGCACAGGGGAACGAGACAGACAGCTCGGCTCGTTGCCACAACGGGGGGAGTACCGCAGTGTGGTCCCTTTTCTACAATCAACTTCTCTCAGTCTTTTTGTGGTGAGGCATCACCTGTTCCCCCTCTTCTCCTGAAGTGCCCTGGAGACTCCACTCCACCTCACCTAAACATGTTCGCCACAGTCTCTCATTAGTGAAGAGTTGTGTTCCAGTTAAAGTTCACCTGCGGATGAGGTGACTGACATGAAGTTGTATCTCTGAGTATACCTACATAGACATCTTGGATGTGATTTCGGAGTAACAAAAGAGAGAAAAGGACATCTTCCATTTACTGGCTGCGATCATAAATACAATCTGTTTTTATCAAAACCATATCCAACTAACAGTCTTTAAAATATACATATATTATGCAAACTCATTTACAGTGCACATACTCTACTTTTGCTGTACATACTTAACTACACATGAACAACCTAACTAGGTCAATGTTGTGCTGTTCTTGATGCTGGTTAGATACCCCCCTGGTTAGATGCTGTTAACATATGAAAGCCATCTATGCAGACGTCCTACTGAGGTTTGCTGGACGTTGTTGCTCTTGTGGAGACATTGATGGCAGCTCACCACTGAGGAGTGCTCCTTGAGCCGAGGAGGTTGGACTCACAACGGTAGGTCAACGCACCGTACACCCACTCACACAGGAAGGTAATTGTCCAAACACAGCCAGCAATCCCCTACAAAGCCCAGCTGACTCTTGATGACACTTTCCATAACGAGTGGCTGGAATACTTGAGGGATGCACCCCCATGAAGACCTCACCATGTGATTTGTCTGGACATTTTCAGATTCTATGCCTTTGTGGTGCGTTGCTGCATCCTGCCTCCAATGAGAGTTTCTGGCTTTTGAGACCTCCCTTTGCTAAGGGGGGTTTGTTTAGCAACAAATCAGATAAGTAGTTTTTGTACTGTGGACTGTGGAGATCATTCCTATTTGTATTTCCTTGTCCTTGCAGCATTATGCGTTGCATATGGCCATTCAATTTAAATCGAGTCAAGGCCTTCCTTTTTATGAAACACATAATTGCACTATCTGCAGTGAGTCATGAAGGCAGCAGGGACCCAGTAATGGCGGAGGGGGGGGGGGGAGAAACTTGCTCATCCGATTGTGACTGCCAGAGCACGGGTCTATGGAGACATAGACACAAATACAAACCACCGGAGAAAGAGGAATTTAAACTCATCTCTTCATTCAACACCACTGTTCCACAAACATTCTATTTTCACATTCTCTCCCTCTCTGTCTCTCTGTCTCTCTTTCTTTCATTATTGCTTTCCGTGTCCCCTTTTTTTTTTAGTTCCCCTCTCATGCTGTAGAGACACATTTAACTTTTAAAATATGTTTATTTTTTTTGGTTTTAGATAAATGCATTATAGAATTGTGGAGATTGCACTTAACCACAATGGAGAAAAATCTTCAAAAATGAAAAATGTCAATAAACTCAACTTTTTGTCCGTCTTATTTCCATATTCTTCGGCTTCCTTTTCTTCTCTTCCAAGTATTTCCTTTTCCAACTCTGCCTCATTTTGAAACAGTAAGTTAAAACACACACACACACACACACACACACACACAAGGACACAGAGTGCGTGGGGGAAAGGCAATAGGTTGTCCATCCCCGTGGGAGGATTTGCAGATGAAAATATTTGGCAATCAGGAATGAATCGAAAAACAGATAATAAAATGTTTTGGAATCTGTACGCACCCTATGGAGCGCTAACATCCCCCCCTCCCCTGCCTCGATCCCCAGCTGTGTTATCTGATCCCAGCATCGCGAGGCTTGGCTTTATCTGCGCCGGGCGGCCTGTGAGCCACGTGCCCGTGCCATGGATGCAAATGCTTGGCTGCAGTGCCCTCTTGTGGTGGAGTAAGGAAGCTTCTTAGGGCGAGATAAGAGGTAAGTAGAAAGTGCACTAGTGCTGTGTGTGTGTGTGTGTGTGTGTGTGTGTGTGTGTGTGTGTGTGTGTGTGTGTGTGTGTGTGTGTGTGTGTGTATGTGTGTTTGTGTGTGTATGTGTGTGTGCGGTGTGAGCAGTGTGAGTGGAGAGACAGAGCTCTTCATGATATGTATGCATTGCCTAATTTTCTGATTTAAGCCCAGATCATGCTGCACACCGCCTAAAGTAGGAAACTATGGAGTGACTAAGCTTTAAAGTGAGATCCACTGTGGGGAGGTGGCGTGGCCTGACCTGGCCTGATCATCTGACCTGATGTCAATTAACCATGATTTGCACAATCTCATAGAATGACAAATTGACAGGTGAGAGAATGAGTGAGAGAGTGAGTAAGCGGAACCACTTGAGTGAAAGTCCTTAAGATTAACGAATGTGTGAGCAAGCGAGTGAACAAGTGAATCAGCTCCTCTGTGTGTGAGTGTGTGTGTGTTCAGGAGCACGTGCTCGCAAAAGCTAATGTGCTTGTCAGCTGGGTGCCTGCTGATTGTATGTGAGAGCGATTGAGCCAGTTTGCCTGAGTGATTGGGTGAGCAAGCAAGTGTGACCGGCCGCCTGGGTGGGTGCGTGGTGTGTATTTGTCGGGGTGATGGAGGGTCCGCCGGCTCCAAAAACAAGTCAAGACAGCAAGCAAGAGTAATCAGCTCTCCCCTCCAGCAGACTGGACAGGGCGGATACAGTAAGCCCGAGAGCTAGCCTGGGATGAGCGCTTTAAAACTGCCTGTGGAAAAAAAAAGGCCTGCCGGTCTCTTCGGGTCTTGTTTGGATCCTCTGCCTTTTGTCCGGCGGCAGCTTCTTCCTGCTTGATGTCTCCCAGCTGGGGGAGTGAGAGCAGGGGCGATAGGATTATGCGATGACTTGTGTTCGCCTATGATGAACAAGCCCTCGTTAGCCGCCGCTTTAATGCCAGCCACAGATAGTGCGGTCATTAGCCATAGTAATGATCACTTTAGACTGGGGTTGCCTCTCTAATTGCATGTTTTGTTCTCGTTCTCTCTCCCTCTCTTTCCCCCTCTCTCACTGAAACAGGGACTCCATGAGTACACAGGCTAATCCAGTCCTTGAACACTCTCCCTCTCTTTCACTCTCCTCCTTCTCTCTCTCGTTCCATCTCATTCAGTGTCTCTGTGTCCAAACACTTGTGATCGGGACACTCTGCTGGATGACGGTGTGTCTCTCTCCATGTTGGACGCTGGTCTGCCAGCTGAATGGCCGTCTCATTTATGTCAACAGGACTTGGACAGTGCTCTGCCTGCTCTTAATTGAATCCATTGGAGTCCCTGGGCGCGGCACAATACCCATCAAAGCCTCAGCAGGACGGCGCTCAGACACACACGCTCAAAGGACCAGCGTGGACAAATTACAGGGCCATTAACAGCTACTGAGTGGCTATGGCATAGGAGCAACATGCCTTCCCCTTTGTCACATACCACTGGGCGGTTGAGAATGACTTGTCATGAAGGAGTCCGACTTCCTCACTCTCTTATACTGCATCTTTCCTATAACGTACAACTCTGTCTGGGCACACACACTCTTTGAACGCATCAGACCTCAAAATGCTTTATCTACAGTGCTTTTCAGACAGATATATATTTCCTTCCGAGCGTTAGACATCAAGCTGTATCTATTGTGGGCTCTTAAAGCAGCCTCCTCCTGCCATGTCATCCTCGGCGTGTTTAATGACAGATTGTGTGAATGGCAGCGTTCATCCTCCCCCCGGCGCACCGGTTTTGGTTGTTTGTGTTTGGAGTTGGTGAGAAATTCGATGTGGCCTTCACCGCGCCTGCA
Source organism: Sprattus sprattus (assembly GCF_963457725.1). Classification (NCBI taxonomy): domain Eukaryota; kingdom Metazoa; phylum Chordata; class Actinopteri; order Clupeiformes; family Clupeidae; genus Sprattus; species Sprattus sprattus. Next base: position 43,411,393 of record NC_137921.1, on the reverse strand, counting down.
CCGATGCCCTTCCCTTTCCCGTCTTGATTCCTCTACCAGTGGGGTGCTCTCTTTTCTTCCGCGCATTCTTTCATGTCTTCTCTGAAACCAACTTGTTTATTCTCTGCCCGATGACTATCTCTGTCATATTTTTTTGCTGAAATATATATATTTGTCATATGAAAGGGAGGATTCCTACCACATCTATCCTGGCCCAGTCCCTTTTTTCTGACAAAAGAATCTAAGGCTTGGCCAGATG
>NC_137921.1:43395216-43410955 GCF_963457725.1 Sprattus sprattus | reverse complement strand
GCCATGCTATTGTACCCATGTGAAAAAGAATGAGAACCAAATCGAAATTGTAACATTATTTTGGAGCACCCGCCCCCTCTCTCTCCACCACCTCCCCCACTACTTTTTATCACCCTCAGAATGAGGAATTGATTGATTCAAGCCCATTTAAGGTTTTGAAATATAAACCAGAATCCATCCCACTCTCCGTAGAAAACAGACAAATAAAGGGGGAAAAAGAGTCGAGGGAGAGAGAATCGAGGCGGGCCCCGCGGGCATACACGCACTATAGACAGTAAAAAGGACGGAGAGGCAGCCAAAATTCTGAGTGCGCCAGTGGAGTGATTCACTTGAAGCACCCTCTCTTGTCTCCTGAGAGCTGGGCTCATTGTGAGCCTCTCCTCCTTTCTCTTCTCCTGGGTGTCAAACGCAGGGCTGTCAGCCTCCAGGGTTATGCACTCAGGCAGGCTTGGGGCAGAGGCTGGGGCTGAGGAGACGCTAGCTGCTAGCAGCTGGCCGATAGCGGAGCATCTCAGCTCCAGTCCACTCCTGCTCACTGAGTGTCCTCTAAGTGGTGTTGGGTGTGTGTGTGTGTGTGTGTATGTGTGTGTGTGTTGGGCATAGGAGTTCGACATTTTGGGTGGGGGGCAGAAGCTGTGATCCAAGCACAGTCAGCTAAGAGCCCATCTAATAGCAATCTTAGTGTAAAAACAGACAACCCCACACACACACACAGAGAGTTACACTCAGACACACCCATATACACACATACCAGAGAACAAGTAAAACCCCTAAACCTCTAAAAGCTCTTCCCTAACCCCCTTTCCTCTTACCTCAGGTACAAGCAAATCCTCCTAATCCAGTAAACTGTATTTAAGGAGTGACTATACAGTCGTGTAAGTGGGCATTAGAATCTAACATTGGAGTCACTCACCCCCTTTTTCCTCTTCCCCCGGCTCACGCCCTCAGGCCTCAACCTCCCACTCCGGATGTGTGAGTTCTCCTGACACTGGCTAGAGGGTTGTCAGGGTGTTGTGTGTGTGTGTGTGTATGTGTGAGGGGTGGAGGTGGGTGAGGAGGAGAGAAGAGCAGAGGAGTTCAGAGGGATAAATGATCACCCCTGATCTTTACCACTCTTAAACCCAGGCTGGAAAATGGAGGGAGGCAGGGGATTATGGCCCGCTGTAATTGTGGAGAGGCGGCGGAGTCGGGATGCAGCGATTCGGCGGGATTAAGACAAGGAGGGGGGCTAATCTGGGATTGGGTGCCGGGCGACTTAATAGGTTGGAGATGTTGCCCAAGGCCTTGGGAGCCCATCGGACAAGCCGAAATGACAAACAGGAGGAGAAGATGACGAGGAAGTAGGAGAGGAGGACGAGAAGGGGGAAAATGAAAAAGAAAGGAAGTAATTTCCACTTGTGCGTCACGGGAGAGAGTAAGAGGGAGAGGGGGAGAAGGAGAAAGAGAGAGAGGGAGAGAGGGAGAGAGAGTATAGCAGTGCAATTCTGCTCAGTACGGGATCATTTTTCACAGAGAGATGGTCACATAAAATCAGAGTGTGGGAGAGGAGTCTCAGTAAACTCATGTGTGGGTAACAACTCAGCGTGCCTTCATCAGAACACTTTACATGGGGCTCATGCTTCCCCTGATTTAGACCCAAGTGTCTTTGCCGACTGTAATATTTGAATTCACACATGAACAATGGCTGAGCCAAGAACTAAAGAGACACAAGGGTTTAAAGAAACTAAGAAACTCAAGCAATTAAACAGGGGGAACAGATCACTGGACAACACAAGGAGAGGCAGGTGAACACAGAGCAGACAATGATCAGGCTAGTGAAGCTAAACGAGAATCAGGTGAGGAGGGGTGGAGACAGAGACAAAAGGAACAAGAGAAGCACAAGGGGTACAAGGAAGTAAACAGAGGCACATGTGAACCGAATGGTCCAAGGAGTCCAAAAAAGTGCATAAACATGGTGCAGACCATGACACTGTGACCCCTGTGACGGACAGCACCAACATACAGAGCAACTACAGAGCAGCTACAGAGCAACTTCCAATACCTTTATCACAAACAATAGTGACGATTGTTATGCACTTTAATATTAATACTCTTAAAAGTGTGACACATCTCACCTACAGCAAGGTGTGTTTGTGTGTGTGTCTATACCTACTGTTTGTCTCTGTGCTCTGTGTGCCTTTGTGAAACAGGGTTTAGTTCCTTACGGGTGTGTTTGTGTGTTTGTGTGTGTGTGTGTGTGTGTGTTAGTGTGTTTGTTTGTGTGTGTGTGTGTGTGTGTATGTGTGTCGTCCCCTGGATGTGTCAGGTTGCCGTGGTAGCATTGTCTCCCGCAGGGGAGGTGACCTCATGTCTAAGTGGTGTATCAGCAGCCCGGCATTGTGCTGCAGGGAAGATTTAGCCTCTGAGCTGCATCTCCCAGCCCTTGCATCCCCCCCTTACACACACACACACACACACACACACACACACACACACACACACACACACACACACACACACACACACACACACACACACACACACACACGTACACACACACACACACACACACAGACCCACATACACACACACACACACACACACACACACACACACACACACACACACACACACACAGAGCGAGCGCCATTGCCATTGCGCCTTTTCTTTTCGTGAAGACATTAATCTTGCTCGCCCCTTCTGCATCAAGAAACGCTTGTATTGTCAGGGCACCGCTAATGTTTTGCCTCCCCTATTCACCGTGTATATATATACACATATATGTATTTTTGTGTCTGGGAGAATCAGTCGACGGCATTGTTCCCGAATCATTGTAATATCTATTTAGAGTGGCAACAGCGTAGCCTGGCAATGCTCAGCATTCAGCCAGCATAAACCAGCCTTAAGACTTAGAAAAGCTGAAAGGGCTTATCCCTATATTCTTAAACTCTGTTCTTTTATGTGGGTCTTAGGCATTAAGGATAGGATTGTGAATAGCAATTGTTCGACGGCGGCACAGAGAGAGAGCGAGAGTGTATACGTGGGTGGGGGTGTTTTATGCCATGGTAAAATCCTCTTCTTTTTTATACTGTCTTTTTTTTAGTCCTCTTCTCTCCTTTCCCCTCTTCTGTCTCTCTTTCTTTCTCTTTCTCGTCTCTTTGCGGCTGTAAATATTAACCGCGCTCTTAACTCTTAACGGTGTATGGGACAGAGTAATGTGCTTTTAAGGATACATTATGAGAGAGATTTTCCACTGCATACAGTGCTGCTGCGAAATAAGAAAAGGCTATTTTATGGGGCCTGAAAACAAATTCGCCTCGGTGAAAAGAAAGAAGAGAAAAAAAAATATGATTTGGAAGGGGAGAAAAATAAAAACTGTTATAACTTTGTGGTATCAAGTCGTCAGCAAACAATAAAGGAAAGCTCCAGAGAGGGATGGGAGGATCGTCGCTCCCTCCTCCATCTCTCAAAAGAGAGACGAGAATTTTTTTTTTGCCAGTGTCCCATTTTTGTGCCTCATTGCTACGTCTTAAATCCGTGCTTGGTCTTTCTTCAGAGACTGTGTAGTTCTAATGCATTTCAAAGGGCTCCCTTTCAAAGCACAATGGAATACCACCATAGAAGTTGAGCGGCTCTGCTGAAGCAAGCGTTTGAGCCAGAGATGGCCTCCGTCCCTCCCTCCCTCCTCTCTCCCTCCCTTTCTCCACCCACCAGCCCCTCTCCCACTCCCTCGCTCCGCCACTCTGCGGTGTTACGGAGAAAGCTTTATCCTATGTATGTATGAAAAACTACTGTATATGTAGATAATATGACTATATACATATTCATAGTTTCATGTTCTCTTTACGTCTGACAACATATGCTTTAGGCTTCTTTTGATTTAACCATTAAATAGGCTTAGATGTAACATGTCTTACACTGCATACTGGATGTGCCTTGTTTCTTTGTGTATAAATATATATACAATCTAGTATACACTCAGTGGATAATGAGGTGCATAACATTAGGGTCATGGGAATAGAGATAAATATCAGCGGACTATGTCAGGTGGCACACTAGCTTTCCAATTATCATTGTTCAGCGCATGTGTACAAACAAAATGCAGTATTTGTTGTATTCTGTATCTGTTAATATAAATATATGCAAGAGGAAGGATAAAGCCACAGACAGAAGTTTCATGTTTGTGGACTTCTTTAAATACACTTCTTTAAACCATTGAAAAGGGAAGATTAATACAATACATCCATACTGATTAACCAAGGAGAAAACAATGGAAAGAATAGAATTATGATAGCTGTGCAAGAATGTGTACACTCCTAAGCAATGGCCGCCCTGGCAGGTCTACACCTTGACAAAATTTCTTCATCATTTAATTATTTTCCTGACACATTAACTATAAACCCTGGCCAAGACATCCCTCAAGTATCCACTCGTGTTTATAGTCTCATTACGTAGCGCTCATTCTGCAGTTTCCTCTTCACCCTTTATCCATCACCTTATTACCACTCAGCGACTCACAAGACGTGTGTGTAATACACAAAAGTCTTGTTTTATGTAGTAACCCAGTCACACATTGTCATGTTTTCACTCTTCACTGTGTGCTGCACACACATGTAAAACTCATCACACAGGAGCACTACCCACACCTCTGTGCCAGCCTGCCCAGAGCCAAACCTGCGTGGCTCTCCACAAACACAGGGGCGAGCTGGTACCCCTCCACCGCATGACAGGAGGTAGCGACTACATGGAGCCTAACCAACAGCTCCAGCCAAAATAACAAAATAAACAAACCGCGACCAAAGGCCTGAGGGGCCACATTGGACTCTGTTGATATCCAGCCTTTGCTGGGCTTGAATCTGGGGACCGGTAAGGGCCGGTGAACACGAAACAAATTGCTCCCTAATTGTCAGGAGAATAAATTGTGACCGGGAGCGTTTGTAATTCTGTCGGTTGCCATTCTCCAATCTCCATTCACATGGGCCAGGGCCCTTTAATTGAGAGTGGGTCTAGCAGTGGGAGTGAGTGAGTGAGTGAGTGAGTAAGAGAGAGAGAGAGAGAGAGAGAAAGTGAGTGAGTGAGTGAGAGAGAAAAAGAGGGAGAGAAAGGGGATGCGAAACGAGGGCTGGTGCAACTGCTGTGTGGATATTTTAATCAGCACTGACTCCTGAGCCTGATGGAAATGTGTGTAAATGGTGATAGGGGGAGAGAGAGAGAAAGTAAGGGAGCGGAGATGGAGAGAGAGAAAGGGGGGGGTGTTGGGCTAAAATAAAAAAAGGATTCAAGAGAGAGAGGGCAACGAAGGAGGAGAGAGTAACACACAGAGACAGAGGTAGAGGGAGAGACAGGCAGAGCAACAGAGAGGAGGATAAGAAAAGAGTCTGGGAGGGGGAGAGCGAAGGAGGGGGGGAAGGAGGGTAGGAGTGAGTGAGCAGGCCATCATCAGGCGATGAGAGCTGCTGTCCATCTTGAGTGGCTGTTGGCAGGAAATGACAGTGACTGCGCTGAGGACTCCGGCATGCTGCACATCACAAGCACTTTAGTCACGTCTGAAGGGCGCCACTGAGGAGGCCTGATGGGCCCCAGCCCCAGACACACCAAACCCACGCTGATTGCCTCTTCTCAGCCACTTCGCCAAATCCTATTACCCACAGGCCCAAATTAAATAGAGGACGTCTAGTTTATGTTTCTGTGTATCGGTAGATCTGTTGTGTCCGATTGATGCGTGTGTGTGTGTGTGTGTGTGTGTGTGTGTGTGTGTGTGTGTGTGTGTGTGTGTGTGTGTGTAAAGAATTTACCCAAGACATACAGTGAAAGGTAATTCAGTACTAATCATTACAGGTGTATCTGTGTATCTGTAGATCTGAGTGATGTGTGTGTGTGTGTGTGTGTGTGTGGTGTGTGTGTGTGTGTGTGTGTGTGTGTTAAAGTTCTTCCCTAGACATACAGAGAAAGGTCATTCAGTACTTATCATTACAGGTGATCCTACAGGGAGAAGACATACAGCTTACGCTAGCTGAGAACAATAACATACGAATCTGCTTAGTGTCGACTATCAGCACAAAAACAAAAGAAGTGATTGTTGGGTGAGAGTCGGAGGAGGATTGAAGAATCATCCCCCTGCTAGAGAAACAGAGGTTCAGTTCTGACGCCTTCACTAGCGAGGTCAGTGGCGGACACAGGAGAATGCCTGCCTTTTGTGTCCGCCCAGCTCCTGGATATTCGCAACGGCGTTTCATATGCAAAACTTTCCGCGATATCAGGTGGATGTTCTCATTTGTCCTTGCCACATTTGTCATTAATCTTTGGCCCCGGCTCTTTCATGTGAGACGGGGTGATTTGTATGACGGTCTCCAGGGGGGGGAGAGTGTAGCAGAATGAGGGGGTTGGTGGCGGAGGGGAGGGAGGGGGTGCATACATGCTGAAATAATATAATGGTATTATGACCACATAGAAAAAAAGCCTGTCATATAAATTATACATTAGCTATAGGTCTGAAAGGCCCACTGATTGACATGACAGTTTTCAGTCTGCTGTGAAAATGCTCACTGGAGTAAAATAAATAAATAAAGGAATAAAACGATACATAATAGAAAGCCCCCTCCTCTCCACTCCTCTCCTCTCCTCTCCTCTCCCCATCCCTAGAGCTCTGTAGGCCCTAGGCTCATCATAAGACCTTTCATTAACGCTGAAGTGGGAAGCTTCATTAGTGTGTTTGCACACACACACACACACACACACACACACACACACACACACACACACACACACACACACACACTGATTTCAAACAAACACTCACAAATTAACACAATGACTCAGCACACACTAAGGACTAATGCCCTCCTACAGTGTGGGACACAAAGGGAATTAGCTTGAGATTAGGCCTTATTACGCCTCCCTGGCTTTGTCCTGCATTACAGCCACGCTTCTTTAACCCTTCTCTTGACTCCACTCTATTGTCTGAGTGACGTGGGTGAGCTTGTGTTCTGACGAGAGGAAGATGTGGAGAGAAAACGTGATTGGGTGTCTGTGTTTGTGTGTTTATTTGATAGAGAGTGAGACAGACAGAGAGACAGAGAGAGAGAGAGAGAGAGAGAGAGAGAGAGAGACAGAGAGAGAGAGAGTGAGAGAGATAGAGATCACCATTTATCCCATGTGTTCATGAACGTTTACCAGGTGGTGTAGACATTAGTCATGAGGTGGATTGGACAGTATCTAAAGAATGCTGAAGCTCTACATTATAGTAAACTGACATTTAGTTGTTTTGTTTGACCCTAGGCTACCCAGTGTCTAACATTGGTGGAAAATACTGTATATAAAGCCAATATTTATTATAGATCACATATTACTACGAGATTACTGTCCCAAACCAGTAAATTGTGTCTGAAAATGGGGCTTTTCCTTTTTTCTTGAGAGAGCACACACACACACCAAATGCAGACACATTGCACACTCAGTTTTTTTGTCAATGCATTTCTCAATTCTTCCCATTATGATTCCCTGTGTCTCATGGATTTAAATTCATGTCAAAACAAGACAGTTCTTTGATTGCCTAATGCTAGGATTGGTTAGGTCACATGGTAGGGATAGCACAGAGCAAGGGTGACGTCACTACATGTGGCTAATTCGGTAAAAGCACACTCTCCTGGCCTTCATGGCACACAGGTAGGTTTGGCCCCTCTGTGGAAGCGGAGGCTTGTCTCCCTTGGGACTGCTGCCACATGTTAGTGCTGGGGAAACCCATGGCAGCTGGACCCCTATTTGCATTGCTTTTGGATTTATATCACCAAACAAAGAAAACTACAAAGATGAAAGATAAAGATTGAACTACAAACAGACCATTGCTTGGGCTGGTCAGGGACCAGTTGTAGGGAGCCGCTGGGCAGGGAGTGCAACCAAGCCACCAGGTGCGTGACTACTCCCTGAGGCTCCCAACAAGCTTCCACGCACACACACTCATCAGCGCACAGGAGGTCCCACTTCCAAATACAAAATACTTACACCACGTGTGTAGGACAACGGCTAGGTTTACTTCCGTTGAGTTTGTATTGTTTAAATTTCTGTCCCAAGAAATATTAAAACCCTCTATTGTCCATAACACTTACAACTGTGTTGTTAGTCCTGTCCTTGTCCCATTAGTTCTTAAGTCCCGATAGTCCATTTATCTCTGTGTTTCTCTTAGAACAGGCTCCGTGCCCTATACCAAAGTGCAGGGACGTGCACAGGAGTGGGCTAAGGTTGCTCGGGCAACTGCCCGTCTGCCCTCCTCGACTGAAGTTGCCCCTCCGAAGGAAATATATATATTTGCGATCAGGGGACGGGGGCGTGGCAGCAACGGTAAGTGAGAGTTTAAAATAATATTGGCAAAATTTGCGATCAGATGACGGGGGCGTGGCAGCGGCGGTTAGTGAGTTTAAAATGATATTGGCAAAATTTGCGATCAGATGACAGGGGCGTGGCAGAGGCGGTGACAAAAATGAATGTGTTGCCCCTATTTTCCAGGGCAGAGCAACTGCCCTGTGCACGTCCCTGCCAAAGTGGATGTCAAGAGACCAAGTCATGTTTCATATTATTAGGTGCAAAAAAACGTACATACGTATGTGGACATGTCAGACAGACCTTCTTAATCCTCGGTTTACAGTATGCAAATGCGCAGAAGTCCACTATGGTATAGGGCATGGAGCCTGTTCTTAGAGAAGCACAGTGATTATAAAATGTATATAAATAAAAATAATATGAAAATACATTTCATAGAATAGTTATTTGATTCTGGATTTTCAGTCAAGCTATTTTCTCAAAAGTGCGCTTGGACCTTGTAAATTCTCAGTTGACGATTTCTTACAAATGGTACTGAATATGACCCTGAAATAATGGACCCATTCCTCTACAGTAGACAAGTGCCTGTTGGGCTGAAAAGGACTTTTCACATAGATAACACTTTTGACTTTGTCCCCCAACTTCACCACAAGTAAACATCCTTTATTGCTTTATTTATGAACCTCTCCGATTCCCCTGATGTTCTTGTTACTGTAATGTTCCCTGTATCCTGGAGGCGTTGTGGCGGGTTTGCCTTTGCGTTTCGATTGTATAAGCAGGTTTGTTATGTAGTCCATCAAGGCACACGGTACGTTCTGTTGACATTGATACTAATGTGTGTTTCTTCACAGCATCAATAGACCTTACAATGTGCAGTGTGCACAGAAAAGTGTACTTTTAGGAAGGAAGAAAACAGCCCGATACCCCCTGGGTGAGAGAACAAGGTGAATGGGATACAACAAGTACAGAGACACATTTTAGGTGAGTCAAGGTGCAGAGGAAAAAGCCAGAAGCCAGGAGACTTCGTTGGCAGAGATGAATTAGAGGAGTGGAAATAGCCTTTCTTCTGCTATATCCAGTAAGTGCTTATTTCTCCATTCCTCTCTCCTCTCTTTCTCTCCCATTTTTTCACCTTTTTTCTGGCTTTCCTTCTCATTCTCAGCTTTCACAAAAAAGGAGAAAGAACTGCATGAAGCAGGTGAAAAAAAGGAAGAAAGCATGGAGTAGAGGACAGAGAGGGAGAGGGAGAGAGTGGGAGAAAAAGAGGGAGAGAGAGAGAGAGAAGGAAAGAGAAAAAGAGGGAGAGAGACACTGTACTATGTTCAAAGCAAGCCTAAGATTTCAGAACTCCATCCAGCGAGCCATTTAGATTATCCAGACGAGTGACGCAAGCGAAAAATAATATACTTGACCCTTTTGTCTGTGCACTTTGAGAAGTTTGTTAGAAAGGCCTCGCCTGTAATAATTCACTGTACCTCATGTATATTAAGTAGAAATTCACTGGCTCTTATGATGAATGGCCTGGGCAATGAGAGGACACCTCTTTTGCATTTCAATGCAAGTGAGTGTCAGATTCTTATTTCATTACCAGTCGACACATTAGCTGATGGATTCTAATTTGCTTTTTTCACTTTCACGTTCTCCTTCTCTCTTTTTCTTTCTCTCTCCCTCCCTCTCTCGTGTAGCCTACTATCCACAGAGACTCGGACCGGACAGACAGGCAGGGGAGAGAGAAAAGTAGTGAACAGAGAATTAAATAAATAAATGCATCCCAATCAAATCAATGTCAAACACTCTCTGTTGCAATTTTTAGGCCATCAGATGAAGGAGGAGGGGGAAAAGGACTTCTGTGCATGTACATTTACATAGCTATGCATTTAGAGGCAGCTGGTGAAATAATGTGAAATCGTGTGGTATGGATTGCAAGGCTTCTCTTTGCTGAGTGGACAGAAAGTCAGGGGTTTAATTCATCTCCCGATAAAGATCAGTCAGTCACAGGAACCAGGACATGCCTGAGGGAGGCAGCAGCCCAGAACCCAGCCAGACTACTGCCCTTCCTCTTTCTTTCTTTTTTACTTTCTTTCTTTCTTTCTTTCAGTGTGTTTTTTTTTATGCTTTCGGTCTTTCTTACTCCTTCTTTCCCTGTTATTCTTTCTGTCTGTTCGCCTCTTGCCTGCTTCATTTATTTATTTTTCTTTCAGTTGCTATCGATCTATCATTCATTTTCTATATCCCCTTTCTCTGTCCTGTTTCTCAAACCTTTTCTTGCTCTGTCCCCTTATTTTATACTCTCTCACTCTCACTCTCTATCCTTCTTTTCTCTGCTCTTTTCCTCTCTCCGCTGCTCTCATTCTCCCATTCTGTATCTTTTCCAGTTTGACTTACACAATGTTTTCAGCTTTTCTTTCTTTTCCTCTGCATTCTTCTTCCTCACATTCTCCCTGTTTGTCGCATTCTCTATACTCTGTTCTTTCTCTCACCCTCCTTTCACCTCTCTCTCAGTCTCTCTCTCTCTCTCCCTCTCTCTCTTTCTCTGTCTCTGTAATAGCACGGTGCACTAATCTACACACTAAGCACTGGAATTCTTTCCGCTCAGCTAACTTTGAGAGGGTGAGTGGGACCAAATAAAAGGTGCCTGCGCAATTAACAAATGACTTCTGCCATTCGCGGCCCCTGTTTAATCTGTTTGTAGCAAATCCAACTAATAATACGTTAATGGAGAAAAAGATTAGGGAGGATGAAATGAGCCACTCCACGGAGGTGGTAATTATAGCCTTTGTAGTGCTCAATAGGCGCAGTCTGAATCAAAAACGAGGCCAATGTGATACCTGAGTGAAGAGGAGAGAGAGAGAGAGAGAGAGAGACACTCAATTTTCTCAGCAGAGAGGCGGCCGTATTGAATCCTTTCTGAGGGACATACCATATTTGTCTGATGCTTTGACTGAGCTTCAGTTATGTGGCAAAGGACATTCATCGGTTAAAATAGCACCAGCACAATCAACACTATAAGTGTTAATCCCTGTTCAATCCTGGCATTTTAGTCACCTATTTGAAGCACCTCACTGCATTTAAGACACAATTCAGGATGGGAGGGATCAGGTGCACATGTTAAATTCAGAATCGGGAATTTTGCTAAGCGACAGCAGGGGCATTTTAAATCTACCATGGTCTTGACAATGCTGTCATCAAACGTTCCTTTTTTAAGTCAAGAGAGAATCAGTTTGGCATGGCCTGCCATTTAGCCACAGCATAGCTCCAAGCAATGAATCCATTGTGTCTTACATGAATATGCCTTGACGTATTTAAGTTGATGACATAACAGTGACACCATTGTTTGCACCAGCCTTTTGCATGGCTATAAAGTTGAGGAAACCAATAACCTATGTTTAACGATCTTTTGAGAAAGCCTTCAAGGGCTGAAGCCACTTTCCGCTCTATGTAAATTTAAACGCCTATAATTACCTCCAGCAAGGCTGCCACAAGTAGTTTCTATGCATCTAGGCCAGAGAGAAGCAGCAATTTGTTAAAAATAAAAATCCCCATTGGAAAACAATGGCAGACTCGGTTTCCCTCATCCACCACCTATGTGTTTGAATTAGCTGGCACGGGCCACCTCTCTATCCGTCATCCCCGTAAGACACTAATTTATAGCCGGCCGGATGAGCTGGCGAGATACGGGGGCCGTATGCTCGAGTGCATCGTTGAAGCTCATAATTCAATGTTAATGGCTACTTAAGCTGCGGCGAAAAAGCCAGCCCTGGCTCTTAACCGCTAAGTGAACTAATAGTCACTGAAGGATGACTGAGCACAATGACAGATGGAGCTCGGCTAGGACTGTGGCAGCGGGTCTAAGGCGATTTGGATGTATGGGGAATAGGTAACAGGGTAGAGGTAGCGATAGAGAGAGAATATGTGTGTGTGTGAGAGAGAGAGAGACAGAGAGAGAGAGAGAGAGAGAGAGAGAGAGTGAAACAGCACTCTCTGCTCCAGGCTCCCATGTCATCCAGCTAATTAGCGGCTTAATTGGACATGCTCCGCCATTTTTCTGTGTTGGTCGAAAAAGAGATTTATTGAGGAGATAATCTACAGTGAAAGGCACAGCAGGCATTGGAGAACACGGGCCATTGGCAGTGCTATCTGCTGCAGGGGTGTCGGCCACTCACTGGTCACTTGTCTGGAGAGTGGCTTGGACAGCATAGTGTGTGTCCATTAAATTAATTTAATTTGTAGGTGTGATTGGCCTCGGGGGGATTAAAATGGGACATTGTTTGTTGATATTGATTGAAGTCATAAAGTAAAAGTTCCAGCTGTTGATCAGCCCATTTCTATGTAGGTCAGAGATATGCCAACAACAGTACAAACAAAGCTTGGTCTTCCCATCATAAACGTGTATTTTTAAAAGTCACAAAGTAAAAAACACTTTTGTTTAGTTAAGATAAAAAAAGTTTGTGTTAAGATACTAAACACATGATAGGACCACATTTCCAACAGCATATCCCAGCCTGAATTCAAAGTAACACACAGAAACAAGGCCAAAGTCTCTTCATCCTCTCCCATCAGTGATATCCTTCCCTCCCTCTCTCTCTCTTCTTCTCTCTCTTCTTCTCTCTTCGAACCCCTCATCCAGCAGAATGTTATCCCTGGCTCCATTATCGTAGCGCTAACCGTAGGCTAGCATAAAAGTAATTGGAAAAACCAACACCGGCCAGAGTCTCAATTAACACAGCCACTGCACCACTCCGCTCTGTGTAATCCGCAATAATGGCATTGCACATCCAGGAGGTGGTGTGGGGTAGCTTGTGTTCACAGTTCACCCCTTGACACAGAGACGCTCAGCCTGGATCATACCCCCCCCCCCCCCACCCCCACCCCCACCCCCCCTGAAAAAAAAAAAAACCTTGTCCCTGCTCCGTAATCTCCATTTCTGCTCTGTCTCCGCACTATCTCCAACGGCAATTGTGGCAAACCATGATGCGCCACGCAGTCACAGTGTCCGCCTCACAGAGGTGTAATTGACTGCTGACGACTCGTCGACAGGATTCTTAATTATTACCCCAGGGTATGGTGAACGGCAGACGAGAGTTCGACGCGGCCCGAGTTCAAACACACACACACACACACACACATTGAAATAGCTGATGTGTCTGAGGCTCCCTCTGTGTTTAAGTGTGTTTTGTTCATCTCAGTCCTAATTCAAATTCACAACAGACTATTGCAAAAAGAAAGGTGCCGGTATAGCCTAGTAACAGTGGGAGGTCATTTATGCTGTGGGACACAGACCCTTCACTCTCACGAGTAAGCTATGATGCCATGTGTCCAGACATGAAGCTGCTTCACTATTGATTATATTCTTTGGGATTCACTGTTTGGACTGGATTCAAACTGGATTTACATTTGAAAGCTTTAGACCTGCACGTATTCGCTCGAGGCCCTCTCCTTTAGTTTGCCTTACTTTCAATAAATAAAAGATTGTTTTAGCTAAAATAAAAAAATTAAGACAACTAAGCTATTAATGTGTTATTACTACTTTGTAAGAAACCTTTCCATTATACAACTAGCATTTCTTAATAGAACTACTTCTATAACTGTAACACCAATACCTATCTGTGACCCTTTGGTAATGACTGGGTGCTTTCATTCTACTATTGCTGCTACTGTTAAAGCACTGATACCAGTCCTGTATTACAAGTAGTGTGGTAGTACTGTATTTCTGGATATACAGTATACCACCCCTCTGACAAGCACTAAGACTATTATGTACATCAAAACTGCTCCAACTACTCAAAAAGCTGCTGCTCTTTTTCGATGCAATGCAACTACCACCATAGCAGCTAAACTGCTGATCCCTCAGCTACCACATGACACTGTGCAGTTTGGTGTTGCTGGTTTTGGTGTTGGTCTGGTTTGGTGTCTGTGGCCTGGTGAGATAGCTTGAGAGGAGCGGAGAGGCGAGCGAGAGAGAGCCGGCGGTGCTTTGTGCTGGTGTCTATATTCATCCCTCTCCGGGGGAGGACACGGACGGGGGCGTGAAACAATCGGACAGAATGGCCCTAACGCGCTTAGAGCCTCCTTTTTCTTTAATCGAAGCACACACACATGCAGCACAAAGGGAGACAGAGCAAACGCGATTGCTTGCCGCTGACGCCCAGCCTTCTGTTCACGGCGCCGGTCCGCGTCGGCCATCCCCCATGCTGCAAATCGGCCGACACACAGGATTTAGACGGGCTCTTTGACTCTGCCACTCTCGTACCCACGGCTAGCCTTTCTTCTTTATTTCTTCCTCTTCTTTTTTCTCCCCCTCTATTTCTCTGCATACGGTCAGCTGCCCAGTGAGGCACAAAGGTTCATTCCCCAAACTCCCCACCCCTCCACCCCACCCCCTTCAACTGCAGAAGAAAAGAGAAAAGAGAGGATGTGGTGCTCCTTTTTATAGCTGCAGTCATTTCATTTGATCCTTTGCTGTTGTTGTTTGTTGGTGTTGTTTATTCTGCTTGGTATTCCTTTCTTTCTTCCTCACTTTGAATACATTCTTCATCCTACTTCAAGGTTTTCTCTATTCTGGCACATGTAGGCTCCAAAGGTGCCTTTAGATGATTTATATAAATAAAAAGAACTTTAAAAGCTATACCACAGCTCCTATTGAATTTATGACACCCCAGCAGCCCAATACCATATGCCCATACCTACTCACAATCCAGGAACCAGCCGTCATCACTTCAGTGAGATATCATTTTAGACAGACACTAGAAATAATGGGCCAGAAATTGGATTCGGTGACCTTCATGGCTTCTTACTCCTACAGTAAAGACATCCGTGGATACATTGTAGGGCACTTGCATAATTGAGTGATTCCGACTACATCTCCGTAGGCAACAAGCTTACCTATCACCTCAATCCAGGTTTGTACTTAAGCGTATACATCTTCGGCGGTGATGTGCTGCGTGTGTGTGTCATTCATCTAATCTCATCGTGTTCATTTTTTTTCCCTCACTTTCTTTTTTGTCCTCTTCTCTTCCCACAGAAAGGGCTTGGATTTTCATTCAAAAACCGTGCTTCTTCATAGGCTCCCATCTGTGTGAGTGTTAAAAAATGTTCCGGGACCGTTACCTGAAAAGGCAAGTTGGGGTTTTAAAGATGGCCGCCTCTGGCCTTCGCGCCCCTCGCCCTTAGTCTAACATTCAAGGGAAGAGGACTGCTCCTTTGTTATCATACCCCCTCCTCCTCTCCGCTCTCTGGCAATTATCACCAGCTCCGTTTTCCCTTGCCCTCCGGAGCCTGAAGAAGCGAGCTGCCCAGCGCGGGAGAATCGCTACATTTCTAATTTCTTTCTCTCCCCATCTCTCCTCTCTCTCTCTCTCACACTCTCTCTCTCACTTCACTTTTCATAGATTAATTTTCCAGGAAGCCCTGTCACTGCCCATACGGGAAAGCTAGAAAGAGGAAT
>NC_137921.1:43107716-43392716 GCF_963457725.1 Sprattus sprattus | reverse complement strand
GGAACGCCAACACGCCCCTCTCACTTGTCTGGCTTGAACACCGTGAGATTTACCCAGGGCTGCTCTTTCACAGCCAACCTTATTTCAAAGGCCTGCCTATGAGTTCACATACAGTCCTGTTCATACTCACTCAAGCCCCCTCTAGGCTTCCTCTCTTCCCTCAAAGTCGATTAATCATCCCCAGCTATCAATCAAAGCATTGGACACGGCCACAGACACCCTCCCTCATGGTCCACGACGCTTCTGCCTTGGGATCCCTCTGGCCTATGTCGCCTGTCCATGCGAGTCAGTATGTGTGTATGTATCAGTATGTGTGTGTGTGTGTGTATGTGTTTGTATGAGGATGGAGGTGTCAGCAAGAGAGTGAGTGAGTGTGCGTGTGTGTGTGTGTGTGTGTGTGTGTGTGTGTGTGTGTGTGTGTGTGTGAGTGTGTGTGTGTGTGTGTGTGTGTGTGTGTGTGTGTGTGTGTGTATGTGCCTGTATCTGTGTGGGTGTATGAATGAGACAGCATGTCTGAATGTGAATGTGAGTGTACATGTATGTGTGAACCATTGAGTCAGTATATGTGTGTGTGTGTGTGTGTGTGTGTATTGTGCTGTGGCCCTGGAGGGTCCGCTGCGGCCTAGTAGTCAAGGCTCTCACAAACAAAGGTTGCTGTCAGTTCCCGGCCACCCTCTGAATGCTGCCTTTTCCCACTGATTGCCTCTAATCCCTGCAGCTACAGAGATAATTAGGCCCGGGCCTGTCATACTGGCTGACACGCCACCCCTGCCTTTGATCAACCTCCCAGCCCAGGTAACGTCAACAGAGGAATTAAAGGCAGGGAGTGAAAGTGGCTCAGGCATGTTCACAGTCAGCCCAGGGAGGTCGCTCTCAGTTGAGGATGGCCCTATGTGTGTGTGTGTGTGTGTGTGTGTGTGTGTGTGTGTGTGCGAGTGTGTTACTGTTGTTGTGGCATGAACAAGCCATTGTGTTATGAGGGTGTCCGGCACTCTGGGGTCTATTTACAGCCTCTCTCAGAGTTAATCCGACAGAGGCCATCCTGGATGACCCACTGAAGATGTCAAGGTGACGGAGGAATATATATATATCTTTTATTGTTTTGATTAGTGGCAGGTTAAGCTTTGTACTTATGCATAAATCTGCTCACGATGTATTAATTACCTATTAAAGGCTGGTTTAATATTGCATCAAAACAGACAGGGCATGTTTGGTCTGAATGGTCCTTCTGAGACAGTTGGATAGTCTCCCTCAATCTCAAAACTGAGGTTGCATCTCCGTAATGACTTGTCAGTCTGTAATAATGCATTGCATTGAGGGCCATGCAACAATCTCTTCCAGCCACCTCAATCCTGAAAGATCAAATTCCTCCTCTCTAAATATTTGGAATTAATCTATTTATCACCTCCAACAGAGGGCAAAACTATGGATTGAAAATGCAATAACATTTATTGGAAAGGAACGACTGGGTTTTTTTTTCTACAGGGCTACTTCCTAATAGTCCCTCCCCAAAAGTGGACCTAAGGTTGAGCTGTAATGACACATCTGACCACCAAACCAACCCTGTGCTGCTCTTGTGTGTTCTGTTGAACACTGACCCCTCCAATGATCCTGCCTCTGATTTACATCTCACTCATTATTCACTCCGACATCAGAAACCCACTCATCTGGAGTTAATGAATAAGATAAGGCCTGCATTACGCTACGACCACAACCTGGTTCGCTCATCATGTGGACTGAGGTCAGTGTGTCATGCAATCAGAATCCAGAGGGAGAATCAAAGTCCAGTGACTACAAAGCAAAGACCCATTGTTTCTTCAAGCCACAAGAAAGTTACCCCCCACCCGCCAAAAAAAAAGAAAGAAAACTATGTATCCTCACAAGTTGAGAGAGTGGTGGTGGCAGGGGAGGTGGGTGTGTGTGTGTGGTTGTGAGTGTGTGCTGGTGAGTGAGCTGCGTCTCCACTGTCCCGGAGGTCCTCCTGCAAACTTAATCTCATCCGCACCCCCATCATCGGCAAACAGAAGGGAACAAATTCACTGTCTCATCCTCATTCTTTCCAGCCGCACCGAGGAGCTGTACACAGCACACAGCAGATCAAAGCCTTAATTGAAAAATAATTATGGGCACTTAATCATGGCGAGCGGCGGGCTAATTGAACTGAAAACAACGGAGGCGAGCGAAGGCCCCCTTCCGAATCGCGGCAGAAAGAGGATATTGTGCGAGCCGGAGTCTTTAATAAAGCGTTGTCTTCAATCCCCCTTTGTCTCCCAGATTAAATTGGAGAGGGCTATTAGCAGAGTTAATTGGCTCTCTAATTTAGATCTGGCCCCGCTGAATGCATAACGGATGCGTGGCTGCATAGACGCTGAAGTGCGCACTCTGTCACACTGTCCTGCCCAATGCTGATTGGATAATTGCTCCAGGATTGTTGGAGTTGGCACCCATCCTTCAAATGTGGAGGTAAAGCCCAACAGAGGTGCTGGGAAATAGAAAGAGAGAGCGAGAGAGAGAGAGAGGGAGAGAGGGAAAGAGAGATGGAAGAGAGGAGGGGGGGGGGGGGCAGGTTGCCTCATTCTCTACTTGTCATCTCTGTAGGTGTTGTACTATCACTCTGTGAGAGGTAAGGTAAGACCAGCTGGACACAGTGCGATAATGAGCACCTGTTCATGTTGAAACTGAGGTTGCGTTTGAGTAAGAGGTTGCTAATTAGTGTGGTCACCATCTACCAAACACACATTAGCCCTTCATGCACAGCATCACTAGCTTACTAAGTGAGATATACGACACTGATACTCAGTCTTTCAGCTGAACTCATTTGTCTTTGCATTGACAAGCAATGAATGTCTGTTTGGAGTTGTGCTTGTTTAAAAAAGTACTCCTGCTTTGTTTATAAAAATCCAGATCAGTTCACAGTTGACCTGCTCACCTAGATACACTAGCACTGATTACAGTGTCGTCAGGGTGAGCCTTATTACGGAGACCTGTCTATTACAAGGAGATGGGCTGACCGAATCTTTGAGCCTCTTTCCTCTATGAACAATCCTAAGAGGTCAAACCTTCAATGTCATGGGTTACCCCCACTCTCCCCGTCCCCAAAGGGCTTTCATCAGCTGAATGAGCAGCCAAACACATGTCAGCGATGGATCAATGGATCCTCTGCGTCTGGGCTGCCATGACCATATTAGTATGACACCATGACTGGGTGTGTTTAGGAGGTGAGCATCAACTCCTGGCGCAGCAATGAAGAGACAAACAGAGAAGCAAATCATTGTACCACCAAAAATGTATAGGGCGTGTCTTTGTAATGAAAAAAAAAATTAAAAGGATAAATGTTAAACGCTCCTACATGCTGAACTTCAAAAGGCACCCATTTGGGGTGGTGGTTGCTTTTAACCCACCATGCCTGGCTACATGTGTATGGTATGGATGAAATTACCAAGGGGACTGGTCAGAAAAGTATTTGAATTACTTGTATTTAAATCCATTAACTAGTAAAAACACGTTTTTGTTTGACCAATCTTACAACTATATTAGGCCTACCACACTGGTTGTTGTGTTTTAGCCATGCATTTGGTGAGGGAAGTTGGTGTAAAATGTGTGCAGACATTCTGATTGTCCTCCCACTGACCTGTTCACATTTCCAGAGAGTCCCCATGGCCCGTAGAGAAACACAAACTGCCGGTTTTAGCTTTGGGCCTCAGCGTTTTGAAAAGACGGCTGTTATCAAGCTTTCTGCAAATTTGCTCCCTGCTGTGACTCCCAGTGGCTCGTTTGAGTGCGCTATGCCCTCTAGTGTCAAAACATGGTGGTGCGGGAAGAGCACCTTCTTGCAGCTGGTTGAAGGACAACAGTCAATTTGCAGGGTATGGCAGGTATCCATATGTGAGAGTGGTAAATGCCCCAATTTGTCCCCATTACCTCAAGGCTGCCTTTCATCTTGTCGGCAGCAGACTCCTTTGTGCCTTTTCTCCGTTGGACACATGATGGAGGCTCCTAAAATGATTGCAAAAGGGCTCCAAAAATTACCAACAAAAGATATCTCTGTTGCTATGGGGCCAAGAACTCTCATTAGCTTTGCTTGGAAAAGTCAGTCATTTGAGGCTGTGGATAAAAAATGTGGCAAACAATACTAATGCCCCTGCTCGGGTGAACTAGGCACGATTTCATGTTGCTGGGTACAAAACAGGGAGAGGTTTTATTCATCGTTGATTCATTTTCAGCCATGAATGCCCCCTGATAAGAGTGTCAAGGTAACCTATTTTATTGACAAAATGATAAGGGCCAGTAGCCCAGCCATTATAGGCCCACAGCCAAATCCTGTTAGGCTGAGGAAAGAAATGACTTCTCTATGACATCCTGTTCTCATATTGTAAACACAACCACCTGCGATTCTGGGAAATGATGTATACATTTGCCTATGCATTATATTCATACACAGTGAGGTGTGCACACGCGGACACAAGGGACAGACTAACACACACAGACACACAGACACACAGACACACACAGACACACACACACACACACACACACACACACACACACACACACACACACACACACAACACACACACCAGCAAAAAAGGAAAAGTTATACTGTATTCCCCATGGTGCATCAAATTAAATATTTGACTTCTGTCGGCATGGGTACAAACACGAAAGCATTGCAGTTTTTGTGATATTAGTTCCATCAACAAGGCATATGAAACTGCCTGGGCTGAGCTACTGAAAGACACACGTTACGGTGCATTTCTCGCAATCATACTGATCATGACTTTGTGGAAATTTCGCCAGACTTTTATTTGCCCTAGTTGTCTTTGTTTTCTTAACCCTTTGAAGTATAAGGCCTGTCAGGCACCTTTGAGGTAGTTTGAAAGGCCAACATTTCATATTTCCCCAACTAAAAACAACTCCTTAGTGCTACATATGCTATTATTTAGAACAAACTCTGCAATACAAATTTGAGAGAAGTGAGAATGTCATTATTTTTATTATAACTATTGGTTAAACCAACTGTAAGCACAGATTTCAAAAACCTAGAACAAACTGAGAAAAAAAAAGAAAAAGACAGACTTAAATGTTTTTGGCAAGGTCTTTTGAGCTCTGGCCCTCTCTGCCCCATTCACAATCATTTTGCCATGTAAGAATGAATTGTAATATAAATAATAGTTTATTGAAAGTGTATTAAAAATGCTGTAGTCCAAATCCAAATCAAATTATAATGCATACACAATTCTTTATCGCTCTCCTCCCAATTTCATCTGATGATAAGTTACAGACAGGATCATGCTCGGACTACAGTAAATAGCCTAAAAGCTCATACTAGGACACACAGCAAACTAAAAGAAATACTCATGACTGACCATGTAACACACGTATGGTTTTCGTTGTTTATTAAAGTAACACTATGCAACAATTTGAGATATGGTTTTATAGACAACTAGTCATCCACAAATTCATTTTAATAGCATATGGTCATGTGAAGGACGGATAAACACCTGTGTCTTTCCCACTAGCCATCCAGGATATGCACTATGTAGTTCTGTATATCGGGCTGGAATACCCTGCAAAAATGGACGAAAAGCTTTCACAGCATGACATTGCCAACTTTACTGCCAAAATACATCAGTTAGTGTGTTGGCAAGCTTCTTTAAGTGTCAACTGGGCTGTTGGTGGTGTTTGTAAGGTTTTTACGTGCCTTTTAGGTAGTTAGCTTGGAACAGAACACCTCATTGCTTCTTTAATATGTGGCATATTACTATTCATCAACACACTAAAAATTGTTAGCTTCCACGAAGTACACGCAAATATCCTTGCATGATAGCTAGAAATAGTTAAACTTACTCGTCAAGGTTTCTTCTCAGATTGTAGCTCTATCTTACACTACATTTCATTGTCCTTGAAATTTAACAGGCATTCCAACTTTCTTTAAGTGGCATCTCAGTTTTCTCCATCACCTCAACTATTAAAACCACTGCCTTGTGGTCGGGCCTAAAATTAAGCAATAAGCCCCAAGAGGCCGTGCTTTGCGCTGATTTTAGAACAGGTAAGGGAGTTGTTAGGCACGACGCGAAGCGGAGTGCCGTTAAACCCCATTACCTGTTCTAAAATCAGCGCAAAGCACGGACTCGCGGGGCTTATTGCTTTTCTAAACCTGTTACTACACATATTTGATATGGTTTCATAAATAAAGACAATTCAATTTAAGAAACAATAGTTTAATGATAAACCGTCATTCTTCCGCCACTAAAAATTATAATTCCTAAATAAATCGTTGCCACGCAACCCTTGAAGCAACGCAACAGCCAGATGGAACACTGGGTATGAAATGCGCTATATGAATGCCTTGCCATTCGCTGCGCAGTAATATGGAATGTAATCAGGTCAAATTGTAAGGTAATGCTGGATTTTACAACGGCTTTTAGCCAATCACAATCAAGGATTTGAACAATCAGGTTTAGAATTTTACTTTTAGGCCCGACCACAAGGCAGTGGTTTTAATAGTTGAGGTGATGGAGAAAACTGAGATGCCACTTATATGTGTAGTAACAGGTTTAGAAAAGCAATAAGCCCCGCGAGTCCGCTTCGCGTCGTGCCTAACAACTCCCTTACCTGTTCTAAAATCAGCGCAAAGCACGGCCTCTTGGGGCTTATTGCTTAAGTAAATAATTTTTAGGTGAACATACATGAAAAACAGTTCCCTCTGAATCAGACACCTCAGCTTTACACACATCACTTTGTAGTTTCACCCTGTTTTACATGGACAGAATTCTGCACCACTGGCTAGTATGCCATGTAGGCTAGTATGCTCATACCATGAGTTTCGTGTGGAGATGGCATGAGCACTGGAAGCTCCACACGAGGTGGTAACTTCAGGGAGATCCCAGACAAGCAAGCACTTCTTGTAGGCTACCTAAACATTCCTGTATCCCACTCACTTGGGACAATGCTCCCAGTTGTGTTGGAAATTCATCTAAAGTAAACCTTGGAATGTATTCTCTTACTTAACATTACTTTTAAGAAAAAATGTAAGCTAATTTCTTCTTCAGTGCTAAAAACTAGAGTTTGGAGAGGTAAAAAGCACGGAGAATAGCATTCTGAGTTCATCAAGAATAAGAAAATATTGAGGTTGAGCTATTGTTGAGGCCAGTCCCAGCTCAGGCTGTCTGCTGATTAAACACAATCATTCTGATCATGACTTTGTTGGAAGTCTACACCAAAGGCCTTTGTTTGCTCTTCGTGTTGAGCTGCACCGGCAACTGAAATACACATTGTTTTCCTGGCTGGCATTTCGATAGAATTTTTAGCACAGTACCCTACATTCTCTCAAGGGATCTCAGCATTTAGTCATAAAGTTGCCATTCCTGCTTTTGTAAAATGTCAGTAAATAACAACCAAGGTAAGACATATTTGAGGCCATAATTCAAAATAGCATCAAATACAGTGAGACGTCACTTAATATAACATCATAGGCTGGCATGTCGAGAAAAAGGCAAAAAACTTAAGCAGGTCAGGACATCTCTGACACTGCTTAACATATGGATGCCACTTTTTAATTTAAATTAAAATATTGCAGTTCCACACACGATGGCACTACCTTTCAAAGTAATGTCACATTGCTACAGACCTTGTCTCCTGTTCTGACCTATGACGTAAAGTGAAAGTACAATGGAAAGTACTTCAGATTCCTTTGTATTTTTCTACAGTAACTGACACAAAAAGTCGGACATTTTAAGTGGTATGACATTTTGGAATTGTCCACTCCCAAGTTTGAACATTCTCTCACTTGTCTTTTGCTTTGCATAGACTTCAAAATGTCTTTCACTTCAAGACAAGGATATATTTATTCAAGCAACAATTTCTCAGGTGATCCCAACAACGTTGTGTCTTTCTTATACAATTTGGATATCTTTACATGTGTGACTGCATTGATATGACAAACAGCGAGTCAGTTTGTGTTAGACCAAGCTCTAATGTGATGAGCAGGTTTTCATAACGTCTCTTATGGGGAAGATGAGATCAGACCTAAACCATATGGACTGAACTAGTGCATGTAATGCATTTTCATCTCTGATGAACTGGGTGAAGGCCACAGTATCAGTCACAGGCAAATAAGTTTCAGTGCAGCATAATGTTATCAGTGTTTGTTTTTTGATGTGCTGGTAGTGATACAGTTATATTCATGCTTCATCAATATGAGTCTTTCAGGAGAATCAAATGCGTGGGTAAACATTGAAACTCCAGTAAAGAGATCAAGACCTGATCTAACCTACTACAGAAAAGGAAGTTAAGTTTCACAATCGTGTCCAAGTCCATTTCTAATTAGCAACATACAATGTCTGTATTCAATAGGTCCAACTTCAGTGTAGAATACTAAAAGGTATAACAGTAGTTTAGTAAAAAATATTGCAGAACCATAATAATGTAAATCTAGAAGTACAATAAACAGATTATGTCTCTGTGTCTTGAGAGTTTGAGTCAGCCTTTTTTGCTTTTTACAAAATGTCTCAGAAATTTAGTAAAATCCTAAAACAAACTATCAGGATGCACAGGATGAACAAAACTATTACAAAATGCTATTTTGTAATCATACCTTTCATTGCTGCAATGCATTACATTTATGCATTTATTTATATTATAAGTTAGCCAAACCCTAACCCTAACCGCAAAAAAATACATACATAGTGAATAATAAATGAAGGTGTCAAAAGACCACATTATTTCTGATTGTTTTCTACAGTAGGCATCCATACAGTTTAGATAACGGAGATACAAAATATTGCACAATATTTCAACTACATATGAGGATGTAAAGACACCCGATGGTGCGCAGATCAAGCAGGAAGCACACACTCAATCCTACAGATAAAGTACAAAGAGGAAATTCTAGTTCTAATATGAACATTTTGCTAGAGCTACTTCTCTGTAAATACCTTGAGTGGAAATCAAAATGTATACATATATATTTTTAAACATACCAATTTTATACAGGAAACCACAAGAGCATTATCCATTATGACACTTTTGGGGGAAATTATTGATTGCTTTTTATCTTCCCCTCCCGTAAAAAGATTATCAAAGATGAGATACTGTTTTTAACCTCCACCAGTCGTATACACCACACTATTACACAATCAGAAATGAAACGGCCTAGAATGAAAGAGGGAAAGGAATATGCTTACAGTGAACCCAAAGCCTCCAGAACATCCGCCCACACTGTGTTTCTTATCAACAATGGATATCAGAGTACCAAAAATAACATTTTTGTTGAGTTAAAAGTTTCTACCCTTAACCTCAAAATATTTTTTGGCTGATAAGTCATAGACTAAATGCTGATGTCGTGTTTTCACATGTGTGGGCAAAACCAATGTCCAAACACATAAAATATCAGCACCATAACCCATATATATATCGTAATCTCGTAATATGAGGTGTTTTTTGAGGCTTGATCATCTTAATTTGTTACTTCTGATGAACTTGACCATAACCTTACCCAAATCAGTGCAGTTCCATATGTTGACAATATTGGTTATGTGTATAAACATGAGAAACAATTGGAAATACATATTGTTAATATATTTTGTCCATACCTATCAATAGATATTACATGTCATAAGAAACGCTCTACCATTCCTAGTTTCATAATTCACCTTGAGTGACATAGTCTGCCCTATTGGGAAAAAGAGCTGTTGAGAAATATCGGTAGAATAAGTGGAACCCTTCTGTTTGATACTCAGACCGGGCAGAGGCCTTATCAAAGTTTCGGTAAACACCTCAGCAGCCCTTATAGGTTTCACATCTCATGCAGCCCTGTCCACTGTAGGAGTCCCACCCTGCCACCTAATGACATGGACATGAGCAAACAGAGAGATGCAGGGGTGTGGACCATATCAGAGGTCAAATGTGTCACACACGTTAATACAAACACACACACACACACACACAAGCAAAATAGCAAGCAGGCAGTCAAGCTGCAGAGATAGCTTTTGCAGTGAAAGAAAAAACAAGCACAGAAAAGTGCTTTTGATATTTCCAGACTCGCTCAGACCACAGTTTCAACCACAAAGAGACACAGAGGCACGCGAGGAACGAAGGACAACAACCAAGACGCACCATGGCGGTCACCATGTGCCAGGTTATGGGCTTTGTGCTCGGAGTGCTAGGGACTGGCGGAATTATCGCCGCCACGGCAATGGACCCTTGGAGCACAGAGGACCTCTTTGACAACCCAGTGACAGCCATCTTCTCCTATTCAGGCCTGTGGAGGAACTGTGTGAGGCAGAGCTCGGGGTTCACAGAGTGTCGGCCATATTTCACCATTCTGGGTCTGCCAGGTAATGTGGAGCCAATACTACCCATTACTGCCCTGCTTGTTCTGCAAGAAATTCCAGGAGTTGGGTAGTTGAAGACAGAGAAAGATAAAGTGAGAAAGAGAGAGAAAGAGAATAAGACAGAGAGAATATGAGAGAAAGGGGAAGAGAAAGAATGGTTTTACAGAACTACTAAGCCATTATCAGGAATAGTTTAAGTGTTTACTTGTAAAGTATCAATTATGCTGTGGAAGAGCTAAGTTGATAAAAATTGATGAGTAAAGCTAGTAAACTGGTGATGTTTGAGCATATCGTAGAACCAGAGATGCTTGAGTTGAAAGTTCAAACTTGTGTAATTGTGAAAATGAGTCCACATAACTTTATATAAAATGGTAAAAAAAATATTGAAACAGGTATTTTTGTCCAAATATCTGGGGCCTGGAGGAGATAACACTGACATGCAGTCAGACCACACCCTGGACTGGCGATTACGTTAGCGGAAACATTTTCCCAAAAATGCAACTGCTGACCGAAACTGTGACAGAGACTAATTTAAATTTTGAGCAAACACAAGGCGTGCTTCCACTTTGTGATGAAGGACAGAAGGCATTTCATTTTAGGACTCTGACACAGTGAAGTTGGCTTGGATCTTGCCAAGACGAACACTTAAAATGGCTGCCACAATGTTTCAGCTCTTAGGATTCATGTTGTCGGGTATAGGTTTATTTCTAATATCGGCGGCCACCACCATGGATCTATGGTCCATGCAAGATCGCAGTTTTGTGGTGGTCACAAGCACATACAGTTATTATGGCTTATGGAGGTCCTGCGTTACGTCGGCATCTGGCTTAGATAGCTGCAGACCGTATTTTACTATTCTTGGACTACCAGGTAAGAGATCTCTATGATCTTGATAATGTACACTCCTTCAGGTTTTCTCAGATAAGGTTTTTTTTTCATCTTCCATAAGTGCTCTTTGTCTAATCTGGTGATTAAAAGCACTCATGGCTCCCTGCCAGTTAACAGTGCTGTATGGTCGGAACAGAAAGAATAAAAAGAAAGAAAGAAAAAAAGAGAAAAAGAAAAAAGAAAATAAATATGGAAGCCGCTTTTCTGTCGTCTTCTATAGGGAAGGCAAACGATTAGGATAAGACAAAAACCACAGGAGATTTTTTTTTTGTATTTGTTTGAAGCTAAATCAAAATTTGTTTTGTTTTTGGCTGAATTGAATTTGGAGAATAATCCCTCATAGTCTCCTACCTGTGTCATATCACTATTCAGATTTTACAGGTTGCTGCCATCCCTGGTCTCAATTTAACGATTGTTACTAGTCTAACTACTAGTCTAGCATGATATTAAATTCTTTTATTTGATTTTTTATGTCCTAATTCTGGTTTGCTGGTTCTCAGGTCTTTTCCAGGCGGTTCGAGCGTTAATGATTGTTGGGATTGTGCTGGGCGCGATCGGCTCCCTCATAGCCATTTTTGCGTTGAAGTGTATCAGGATGGGGAGCATGGAGGACAGTGTGAAAGCCACCATGACGTTAGCCTCTGGAGTCATGTTCATTCTAGGAGGTAAAGGCTTCCACAGTCCTATTTTTACTTGTGTATATTTCACAGCTTGTCTTTTTTCATTGAATTAAAGCATTTCAAAAGCTTCAACATCTGTTTCTCTCCTTTAGGAATCTGTGGCATCGCTGGAGTTTCGATCTTTGCCAATCTGATCGTGGTCAACTTCAATTTCACCACCTACTCCTCGGGGGTTGGGTTCGGGGGAGGAGGGGGCTTTGGCGGGGTTGGAGGAGGGGGCTTCGGAAACACTCTCGCCCCAAGGTGAGAACACAGAAAACAGAGGCACCCTCTTCTGCTAATGGCATATTTCTCCAAATGGTGGCTTATTTTCCACCTGCGCTAATGGACTCCTCCCCCTTGTTCTAGATACACATTTGGGTCGGCCCTCTTCGTGGGCTGGATAGGAGGCGCCGTGTTGGTGGTTGGCGGGATCATGATGTGCCTGGCCTGCAGAGGGATGATGCCACAGCGGGATGAACCGTACGTTCTTTTTTTTTTCTTACCACACTTTCACCGAGTATGCAATTTAAATCTAACCTACATATTAACTTTCACAAAACACAGGACAGGCATACTGGAAGGTCACTGGAGCATTACAGTTACCAGCTTCCAATATCATATATTAAAAGAGCATTAAATCAGTGGCAGTCAGACTGTACATACTATTCTTAAGTACCAAATACACTTCAGCACAGACAAGCACGAATACATAACAAACAGTAAATACGTGATACAGGCTATTTTGTGGCCTGGGTCCAAACAGGGCAGCTTGCTACAAACATAAAAGTGTGATCAACACCTCCTTCATTCTTACAATTACATTCTGACTCCTTCAGATACAAGGGCACTTCCTACAGACCACCAACACAGAGTGCGGTCTACAAGCCCGATGGAAAGCCTAGGACCAACTACGACGAGTCTTTCCGGGCACACAGCATGGATGGGAGACAACTACGTGACTACGTTTGAAACAACACTGGGAAGCATTTGTGCTTCACTGCCAGATGTAAATGCTGAAGAATGTCTGTGCATACATTAATCCACATATTGATCATCAAGGACGTGACAGTCAGTAGCACTCCTGTTGATAGCTACAATAGATAAGAATTTAGATTAGGTTAGTTACAAATGTTTTCGTTCTCATAGTTTTGTTTATTTGTTTACCTTTTTATATTTGTTGTGTATAAATGTTTTCTTGCGATATGTAACAATTTAACAATCTGGTAGTTTAGGTTGTACCAATATTCTGATACTGTATTGCTAACATGAAAATTCATGAATGTTTTTTTTTGTCCTATGTTTTCAAAAGATGTAAACATCACTTTTGTTTTTTGAAGAGGCCTATTTTCAGCATTGAAACGGTTTTGTTGTTTGCCTCTTGAATGAACGTCTTCAGGGTTGCACTAGAATTAATCATTATCTGTGGGCTGGACAAGGTTGTGAAAGTTTGGCAATATAGTTGGCGATAGAGCGCTGTGTTTTTTTTTTTTTACATTTTCGTGGGGTGGTCTGGCACTGCATTGTGCATATAGGTGACTAGTTGGAATGACAGATGTGTTTATCTGTCCTTCACATGGCCATACACAACATTTATTTGAAGATGGTACTAGTTGCTTATAACAACATGCTTCCAAAAGTGTCAAATTGTCTCTTTCAGATTGGTAACATAATTGTAGATTTGTATAACCAGCAATGCAATGTACTCAGTGGAAATGTAATAAAGTAGGATGTGCTAAAACACAAATGCCCTGTTAACAATTAAAAGTATAATAGTGCCTTTGCTGTCCTGTTACTGTGGCCTTTGCAAAATAAGTAACCTACAATGTCAGTGTATGCTGTCCAACACAGGTTTTGCAGTCAGGTACTAATGTTTATAATAAAACTTAATGTATGGATGACGCAATCATATTCTCACTTAGGTTCGTCCTGGTTGGTTAGTATTATAAACACCCCTTTTTACATTTATATTTGTGGATGTAAGTGTATCTGTATTCCATTAGCTAGCTTCTTAAAATGCTTCCCACAAATGACACATTCTGGGCGAGTCCTGTTCTCTCCTTCAATAAAACCCAAAGTTAAGGAAAGTCTCAAGATATAGCCTTAGTTTCTTTTTTAATATAGAGGAGTCCTCAGCACTTACATTTCTCAGACATGTTGTTTCATTCATAAGATAGTTATTCTCTGACTGCAGAAAAATGAGAATGAGGATGAGCCAGGAGGTGCTAGCTGATTAAGAGTGCGGGTCACAGAGGTTGAGAGGTCACAGAGGTGTTGCCTAAAAAGAAGCCTCCTAGTTTTGAGTGAGGATCAAAACTGTTATGTTTGTATATAGTTCTATATGCAAACTTTTGATTATGTGATTATTTTTGATTATTTTGATAATTGTGCGTGTTATTATGATTTTATTTGACAAGTGAAAATCTAATTTGCCAACCTCACAACCTCAAAGCAAACAAAGCCTCACACACCCCCCTGTGGATTTTGGTGCCCCCTTGAGGTTGAGACCCCAGGTTGGGAACCATGGCTCTAAGCACACCACTGGCAACCATTAAACAGACTAAAGGGACCAATATTTACCATATAAGTATGGGTTGGAGATAGAGCAGTGAGGAAAGTGTGGATGTAAGAAAAATGCTGATTTAATTAATATTTTTTATTCATTTGTAAATATATATACTGTATATGTAAATATTGTAATAATGTAAAAACAGCTGAATAAAAACGGAGTGCCATAATTATTGCTTTATAAATATCAAAATAATGTAGCTGAAGTACAAATTGTTCATATAAAATAAGATCACAGACAATCCTAGACAATGCATGCAAACATGAATAGAAATAGTAGCAAAATTCCCTGTGCTGAAAATCCCTTTACGGGGAACCGGAGACTAAATATATCTTTTTAACTTATTGCTCACCCCCTTTAAGCATACAGCCTACTTGTACAGACTACACATAATTTAGCAAAAATGTGAAATAATAAGTACCATCTTGTTTTCTTAACAGCGTGGGTTGGCATGTTCTTACGCCTGTCTGAGTAGGCATGTTGGTGTGCTACATGTTGCTATGAATGTGTGTACCTATGAACCTAAAGGAAAGGCTTCAGAGGCCGGCCCACCCTCCGGGGCGGCTGGCAGAGGAGGAGCTCCAGACGCTGGTGCCTGAGGTTCCCCCGATGTCCGAGCTCCTCCGCACCCCCACCGGGCCAGGAGACACCTCCTCTATGGAGGACAGCTCCAGATCACTCTCTTCATCTGACATCTGAGAAACACACATTCACAAACACATACACACGGACATACAGAGACACAAGCACACACATGCATATTAAACATACATACACATCACAAATACTGCAAATGTATAGATGAATTGTCAAATATACAGAATGAGTGCACGAGTAATGAGTAATAATCTGGTACACAAAATGTTCACAGCATATTACATTCCAAAGCCGATATTGAATTTCTGCTGCCCAGTCTGGGATCCATATGGTTTTACCTGGAGTTTTTTCACCACACTCTTTGACTTGGGCGTGGCATTGGTGGCTGGTGGCATGACTCTAATCCCACCCACAGGTTTGCTCAGCGGAGAGATAAGCTGTCTCTCCAGGCTCCTTGTCAGCGTTTGGACAATCGACCCTACAAAGAAACAAATCACAAGAACTTTTCTGTGAGTACACATACAAGTGTGTACATAGTGTTGTCAAAATTAACAAATTCATTTAAAATATTTAACGCATCACAAAATAATTAACGCAGCTGCCCGGGTTTTGTTATTATGTCTGTGAGTGCATGGTTCAAATATCTGGGGCATCCAACGTACGCCTGACATGGAGTTTAGTTGAATTCACAAGCTTGCAAGTTTATTGAGCACTTAACCTTACATCTAGTAACTGGCTGACCTCGTCGCTAGCTCCCTCCAAAGTACCTCCAAACTCCAAACTCAAAACATTGCTCACTCCCTCCAAATTTCCCCATATCTTCATCAATCCCCATTTAAAAATACACGTCCCTTCACACTTTACGTGCAACACATACAACAAATACGGATACAGAATCTATGTTCAAAGTTCAAGAACAATCATGGTATCTGAATTGAAGTACACTTAATTTGTGCTGATTCCACATTCATTCTGTAAATTAACATTTAAATATAAATTTTTACAAACTTCAGCCTTAGATAAATGAAGATAAAAAGCGATTCAATGTGATTAAGCACAGCAAATTGTGTCATTAATTATTTATCTTTTTATTTATTGACAGCACTAGCAGGAAATGACTGTGTAGAATAGATTTTTTTTTTGTTGGTACCATCCTACGAACACTTTCATGTTTCTTTAGTAAATATCCTTTGTATGCAAATTGGTTGAACAACATTGGCCAATAACAGTATGCTTTTATTGTAACCTGCTTGTCGGCATCTGCCTCAGGCCCATTGCCACCAAGCTTAAATGGCAGTTGACTACTTTTCTACCAGAAAGCCTAATTTCTATGTTGTCAGTAGCCCACCTTGGGTGCTCAGGCCCCGCTGCGTGCTGGTCCCAGCTACTTCTTCTGAGAGGTCTGAGTCTGACCAGTCATCTGTGGGAGCACTGGGAGGGCCCTGCGGGACGCTCTGCTGCGGGCCGGACTGCACCAGCCGAACTGAGGCAGTGGGCTTACTGGCGCTGGTGATGTAGGCACTGTCCCCTATTGAGTCCTCCTCTGAACTGAAGGGTGGGGTGCTAAGGGAGACAGACACAAAAAGGGGAAGAGATATAAGAACAGCTTTTTCAGCAGGACATTCCGCATATGTATCGACATTCATCAGTTAGCAAGCTTTTATCAGTGCAAACTGTGTTGTTTTTTGGTCATTGTTAGCCAAGTGTGTTGGCAGTTGTCTGGTTTGTTTGCTAGTTTTAAACAAAAACTCTTGTCATCAGTCAATATGAGGTAGTAGTATTTACCTGCCCTTCTTAACTTGAGAGTGTGGGGTCTGAAGTACTGTGGAGCGTGGGGTAGGTTGAGGAGCAGGACTCTTCCGTCGTTTTGGAACAGATTTCACAATGGTTTGTTTCGGCTTCACATTCTTCTCCTTTGAACTGCCATAAGAATTTAACTTTGCTTCTGAAAACAACAATTACATGTGTGGGTGTGACTCAGAGTATTAGAGTGTGTTTGTGAATACATATATCAAACATACACATGTGCTTTGTGGAGGCTGTGGCATACACAGATTGACATATCAGCATTAAACTTGAGCTGAGGAAGAGTCTGGTCTTACTCAGTTTCTGAGAGGTGCCTTTGGAAGTGCTCTGGCTGTTCTGTTCACGGCTCACACGGCGGTTCACCTCTGCCTGGACCTTCTCTCTGACGCCCTGCAGGGTAGGGTCCTTCCTGGCCTTCTGCTGTCTCTGCCCAGCCAACAGCGAGGTCAGATTCTTAAGTGTCTGCTTGGAGATGCCCTTGGTTCCCTGCAATTTCAGCCAACATCAATGATGGATAAGTGATGTGGTCAAGCAGTTAGAGTGGCTAGTCTAAGCATCATTGAGCCTGGCCATACAGTGTGGCACAGATACTCCCATGCATACTGCTCACATAGCCAGTAACCGTGTGGGAATCCACTCTCACTCTCAACTGATGTTAACAATATCAGTGTCTGTAGTGTGTGCTCTTCCAAAATACATGCATGAACATTAGTGCACCAGGAAGC
This sequence comes from Sprattus sprattus, assembly GCF_963457725.1. Classification (NCBI taxonomy): domain Eukaryota; kingdom Metazoa; phylum Chordata; class Actinopteri; order Clupeiformes; family Clupeidae; genus Sprattus; species Sprattus sprattus. The sequence goes on along the minus strand of NC_137921.1, from coordinate 43,375,138 downwards.
AATATTTTGTTGATCAACCTAGTAACTATTTAAAAAGTTATCCAACAACAGATACGTATCATTTAATTTCAGTGTATCATTATGCAAAGGCAACTGTCACTGGTTGTTTGCTTAACTGAGCAACAGGCCAAAAAGGCCACTTAAATGCAATAGGAGTTTCTTAGCAAAGTTATGACCTTATTTCAGCAGTCGGACTTGCGTGTTTGTGTGTCTGTGTGTGTGTGTGTGTGTGTGTGTGTGTGTTTACGTGAATGTTTCAGCATAATTTACACTTTTAATGTCTATGCATTTCTGAAACAATACACAGGAATGTGGGTGTGTGTGTGCTCAGGTGTAAAGTACACCTTTCTCAACCCCATGCTTTCCAGTTTGGCCTCCAGGCTGTCCTGCAGGATGGGCCTGAACTCTCTTAGCATGTCAGGGTTCTTCTTCAGGGACTCTCGATGCAGGCGCCTGGCCTCCATCAGCTCCATCTCTTCCAGCTCTGGGGAAGGAACATACAGTATATGGGGGATAGGGTATATGGTCACAGGTGGCAAGGAATTAAAATTATTTTGAAGGGGTGATCCTATGATAAGGGTTGACAAAGAAGACTCTAAGGGTAGGGTAATTTAGGCATCAAACATCAAAACCTCATCCAGTATGACTGAGAAACATACCCTCATCTTCCTCTTCCTCATCTTCATCTTCTTCCGATGATTCTAGAGCATCCTGTCTAACAGGTGGTGCTGGACCTATTTGGGGAAAGGATCATGTTCAGGCACTGACTAGATGTATAGCCAGTGAATAGCTGTATGAAAACAGGAAGTCTATTCAAGAGTGTTAGAAAACAGTAGTTGATTCGATTACCTGTTGGTTTTGGTTTTGAAGATAGCTTCTTAATCTGCAACAGATGTGAAACTGAATCAGATTGCATTGAATGAATGGATTGTCACACATCAAGCTGGTTAAATGTTAAGGAATAGATTTCAGAACATTTACTGTACTATAAACGTGCGCTGTAAAAAGCTTATCTTCATGTACCAGGACAACATTTAGAGATCAACTAAGTATATGAAATATAAACTACACGTATGATGCTGTGAGTATTTGACTAATGTGACTAAATGACTAATGAGAGATCTCTATGCCAGCTATGTAACAGCAGCTTTTTCACATAGCTTAAGTTTTGCCAACATCCGACACTGACCTTGAAAATATCATTACGATTTATGAAGACACATAAACATATTATGATACTACAGTTAATTACTGATTAAGGACCCTATGCTATTTTTTTTTAAGTTATATTTTCATTTCCCTCAGGTTTCACCTTGTCTTCCTGGGCGTGGATGAGGCGGTCCTTGTTGCGGAGCTGGGAGGAGAGGGAGTTGACCTGCTGCTGAAGCTCCTGCAGGCCTGAGCTCTGGTCCTCTGATGCAGACCGTAGAAGCCTCTCATTCTGTCTTTGCAGCTATGGGATGAACACACACTTCCTGCCGTTAGCATAGGATAACATTATGGGTTTCATGAGTGTGGCATGCGTGTTTGGTTCATTCAAACAAAATACAAAAAAATAAAAGGGAATTATAATGAGTTGTGAATACCTTCTATAAGAAATAACAGGCAATGTGCAGATCTAACAACACCAGGGAATAGGCCTAATCATTGTTTTACAAACTGTTAACTGATGGAGCTAACGTTAATTGGCTAACCAGCTAACTTAAACACAGGCAGAGATACATTTTTTATGCCATTATGCTTAACATCTAAAATAAGGTTACATTTATAACGTCAGCTTGATTCTTAAGATATCCAATCTGACTCAAATGTGCCTGCGTGAATTTGCCCACTGTTACTCCCTAGTACACCAACTGACTTTGCAGCAAAGGTTTTAGTTATGGTTCCTAACCAGGAGCTTCCAGAAATTAATATTAATAAAAATGTATAAATATAAAAAGGAAAGAGTCACATTTCTTTTGTAGAGTGAAGTGTTAGCAACCACGTACTTGCATAGGCAACTGTATGCAACGGCCGTGCTGCTTCAGGGCAATAACATTGGTATTTTCTGGCTTAATGCATCCCTAGTTTAACATCTAGGCCTACAGTATATAGACTCAGGGATAATGGGAAAGAATCCCAGGTGACCAATACTGTGGAATGTGTTTTCTAATTCTTTGTTTGTTAGAGTGTGCTTCTGACACTGAATCATGTTCATTCTGGAATTGAATAACTCAGAAAGACAAAAGTGTGAAGATGGCCTCACCTCCACCTTCTCTAGCTGATGCCGGTTCTGAAGCTCCTTTATTCTCTTCTTCCATTCACTCTTCTGAATAAAAAAAAAAAGGGAGAAAGACTTGACTTGAAATGTACCAACATAATCAATCAAGCACACATATGCACATTTAGGCTATCAGACCTGACTGGCGCACACAGGTGCTCTGGTCTCGGGCTATGACATCAGAAGCACTCTTTCCTCAGTGAGATGCACAGCATTGTCCTCGCCATCTCTCACCTGGTGCACCATCTTCTCCTTCAGCTCCTTCTCTCGAGCCTCCTTCCTTTCCAGCACATCATCTTCCTCTCTTGACACACGTATATCTGGCATGGGCACCTCCCTTCTCTGCAGTGCATCCAGCTTCTGCAAAGATGATTATCAGCTTCAAACACAGGCTTTATAGTCTTCAGATATAGTTCAGAAGACATGTTGTGTACACAAGGATAGAGATAGATTCTTATAATGGTTTCTGATGGGAATGTGCTTTGTAGGATGGAGGTGGATGGATGCGCTAGCAATTGCAAATCCATATTTTTAAAAGTATGCCTCCCTCTAGTGGTTAAACTATTAAGCAATTTGGCATTTACCTGCCTTTCTTACTTCTACAGCCCACACCTAGACAGACAGACAGACACGCACATCACCACATCATTACAAGCCCAACTGTGGGATATTTCACAAAGAAGTAGAGTGAAGAGGGTAAATTACCCTACTACATGCTGTCAACGGAGCACACATGCTTTACTAAAGACTACAGCATATAACAGGCTTCCCACTCTTTTCTGGAGATAATTTTCCAGGACATTTTCAGTGATGATCTAGCTGGTATGACAAACAGGTATCGCGCCATACACTAATATGTTCCACTCTGTGGAAGTCTGGTTCAAGAGACATGCAGTCTGTGGCTATAACTTATCAATGACAATGACATCATCTCTTACATGTTAAGAAATTAAGCCAAATTATGATTACAAATCTATAATAGAATAGCGCAAGCAATAACGTAAGCAACCTTATTTAATGGTTTTCCAGGACAAATGGGAACCCTATATAGTACATTGGTACATTTCTCTATCAAACTTTTTTTAGGACATGCACCTGATAGCATGATTGAGATTGACACTGTTCAGAAGATACAATAGCTAGGGCTTTGCCTTATTGTTCACAAAACCCAGTGTAAGATTCATGATCAAGCAGCTGCTGTGACCACCAGCGGAATACCCAAAATGGTTATCTTATCATGGTCACAAAGGAAAAGTCCCCACACTGGTATTGCTCAGACACCTGGGGTCAGGAAGCAAACTGAGGTGTGAGTGACTGCAATTAATCATAGTATGGGAATGGGGGAGGCCATTGAGAACCATCTCAGACTCAGACAGAGAAACCAGATTATCAGATACAACAACAAAAGGTTGCCAGACCTGTTTGCATTACAAGCCTAGGTAATTTACATTAGAAGCCTAGGACTAGGAGTGGTCTTAAAAACAGTATATATGGCTTGAATTGTGGATGCTTGTGATTCAGTCCTACACCGCTGAATCCGGAGTAAGGCTGCTTCGTCACTGCACATTATTGGAATAAAGATTGCTGCATCAGAAACAAAGAAACCTCTATCATTTCTTACAATTGGCGAGCCAGCCCATCTTGCAATTTCAAAAAAAAAAGAAGAAGAGGGGAATTGGTAAGTATTCTACTAAAAAAACTTTTTTTTCAGGAAATTTGCACGTTTAAAACTACCTAGAAAGGAGGTTTAAGAATAGAAATAATCTGTTTCATGTCTTTATTCCATTAATAAGCAGGAGGTGTCTGGCTGTGGGTTAGCTCTGTGCAATTTTTCTAAAGATTCTAAAGTAACTGAATCAGCCCGAAGTAGTGTGGTAATAGAATTGTATCAGAAAACCTAAAGTAATTGAAACAAAGGCCAGACTGTGAAAACGTTTTTGAAGTAACTGAAACAAGTAGCTGAAAAGTAGTGTGGTTTAGGCACTAAGTCCTGTTGCCTAAGGCAATTTCAAGAACACATACTGTTGTGCCCGACGGACAGAGGCATAATTATTAACCGGTGTATTGGTGAGTGTGAGAAACTAGTGTAGTAGTCAGCCCGGCGAATTGTGGCATAAATTGTCTGGATAATAGCCAGTAGTTGAACATGAAGCATCATAGACATACATTCAGATTTTACGGCACAAATCCATAAGCTTGTGATAGGATCCGACTTAACGGGAAAGATAAATCATTTGAATTTCAATTGTGCGGTTGACTGTTGAAAGGCGCTATTTCATTGTTTAGGACGGATACGTCATAGCCTAGCCAATAGGTGACATACGAGGCATCATACCAAGATTGACTGACAAAGAGATTGTTGTTGGTAGGTTTTTGTTTTTGTTTTGTTTTAACTTTAGAATGGAAGATATTATTGCTCAATACATCACAAAACACGGTTCGCATGGAATATTTGACGGAATAGAGAACGCAGAGGATAAGCCCTACGAGTGGGCAGGGTCCCGGTTCGAAAATTATTCCAAGATACCAAAACACAAAAAAGGGAAAGTTGCAAATGCCCTTCAAGGACTCCTTGCCACATACAAAGTGACCAAGAAAAGATTAGACGAGGTAGAAGCAGAAAGAGACCTACTGAAAGAAGAGAATAATTCACTCTTATCACGTCTTAATGACAGGCTGACACACATAGATAATCTTCAGATTACTGAAACACTTGGAAAATGGAAAATGTGCAGTTTAAGAAAGAAATGGAAACTCTCATGGCTAAAAACAACTTCTTGAAATCAACAGTGGAAGTGTTGTCAGGTGAGCTAGATTTGGTGGTACATAGGGTTAGCCAGTTCTCCATTAGCACATCTGATATTGTGAACAGCAATGCCAGCAATGAGGAGTGTTGGAAGAAACAGTCAGATTCGCAGGATAGTCAGTGCCAATATTCAGGTGTCACGGTAAGGTACCCAATGGCACCAATTAACTCCACCATTGTGGGGAATGGAGCAAGTGGAGAGGAGGTTATGTCACACACCATCAAATGCCTTACACCCTCAGAGTTGGAAGTAGTGGTAAAGAATGTTGGAAAATTTGAACATGGCAGACAGGATCCCGTAGAATTCCTCACCCATCTGGAGACCTGCGTTGACATTTACAGATTGACAGATTTTGATGCTTGTGTTGTGTTAAGCCTGTGCCTTCCATCTACATTATCTAGAGCCTTAACAGATAAAGTAAAGAATAGGATGGGAAATAATCAGGACCGGAAAAAAGCACTACTGGAGGTCTTGGGGATTGCATCTGTCGATCCAGAAAAGTTAACAGAGGTGTCAATGAGGAAAGGGGAACATCCAGCATCGTTTGCAGATAGGTTACTGGAAGCTTTCAGAACATACAGTGGTAACTCTGACATCATTACTGAGAATATTGCCTATAAATTTGCTTTGATTAACAAAAGTGATCCCAAGACTCGCTCTGCCATAGAAATGTTTGTGACTCATCTCTCAGACTATGGTGAAATTATTGCTAAAATGACACAATTTTACAATAATCAGGCCACTTCTAAGAAATCACACCCCACTGCAGCTATAGGATGTAAGCTTTCCCAGCAGAACAGGAGACAAAGAGGGCCAGAAACCAGTTCTTCCAGTTGGCAACACAGAGGTAATGGCTTCAGGAGAAGCAATCCAGTGGGTGCTATATGCTATTCATGTGGAGAAGATGGGCACATTGCAAGACACTGCCCTGGTAGTGGGGGAAGGTATGAACATTTTGTTTGCTATACATGTGGAAAACAGGGTCACATTGCAAGACATTGCCAAGACAGAGTGGGAAGACATCAAGGCATTATCTGTCATTCATGTGGAACAGAGGGACACATAGCAAGGAACTGCAGAGATCACAACAGATCAGAAAAGCAGAACGTTGTTTGTTTTTCTTGTGGAAAGAGGGGACACATAGCCAGAAGGTGTAACTCTTCACAGACAAGAAGGGAAAACTATCAAGAACTGATTCAGAAAGTATATAGTCTACAGACTCAATTGACATTGCATCAAGACAAAAGACCCCAAGAGGAACCTATTAACACCAGGCCAGTAGAGATGCGCGGATGGGCTATTATTTCATCCGCAACCGCATCACAAAACGCATGATCCGTCCGCTATCCATCTGCACCAATTTTTTTGACCAATTTTCAAAACCGCACCCGCCCGCCATCCGCCTGTTGTTTTTAGGTATAGGCGCTGTGACGCGAGGATAGAAAGTTCTTGCCTGTTCTTGAAAGGAGACTGATCCAATGCCGCAAAGATATTTAAAGGATAAAGCCCCTAGTATGAAAGCCTATTGGCTATGTTGTAGCCTATCCCCAGAATATTATCAGTGAAGTGACGTCTGTCTCCGATCGATGCACAGGGAGAAACTTTTAAATAGCCAAGCACATCGGCAAACCTGACCTTACCATAGGCTAGTAGGCCTACACTTTTTTATCATTGTAATAAAACGCAATTTTGTACACCATTTTAATATGGTAATATAGCCTACTGTTTTTAGTTTAGAAGGAAACGCCGAGTCTATTAATTCCGAAATTTCACCGCATTGTAGGCTTTATACTGTAACAACCCCAACACTTGCCTGCTTGCCTTGCAAATCAAAGTTTTCCGACTATTTTTCTTACCTTCTTTCTTAGCTGGTGATGTTACTGAGCTAGAAGTTTATCTTGTTCATCTCGCGCTGCCAATGCCCAATGTCACTTCTGAGTCAAATCACTCCATCATCTCTTTGAAATTCCTTATTCCACGAGTGGTAGGCTACAATGACTGGCTGTTTTAAAATATAACTAATAGCCTAACGAAACAAAATAACCCAGGCAGTTTCATCTACGACACGTTAAGGCTTAATCCAAAAATGACAGCTGACTCATAGCTTGCAGGTTTGCGGCGTTGCAAAGAGACGCGACATGATAGGGATCGTCACTTAATTTAAACTTTTTTGCTTCCTTTGTTTGCTTTGTATGCATACACGGAACAAGGTCAATTTACTGCCTGATGAAAATTTGATTATTTCAAAATGTGCTTGGATGTAGGTAACGACATTTAACAATGTGTATATATTTTGAATTTCGTTGGGTAAACCGCCACCCGCCCGAATTTAATTAAAATATTATTTTTTGTCACGTCATCCGCCCGATCCGTGGTTTAACCGCGGAGTCCGCGGGTGCAACCGCCAACCGCGCATCTCTACTGGCCAGTAGGGCTGTAACAATATTGGATCGAACCGAGAAATTGCGACACTCTGGGCCACGAACCTGCAGAACCGCGACATGCCCTCAGCTGTCACGTGATACAAAAAGTTTGGTTCGCTAGTAAGCCTACACGTGTGCTGTGTAGATTAATTACTAGGAACATTACTAGGAGAGGGGCAAAAAAATGCCCCCATAATTTTCTGTAATAATGAACGTGTCAAAAACATCGTAGCCTATGACCCGGTCAGTTGCCATTTAATGTTTTGATTTTCGCCTTGACTTGACTGATTGTTGCGTGAAGAAACGAACGTTCTAACAAAAAATATTTGGAGCGCTTTCTAATCAGACCTGTGACTTCGAGAGTGAGGAGAAATACGGATCAGCGCAGTCTCTGTCACCATCTCAGGTTCTAAAACATAAAATTCACACACCCAGCGACTGTCAAAAAAGAAAGCTAGATTGGCTTTGGGTGGAGGAGGACGTCGACGAAGAGAAAAAGACCCGGTTTTGTTTTCAAGGCATGTCGGAATTGTGGACAACGAGTTGCCCAAATCGTTGTCAAACCAGCACAGGCAAATTCTTCTGCTGACTCCATCAAGGGGAGCGAAAACATTTACGGTGCAGATCCATACAAGCGATCTGGGCGACGCGATCTGGGCGACCCCATGCATTTCAACGGGAGCCAGCTCCATTGTGACGTAGACCAGCGATCTGAGCGACGCGCCTGATGAAAATTCGAACATGCTCAAACTTATGCAAATGAGGAGCGATTTGATGACAATTGTTCTGTAAGCCTAAATAAGTGTGTCTAAATGATTCACAAGACGGTCCAGGGGGTAAACTTTCATTTGAGACCAAGATTATGCTTCTACCAGTTTGGGTTCATGTGTAGTAAACCTTTTGATTACAGTATACATTTTATACTACCTCACTCCTTTTTGACCATGGTTGTGTTTGCACCCCTGATACTTATTCTAGGGTAAAATATATTTTAAAAATCGCGAGGTAAAAAATAAAAAATAATAATAATAATATCGTGGGGTGTATCAAACCGTGGGTCAAGAATCGTGATACGAATCGAATCGTGAGGTAGGTGTATCGTTACAGCCCTACTGGCCAGACAAATCACTGCTTGAAGAGAATGGCTGTAACTCAGACACAAGCAGCCAAAACATTGGGATTCCAAATGATGCTGATAGTAGCACACTTTGAAAATGTGTGCTGTATCAAAAAGGGGGGAGTTTATATTTGTAATCCTGTTTTAATGTTGTGTTTTGATTAAGTTTGTGTTGTAATGCGGTGTTTTGATTATGTTTGTGTTGTTGATACCTGTTGGATGTGTGGACATTCTTGTGGGGAAAGGGGGGGGCAACGTTATTTATTTTCTTTTATATAAAATTTCAGACACCAGATGACCAATCAAATGCAAAGGGATACCACTTGTGGAAATGGAACCTGTGGGGCCGGAGTCCACTTGGGTGACCAGAGCGCCAAGGGTCAAGAGGCTTGAGGTGTGGAAAAGGGCCACCACAAAGCAGAACTGGGACCAACAAGAAAAATCCAGACGGCCACCACACAACAGATTTCTACAGACCAGGAATCCAAAGGACCTGAGACCATACATGGATCTGAGATCCACAAGCCCAGAGATTCACCTTAAGATTGACTGATGGAATGAAATGGACCACAACTGATGAAGACAATAAAGAAAACAACACTTTTCAGAGCTTCATCTGCTGAAAGGTGAAAGGCACACTCAATAGAGTGCATGGACAAGAAAGACAATGCGAGAATCAGAGTGTCTTCTCTGAAATTTGATAAAGTGATTTCCCCAGGACAAATATGCATATCCACCACTGGTGTGCATATCCTTACCCGAACGAACCCACAAAACACAGACACACAAAAAGAAGATGTATGCTTTGATGTTTGATAACAATTGGGACCATTTACATTTATATTTACTTGTGTTTAGGATGTCAGATGCCTTTGTGTTTTGCTCAATTATCTTAGACTGTCTCCTTGGCTGTGGTGGTTCTCAAATGCTTCTCCAAACCCGATAAAAGATATTTATCTTATAGTATCAAATTACAGAATGACCCCCTGATAAGTTACCTATAGGGGCTGGGAGATGACCAGTGTATGCGAGGGTGATGAGTCCAATGACGGGTAAGACTCCCTAATGGCCACAGAGGGGGCAACCTAAAGCAGGACATCACCCGCCACTGGACAACTCTGTGAAAGATGTGACTCTGAGAAAGAAAGTTGATTTGATGCTATGTATGGCTTCATAGCATCAAGGGGTGGACTGTAAGATTCATGATCAAGCAGCTGCTGTGACCACCAGCGGAATACCCAAAATGGTTATCTTATCATGGTCACAAAGGAAAAGTCCCCACACTGGTATTGCTCAGACACCTGGGGTCAGGAAGCAAACTGATGTGTGAGTGACTGCAATTAATCATAGTATGGGAATGAGGGAGGCCATTGAGAACCATCTCAGACTCAGACAGAGAAACCAGATTATCAGATACAACAACAAAAGGTTGCCAGACCTGTTTGCATTACAAGCCTAGGTCATTTACATTAGAAGCCTAGGACTAGGAGTGGTCTTAAAAACAGTATATATGGCTTGAATTGTGGATGCTTGTGATTCAGTCCTACACCACTGAATCCGGAGTAAGGCTGCTTCGTCACTGCACATTATTGGAATAAAGATTGCTGCATCAGAAACAAAGAAACCTCTATCATTTCTTACACCAGGTATACTTAATACTAATTCCTTAGCATGCGAAACCTGTCAGAGGAGACGAGTACTTCAGCTGCCATCAAGACAAAAAAACTGCCCTACTCACAAAGGAAGCACAAAACTCTCTGTAAGGTATAAAATAAACCAAGCCCAAAATGGACAAATGCATTTGGATTCTGGCACTCACAGCCTCAATGCTTGAGTTCTTGTTGGCAATGTCTCTCAGCTCCTGCATGAAAAGCTGCTTGAGGTCGCCCATCTCCTGATAGACCTTCCTCCTCTCCTCATCCTTCCATCGGTCCAGCTCCTGGCGCTCTGTGGCCTCTTTCCTCCTCTGCTCCTCCAGCTCCTGTGGGGTATAATCGTTACAGTGGAAGGAAGTAAAAGTAAAAAGCATGATGAATAATGCTATTACTAAATCTAAAATCCAGCAACACATCCACAAACATTGGTTGGAACTGCATGACATAAAATTTAATTTGAAGCTTTACTTGTAAGGTAGATTACGTATGACTCCAGAGGTCAACTTAAGCAGAAGTTGCACAGGTTACTGGGTATCCTGAGATTAAGAAAATTCGATGGTACTCCTATTACTATAGACCGAGACCAACACCATGTGACTTGTGGTTATACAGTAGGTGGCCACTCGCTTCATCAGTCCGGGAGCAAGAACCGACACACCCACTTTTTCAGACGGGAAAGAGTTCAGGTCCTACCTGGTTCTTCCTCAGGGCCTCTGCCTCCCTATCTGCATCGAGGGCAGCCTGGCTGAGTCTCAGCCTCTCCCTCAGCTCCTCCATGCCATCCTCCACCTGCTCCATCTGCCTCTTCTTCTGCTTCTCTGAGAATGCACATAACACACAGTACACAGTCACACTTACAACATATAATGTGCCCTGTGGCAGAAAAATCAAGAGCTAACAAGATCAATTTAATCATACTAGGTAACAGAAACTCAATTTTCACTCTCGTATGGAACTAACAGAGCCTTGTTCTTATGATTCCTTCACGTAACACAAATTAATTAATAAAAAATGTTGAACTACACGAAAACCGTGGTGTCATACACTATTTGAATCAAACTGCCCGGTCCCACCTGTTTCTGTGGCCTCCGGATGCCTCCGCTGTTGATGAGCTTGAAGGTAGGAGTAGTTTACGAAGGACTTCTCACATAGCTGGCACTACAAGGGGAGAAATCCAAGTTTGTGACTTATCTAATCAAAGGGTAAAACTTTCAATACTGTGATTAGCATGCAAAAACTAATAGTTCAACAGTGGCACAGTGGAAAACATAAGTCTAGAAAAGGCTGGGTCTATTTACTATATAACAGGATCATCTATGAACCCCGTGGAGTGTCTGACCTTGTGGTAGTTGTTGGCGGCGGCCTGCAGGAGGAGCTGTTGGGTGGAGATTATCTTCTTCCTGCGCTTGCTCTCAAGCCTCTCAGCCTGCAGCTCCGTGTCCAGCTTGGCCTTCTCCTCAGCCTCCCGCTCCACAGCGGAGAGTGCCCCCAAAAGTTTCTCCTCCAGGCTGCTAAGCTGGGCGCTCAGATAGTCCTGGCAGTGCAACAGGTACTCTGTGCTGAGCTGCGACATGCGCAGGACCTTCACCAGGGCGGGATCGATAGAGCCCCGACAGTGGGGGCACCTCTCGCCACTCACATCGCAAAAGGTCACGGCAGTGATGTGCTCCTGGAGGAGCCTGATGTCCATCTCCCTGGCAACACGGTCCACATCCAGAGCCCCGATCCGGCGCCAGTCAACGGGTTCAATGCGCGCCCGGAAGTGAAAGGGGTGAACATGGCCCGGGCCCCAGGTGGGAGAAGGAAGCAGTCCTGACAGGGGGGCCTCACTGCTGGAGAACTGCCCAGGCATGGTAATATGTTTCAGGGGGAATGGGGAGACTGGGTACCCTCTGCCTGTGTAGAGGAGCTAGATAGAGTAACGGATAAACTTTATTGTCAAGCAAGAAGAGGGGTTGCCGAGGACATTAGTGTTACACAGATGCCACAGACATAATACTGACCTACTGACAAGTCTAACAACAGAATTATACTTCAGGTAAGATCATTTGTTCATGACATTTGCCATTCTACTTCACATGACCAGTTACAAAAAGTTATGGCAATTAAGTCAACATCTATTATATTCTAGTAATGATGAAACAGGCAGACAAAATGTATTAAGACATGGAGGATTCCAGCTAGGTGTCCATTCTGTAAAATGAGCTATTTTACAGCAGCTGGCAAGACTAACAATAAAAAAAACTGTGTACAGAAGACCAGCTAGCAGTTTGAACAGCTAGGAATGAAACAGATCAACATCTAAATTCCCTCTGGATAACCAGGCAAACAATACAAATCAATGTGGTTATGCGATTGTATTGAAAGACACTAGTTAAAAGCTATTTGTGACCATTTGTCAAATAAGATCCTTGAGGTAAACGGTACCTGGTAATGGTTCATCCTGCCTAGAGATATATGTAAATTCTTGAACGCTGAGATTAACCAGCTTGTCTCCTTGGAGCTCGGATGTAAACATTAGCTTTAGAAGAATGCATTGTTGCCATAAAACAGCGTTCTACTATTCCTGTCAGCCCTCTCTGTTGCCTATCAACAAAATCTAAACAATAGCCTGTGTTTGTGTACTCAAATTTCTGATAGCATTTCCTAAATAAAATGTTAGCTTACAAACATAACATTGGCACTCCTCTGATGCCCAAAACGTCTCTCGTAATCTCTCTTTAATGCGGTACGTTAAGTGTGATAAATGTTCAACCAACGATGGTCAGTTAATGGAAACTCCTAGATTATGACTTTCCTTCAGAGGTGAAAACAAATACACCATTTAACCTAATCGCTTCAGTCCCATAATGTAGTCCCCGATAGCTATGGAGACCGCTGGAAAATGACTCGCTGATTATCATGCCAACCCAATATGACTTCCAATGCCCATAATACAATTCAGCAGATTTTACAACAGCGTATTGGATATTTTAATCCTAACTTGTATGGTAGATATTAAAGGTACTTTCCGCGCCTGCTGAAACACTACTTGTTTAACCCACCGCTTGTTTAAAAACGACGGTAATTTTCAGACAACTTCTTGCATGCCATTACAGAAAAAGACCTAACGTTAGCCTCTTTCATCATGCATAATGCACGTTAATGAACGTAACGTTACGTTACAGTCAGCATAGCTTAGTTAAACGTATGCGTATTAAGTTTTGTTAAGAAATGTTGTGCTCCAGCGGGGCTGAGGGATTTCTACTTTACCCAGCAAAAACGTATAGTCCAAAAACTACTTGAAACTTGGAGTTGTTTAGTTCACCAATATTTATGTAATGGAGAAGTTGAGGCATCGGCACAGTCTGAAAGTTAGGCTAGGATAAAAGCAACTTTCGAATAGCTAACGGTCAGTGTAGCTAGCACGCAAGCTACTGTGCTTTCTTTGACCAAACACTAGGATAGCTTTATAACGTTATCTATCTATCAAACATTGCATTTGTTTCCTGTGTTAACATTATGGTCGATAGTAAAGGTTAACATTAACAAGCTACCTAGCTGCTGCCCAAATGTATCCCATGTTCAATGGCAACGCAACATAAAACCTGCTTAATGTTAAATATTTCAGTATCTGTTTTGTTCATACAGTAAAAAGAGGTTTGTCATAAACTGACGTTAGGGTAACGTTTTACACCAGCATGCTGTATCCGACTGTGCTTAGACAACATCTGATCTTTAATGTTAGGTAAGATATGAATTGCTAAGGGTATCGGCAAGCAATTAGATAATTGTCTATCATTCTTATCTGCCTTTACCACCTGATCAACACCTATAGTATTTCGCTGTTTGCCTGTGCTAGCTAGCTAACCACTCGCTGACGTAACGTTAGCGTACCTGCACTGGGCTTGATCGTTTTCAAAATTCTTCATGAAAAAAAAGAAAAATGACAATCGAATTATCTTCTCCCGCAATACACATTCTATTCCGTCATGCTTTGATTCTTTGTTTTGTTAGTGAGCGAAAACCGCCGTCTTGCAGAAACGCATCTGCAGTTAACAGCTGCAAAGGCCATGGACAGACCAAAGCGAAGCATAAACGGTTACCAAGGAGACACAGATGGGTGCAGATGTCGGAAACGTTTGGCTAATAGCCCTCTAATCAGTCAGTGTTGTCTCTTATTGCCTGAAAAAAATAAACAAGGAGAGAAGGCAGTTATTTACTATTTTATCTTGTGCTGCCCAGCCCATACTGTGGTCGTGTTTTTCATAATTATTCTCTTAACGAAGAGTTAAATTAAAGGCTAGTCTATGCAAATATGTAACCTATGGCAATGATTAATAGGCTGTTTTCACAAGTAGCCTTGGTAACGTAAGGCTACCGACTGTCCCTACGTTCTGGTTTAATTTCCAGTACAGCCAGAAATGTTGGAATAATGTAAACTAATAATGCATGCATGAGGTACAATATGAGACATGTGATGAACAATCAACAATTTAAAAAATATATCGTCAATCATTTCGCAGCAAACTGTAATTTTTGAAAAATATGCACACAAAAAGAGATACTTAATAGTGTGTACAATCGGCCATGTATCAGACAGAAAGGGATTGTACCTACCTATGATGACTGGTTGTGTTCCTTTTCATGAACGTGAGAAATCTTCACAATGAGCAAAGGCTGCCTTAGCAGGAAAGATGTGACGGTAGAGTTTCAGGATTGTCTATCCTAAGGATAAGCGAATGACATGATACATGGATATGTATGGATATGGTTACAATTAACATTCAGCGCAATCCTTATTGCTTATAGCTATTGCATGCAGAATGTTCTGTGGTCAGTTGTAAAATGTTCTCCATAACAGGTTTTCAGTCAGTAGCCTAATCCCAACTGTGTTAAACAGACAACTTTCTCTCATTTAGTGTCCGTGTCCTACACTAGATGGCGACAGCAAACTACGCTCAACAAATACAAACTTGCTATGAAAGTGAAGGTTGTCATAGCAATGTTGGTTGAGTCTGACGCTGACTGCAAACCGAATACTCAGTGGATACTTGAAGGGTTACTTTCTTCAGCAGCTGAGCAAACAGCTGAATGTCTATGTGGGTCAGAGAGGTTTCCTATGGCCTGAGCTCTATGAGGTAGGCCATATAACTGGATAGGCCCATATAACTGGATAGCCCATAATTGGCCTTTTTTCTGGTTTGATATAAAATGAGGCAGAAGTATGGATAAATATCTATCACACCATCTTTATGTTGGTGGATAGTTATGCAATTCATAGATATGAGGCATTTCACAGTCATAGCAGAGACTGAAATCAGGATAGGTCATTATACATGCAATATTCCTATTTCCAAAACATGTGTTTTAGTGCAGGGGGTTTCTCTGCAGGGGACATCTTAGCAATACTAAATTAAATGAATGGGACTATATGAGTTACTAGATCATATTTAGCTTTCCTGTGATTTACCTCAAATCTGCTATGGCTATCTGGAGGTTATGATTGAAAATATTTGAATTAACGGAACTCTATTTATTCTTACCTCCTGAATCAAATGGAATGTTTTAATGAAAGTTATTCTCCTTAATTTTTGTGTCGTTTGCATAAATAGTTAAATAACTATCTTAGCATAAATAATTACTGATGGAGGTAATTATGGGGCCGTTTGTTTACTGAGGGGTCCCTGTTCACTCCCCCCCCCTCTCTCTCACACACACACACACACACACACACACACACCACTTGAACCATATGTTAATGTCCAACATAAGCCCCCAACACACACACACACACACACACACACACACACACACACACACAAGCACGGACACTTTCCCTTTCTCTAATTCCCCATTCTCTCTCACATACACATGAACACACACACGCACACACACAGACACAAACATACAAACACTCTTATCAGGGGACTGATGACTGACTGCATTCCTCATCTGTGGGGGGCCTCTCACCACTGCCCACCCCAAGCTCCCTCCCTCCCCAAATAATCCTGTGTTGTTCTGAAACACACACTCCTCATGTCCACCCACTCACCAAAATCCCCCACCCAACCCGTCCAGATGCAGCTCCTCTCGCTAGGGCCTAACACAAGACTAAGCCCTGACGTCTCCTAGCTGAGAAATACTGTAATAAAGAAACAGAATTGAAAGGTTCACATAACTAGTCACAGCAGTCCCCTAACCAATGTGTGTGTGTGTGTGTGTGTGTGTGTGTGTGTGTGTGTGTGTGTGTGAATTTAACGCTTGAAACAAAGGACCTGGTGCATGAATTTTATTTATGAACGTGAGTGTGTTTGTAGGTATTTTTGATAGCTCATACTGCCTTCCACATCAAGTTTTCAAATTCTTGTGCAGTGATAACGTGTTGCACACGGCTATGTTCCACTCTGTTGCTCTGTTCTTATTAACTGAACGAAATAGTCCCAACTGCCCTACACAGAATGTCCACATGGTGGTGGATGTACTTGTGTGTGTCTGATAATGTGTCTCTATGTGAGTAGTACATTACTTTATGTAAAATACACAAAATTACATCAAGTACAAGTTAGTGAGAAGAAACCTGGGAAAGGTTTTAAAATACTGTTTTTAATTTATATGTTTGACAAAAACATCCCCATTAACATGTATTTACTTTTTTGTTGGTACTGCATTCTTTATTTACTTTGTTAAAAAACTATACATCAAGCAATGCCCATATAATATTACAATATTTGTTACATTATCCTTATTTAAGTCAGGTATATCAAAAATATAAATGTGTTATTTCAAACATACTGGTACAACACGGTTTACATGTGGGAAACAATTAACGAAAAGTTAACAAAATATTTGTTGATAATTACAGTTGACCATTTTACCAAAAGATTTGTCTTGCTTTTTTCGAAAAGAACTTGGCCTGTCTGTCTGTATGAAGACAACCTATGACCCAATTACAGTATTGCACAATGACAGCGTCATGCAGAGAATGTGGAGTGGATGTAAAAGCCCAAGCCAGGGCCAGGATATGAGTCATGAGATGAGTGGTTCCAGCCAAAACAGATACAAGCTGGGAGCACGATCCATTAACTGCTGCATCACAAGGGTCTACCTAACTATGGAATGGAACTGATGTATTGCAAAATTATTTTGATTGCTCTTTTCACATGGCATATTGTGAGCATTATTTCAAGCCCCATCGACCACATTTGAACAAGCTGAAGAAAAAAAGAGAATGTTATTTAATATGGCATAACAATAAATAAAATCAGCAATATGGTCAGAATATGGTCAGAAGGGCAAGCTGCTGTTGAGATCATCAGTGTTCTGAACATTATCATACCCATATACAGTGCATTTGGAAAGATTCAGTCATCTTAAAATGGATTTAACTTTTTCTCATCAACTTACACACAATAATACAATGCCAATGCAAAAACAAGTTTTTGGAGTTTTTTGTTATTTTATAAAAAATAAAAGATTTCAGTATTCAAAACATTAACTTACTACGTGCTTTGAGCAACTTTGGCTGCAATGACAGCCTCTAGCCTTCATGGGAATGATCCTACAAACATGACACACTTTCTTTTGGAAGTTTTCCCGAAGACACTCCTGTGTTTTCTTGGCGGTTTGCTTTGGTTTGTTGTCTTGGTAAAATGCAAAATTTCGCCCCAGCCTGAGGCACTCTGGTTTTCACTCAAAGATGCTCTTTCATTTCCATCTATCGTCCTTCATCCCTCTTTCCCTCTATCATGACTCGTCTCCCAATCCCTATGGCAGAAAAACATCCCCACAGCATGATGCAAACACCACCGTGTTTAACTATAGGGAAGGTATTAATGAGGTGATGCTCAGTGCCTGGTACTCATTTTAAGATGAGTCTAAAACATAACGGAATGTGGAAACTTGAAAGGGTCTGAAACCCTTCTGAATGCACTGTGTGTCTACTGACCAAGGTTGAAATTCTTCATTCAAAGGCCAGGAGATAAAACTATCACTTTCCGGTAGATAGAAGATGATAAAGTGTAGCCATTTTATGTTTGTTTTCTATCCCTGGCTGTACAATGTAGAGGAGTCTTCAAAATCATAAAAATTTAAAGTAGCATATAAAGCCTAGTCTCAAAACAGATAATGACATTTAATAGAAAGTCAGGAAAAACTATTGTTGATCTTTTATCTGACTTTTCTGTTTGTTCAAAATGTTTTGAAACTTAGTTAAGGCTTTTTTAAGACGCAGAACCGTAAGCACGTAATTTACACAAGGGACTTGTTTTAGACAAGTTTTGATTTACGGTTCTTTAAGGTTCCTAAGGTTCCCTAAGGACTGTGCGTGTTGCAAAGCAAATCAACGCCAGAACTGTAGGTTTTATTTTGAGTGAAGTAAGCGTATTTATTGCAGAAGGACAAAGGAAAACAACTTACCGGAGCATGAAAGTGTAGTGGGCGAAAGGCTTGATGTTATGAATACATGTGTTACACAAAATACAAAGGTTGGCAATTCAGTACCAGTGGCGAAAAAGACAGATCACATGATGCAGAAGTTCGTTTATTGACACATCTTTTAATGACGGCCAAAACGATGTGTTTATGAGTTACATTATTCAAAGATGAGAGGTTAACGGCTAGAGAATCGCCAGGTATACCTCCTCATCATGAGTGTAGCCTATGTTGTCAGCGCTTGTAAATACAACGGTGTTCATATCAAACTCGCGGGTGCAATTGATTGATTCACGTCAATATGAACTCAATGAATGATATCACCATGACTCACAAGTGGTGGAAAATGAATATGAAAGTATTTGTTCGGTGAATTAGCACATTCTCTCCAAACAATCTCGGGTGAGAATGGGATATTCTCTCCATAAATTTGCGGTTATTTGAGCGTCCTTATAAGTGTTTAAAGAGGGTTTGTAAAGGAGTTCATGTCTTCGGACCTCTTCTGTTATGTTTGTTCATAATCCACAAGAAAAGGCTTGTGAGACGGTCTGCAGGGTATTCATGATTAAAAAACGGAAACGTGAGACTCTGTGAAAGCCAGCCAATCACCGGAGGCCGGAGTGTCTTTGTCGGATAGTCAGAAATTTTGGGCGACGCACTTAAGCACGTAAGGGGGGGTATTTTACTGCGCAAGGGGCTCTTGTGTATCTTACGTGCTTACGCGTTGCGTCTAAAACGGAGCATATATCACCTTTTACATTACATGATAAAATTGTACTTATTATAGTTTGTAAATTTAAAATGTAGTAAGGTTAAGAACTCTGATCAAATAAAATAAATAAAGTGTTTTACTGATAAAATATTTAAGTTTAACTGATTGATGAAACAAATTGAAAATCTTTAACTCTTCACTTCTAACGAAGTTTTGTCTTCTCAGGAAGTCTTGTATGAGAATATCCCATTCTCACCCGCGTTGTAGAAAATGTGTTAAAGAAAAGCTATGCAACAGCTGAAGGGCATCTGCTTTTAAATTAAAAACAGGTAATAGGTTTGTTTTAGAAAAAAAAAAACCTGGGAAAAACACACATAAATACAGTGTGTAGTGTCCTCAGAGGACCTTAAAGCCTGAGGATCGTCACGTTGTCACTCTCTCAAGCTGTTTTAACGATGAGATTCTGATTCTTTTTCAGTGACTCACGCAACTGGTGCATTCTAACAGAAAGACTGTGAACATGAAGCTGCTTGTATAATAGCGAGTAAGATGATAAAACGGATACCTGTTCAAGCAAGCCTGTTTTGACACATGGAAACTGGGCCATTCGTGCATCACGTGCAAAACCATGGATATCATTCAATATTTAATTCAAACACGTGTGTAAAAGAGTGGATTTTATTGCATGACTAACATGGCTAAATCAATGTGGTAATCTCCACAGGTCGGGGGATGCTGTGGTGTTTATTGTAAACCTCTTGAACATTGCTCAGATTTGACTGTTTGCTCATTGAAAAGTTAACCACTTCACCAAGGGCGTGGTTCAGACATGACATGGCCAAACTCGTCACCGACCAGTTATTCATCTGTGCTATGATACTATGGTAAGCCACTGATTGCCCTAAGGCAAAATTCACTTGAAATCAGATGCCGTGCATGATGTTGGATTCAGCAGAGCCCTGATATTACAAAACTTCCTGAGAAGACAAAACTTCGTTCTTCCTTAGAAGTTTATGAATATTTCCAAATATTGATACTCGGCACAATCCACTCACTTAAGACTCAGAGCATTGCTCGATTTTTTAGTCATAGTAAAAACAACAATATGGTTGTCAAACATTTAAGTCATTTTCCTTTTCTTGGAAATGTGAGTGTAACCCATTTCTTTAAAAAAAGTTTCCCTCTTGATTCACTGAAGAAATCCGTTCAAAACACAGTAAACAAGCAGGCTACCTGCATGTGAATGTTTCAAAAGGGAAGAAAAAAAACACAAAGCATTTGGCATGATCAGGTTGTTCTGAATAGAACAGTAATTTATTTTTGATGGAGAAAAAAAAAAAAAAGTCAGAAATAGCACATTACAAGGGTATTTCTTTTTTTTTTTTAAAGATCTCTCAAAGGCTCAGTGATCAAGTTCATACAATACAATTTGCTTGTTTACTACAATTCCTTCAGACAAAAACAGAACGCCAGTGGAGAATGGAAACAAAGATCTGGTAGAGGAGACAAGACTGTACAGGTAAACCATATGCGTTTGGTATGGATTCGTTCTGAGCTACAAACTATGAACCAGGTTGTGTACAAAAGCAATAGTACAAGAGGCACAGAAAACATTTAGAAAACACAGGACATACCATATGCTCCTCACAGATCTGGCGGTTTCAAATGGGATTGCTTAAAAAAAAAATAAACATACAACTGCTCATCTTTTGTGGGTGTTTTTTTATTTTGGTTTTCAATTGGTATCGTTTTAAGAGTTTCAGTACTCAAGGTACACAGTTTTGAATCTAAATGCGTGCATTTGCCAGACACATTAGAATTTGCCAAACCAATTTTTTTTATTCTGCATATGAAGTATATCACTCAACATTGACAATATGATGGCTCACTTCATTTTTGTACTAGCAGATTTGAAATACCTCCAAGCAAATACTCCAGCAAAACACCATCTATAATACCCCTCCACCTCTCTAAACATCACCACTTGCTCCATCCTTTCCAAGATGACAGTTCACAGACTACTATGTTACAA
This sequence comes from Sprattus sprattus, assembly GCF_963457725.1. Classification (NCBI taxonomy): domain Eukaryota; kingdom Metazoa; phylum Chordata; class Actinopteri; order Clupeiformes; family Clupeidae; genus Sprattus; species Sprattus sprattus. The sequence goes on along the minus strand of NC_137921.1, from coordinate 43,353,720 downwards.
TAAAGAGTGCTGAGTACAAACATGAGGTAAGAAAGTGGTTGGATTATAAATCATGCAGAACATGCTAAACAGACCCTCCAAAACAAAATTGATGAAGGTTTATTTATAAAAAAAAATAAAAAAAAAAAAAAAAAAACATAAGTGTGCATTAAAAAAAAAAAATAGACTTACACAGCTTTGCTTCTTTGGTTACAAACAGGTTGTTGAACAATTTCACAGCTTTCTGCCCCCAACTCCCAAAATAAACTATGCGCCTTTTGAATTCTCAACTAGTCTGGGGATGTATGGCAATCACCTCACCATTCTCAAAGAAAAACAAATGAACAAGTTTCTTCATCAAAATATCTCACCATAGATTTGTTAAAATTTGTCATTTCAAAAGAATTGGTGTCACCTGTACAAACTTGCTATGCTCTTAATACTTTACTCTTTACAAATGTACATTCATTGTAGACTTTACCTACCATTTGTTAGCAATGCCAGTTATATAATTGCCATTAGTGTTGAGTTATCATAGGGATTTCTATGGTCTTTATGGAGTCTAATTTATGTGGTAGAACATTCAAATGTGTGATTTGAAATTTCATAAACCAAGATTTGTCTTCAACATTAAACCATCTGTGGCATTGTTCATTTATGTTATGAAAATAGCAGCCCAGTAATAAATAAAACAGCAAAACAGTAAAATCTGAACTTGTCTTTACCTGTCATTAACATGTTGAATAATAAAGTCAGGAAACAGATAAATGGGGGGGGGGGGGGGGGGGGAACGACACACGACTGAATGCACAGTTCTTGCAACATAAAAACAGGATTTTTAAAATCAAAATGTTAAAAACAAGGCTGACCATCCAACCCGAGACACCCCACTTTCCTAAATGAAGAATTCATTCTCCCTCAGAAATGTCCAATTACCTGTCAAACTCATTTCACAGAACCAACGCCACCAAACCCCCTAAACAGGTCTCGCTGCAGCTGGAAGAGGCCTTCAGAGGCCTTCTCCCCAGAGCCGCCTCCTGCCACCCATCCAGCCTTCCACCCTTCTCTGGGCTCCACACGCCCTCCTCACCCCTATGAGGCCCCTGGGCCAGCCCCTGCTGTGGATGCTGCGGATGCTTGGTAAGCGGCCAGAGAACAGGAAAGCGCTCACATGATGATTGTCTAGTACTGGGAAGGCCACACGACACAGCACACTGAAGCATGGCTCTTCACAAGTTAAAAGACGTTGGTGGCAAAAAAAACAAACAAGGCTGATTTTTTTTTCTCTCTTCTTGACAAGAAAAACTGCAAAGATGTTTGCTCTTTTTGTGATTCTTAAATGTTTCTTCAGATCCCGTGCTGGGAGACACAGAGAAAGCACTTCAGGCAGAGGAAACATTGTGGGGTTGGGGAGGGGGAGCTGTGGGTTCGGCACTGGTGAGGGGGTGCTGCTGGGGCTGATAAGGCTGCTGAGGGGGCGACGTGCTGCCCGTGGGAGGACTGATCTGGACCGGGAGTTGAGAGAGCTGATCGCTGTTGGCCAAAGACTTGAGCACGGCGTTCTCTCGTTCGAGCACAGAGTTCCTCTCATACAGCTCTTTAATCTGTTCCTTCAGGACCTCCACCTCCTCACGTACAGCATACATTAGATGGCTTTTTACCAGATCCTAAGAGACAGATAAAAGTACAAACATGTAAGAATACAAAATATGCCTACAGGCCAGTGATGGCCAGATTTAAACATTACTTCCATACAAGTGAACAGCTTTAAATAGTATAACACTGATCAAAACTTTACTCAAACATGGTCAGTTCTGTCAGTTAAACTACTTCAGATATGTTTTAAAGTTGTATTTAATTTCACTTCAGTTCAGCTATTGCTACTAATGTTTAACAACAAGAATGTTCAAATTAGTATTTTACAGTGTCGCCATGGTTATGGAATGGACTTGATCTTGATATACAGTCTCACTCCCCCCCTCCTGTCCACTGCACAATGAGAGCTACTCTGCATGCCGTTTTAAGAAGGAATACAAGCTAGACTGAAAAACGCCACACTCACCATTGCCTGCTCGATTTTATTATCAATGGCTACAACACTGGCTCCAGATGCACTGCAAAGAAACAGAAAAAAATGTTAGGGGATCCATTCCAATCTAGTGAGTGCTTCCTGGTAAAGAAAAGAAAGTGATTAAAGCAGACTCAATTTCGAACAGGTTCAAGCTAGTGAAATTATGGCATCAGATCAAGGAATCACTTCTTAGAAATCCTTTTAGCCACCTACATGGCCTCATCTGATCATATTCAGTAAACAGTTTTTCGCAGTCTTCTAATCGGAGCAATAATCGTACTACGACATAGTCTGCACCTATACTGTCCTGGGATTAGATCTGTAGTTTACACGTCAACAATCACGGTGGCGCTGCAGTCGTAAAGGGCGGGGTGTGAAAGCGGATACCCCCTTAATGTCCACGCGCAAACACAGGCAATCAAAAAAAACATTATTTCCCGGAAGACCACATTAGCTGGCAACACAATGGCACGTCTCAATAGGTAAAACAAAGCCAGCTGCAGAGTGCACAGGCCCCACGTGACAAGGTTTGGCGTGTGGTTTTTAGGCACCCCGTTACCATTTCTGTCAAGAGTGTACCGTTTCCCAAAGTTTGTGACGTTCAGAGCAGTAGTCTCCAGACCGTTGACGTAAGCTTTTAACTCTAACACTTCCAGACAGAAATTGTTAAGGAGTTTAAGAGTAAAACATACACGAACTCAGACTTTCTGCATCAACAAAAAGTTCACGATAAGCAACAAGTCGACACAAATCAACCCACACAACCGTTATATTAAACAATTCTGCTCTGGTTTGGCACAGATTAGATTGCATTCTGTTTTACAGGGTACACGCTGTGCTAACACGACAGAACATAGCCTACCCTTCGCTGGAAGACCGCAGACATTAAGGTTACACATAAAAGTACACAGACTTACTTAGTTCTGCTCAAAAACGGCCACCGCTGCTGAAATGTCTCTGTTGGGATGCTATAATCTATCAATGTATCAATTCAATCCCATGCGCCCTCCGAGCTGCGTCACTTCTGATGAACAAAGAGTCCGCCCCGCAATGCATTACTACACCGCGAGCAGGCGCTCCAGTGGACCCAATGAGCAGGCGGTCAGGTAGACACCACTGGCGTCTCTCTGGTAGTGCATGTTGCAGCCGAGCCTACGTTGCAAGTTTATAGTGTTGGTAAAATGCACAAGGCTCCATGTAATTGTTCCACCTGAACCACTTGCGTTATTTCTTCTAGATGATCCGATTTATCATAATTCAACAACATAGTATATTACTAGAACGTAGATGTTCTATAAACAACATTTAATTACACAGTAACAACAAGTTGGTCAATATCGCACCAACGTGGTCAGCAACACAAAAGTCATCACTACAAATATACAACACGAACATATCCAACTCATATATATTGGATATGTTCATGTATACGTGTGTGTGGTAAGCTGCACAAACGTCCCATACGTGCAGTTCAGCATGGCAATGCAAACTGTACACGCGCCTCGACAGTGAACCCTCGGTCCATCTTAACACAACGGCGTTTCTGGCGAAAACTAAGCATGATCTACATAAAGTACATAATAACATATCCGCTCCCGTGGACTATACAAACGGCCAATTCACCTTATTCCCCCATCTACCACACCCGGACAGATTCCGTCGGAACGACTTAAACCTATAGGTTACATTGCTTGTATTCCAACATTGCGACGGATTCTCGGTACCATACACTTAATTACCACCTGGCAAACCTGACAATATGCTTTTACTCCAACACCTGTGTTCCACCATATAATCAATGTTCCAAAATGCCAAACCCAAGAGGTGATATTTTTACCTGCTGCATCGCGCTCGGTAGCACATCAGTGGCCGCGAATACGTTGGCGATGAACCAGGTGAGTAGGGAAGACTGTAACTTATTTGGCACCTCATGTCGAATGTTGTATGAATCACTTTCTCCCTCAAAACCCAGAGAAACACTTGCAAGCATCCACAATCAGACTGACTTCCTATGAACCTCTGCACTTTTAAAGAGTCCAGGAGGGAGGACGCAGCTTATTAGGGGGAGGAGTTGCGCCACGGCTCCGTTTGGCGACGTGAGTTATCTGCCTCGCTCCATCTTTACTTATCTAAGCATATCAAAAGTTCCCCTTTGTGTTATTCCTCAACCCCTAACAAAAAAAAAACATATTTGACGCACTACGCATATCAAGGAGTGACACGTTTCTCATACATGGTCAAGAACCAACAGCCTAATCGAAACGATTGTCTTAGAAGCCTTCATTTTATGGTCATACATGAAACATTTGTGTTGTGTCTACTTCACAGTATACAACTTCAAACTGACAGCCTCTTTAGGTCAGGAAAGATTACGTTTTTCCTTGGGTGTATAACAGTCTGTGTGTAAGCATTAAATAAAAGGTTGCTCCATTGGTCAACTCAAAAAACTGCAATAGGTTTTATTGCTAACTTTCCCTCACTCTCTGGTTGCCACATTTCCCCAGTGTTGCTAATGACCAACTTTCTATGAGATCTTTGATTAGGTGGATGCCTTGGCTATTGTCCTGGGTGTTTTGTGTTTTTTGCTGGGAGGGGAGCAAATTCTGCATGTGCCTGGCAAGGCAGCTGACATAATTCCTCCCAATCCCCTCTGCTATCTCTGGATTGCCATCTAATTGTTTATCCAAACAGTTAGCGGAAAAGACATTCTTGGCTCTGAACACTGATTAGCATGGAAGAGACAAGAGCAGAGATAGCAGCTCACCAGCTAGTCCTGGAATGTGTTTATCAATGCCGGAGCCGTGACAACATTGTCAACATTAAATTTTAATTCATGACGGTGTGTTTGTCTTGGAGACTCATGCAAAACGGTGTCCCCCTGAAAGCCCCCCAAAACAATGCAGTCGGTACATGTTCTTCTAAAAGGCAAATGGACTGCTTATGTAAGGACAACTCGCTGTGTGTCACCACCAACAAAGCCTTGCTGGACCAAAACATGTCAAGCATTGACCCTGTAACAAGACACATACACGTGCAGCAAAGAATGCGGAGACTATCATATCACATGTTTTTTTAAACACCAACCCAAAATCTGTTCTTGATTAAGACCAACACATACACAGTTTATTTTTCCAAAACAAAAAGTACAAACAGGGGGAGCTTTGAAACAAAAAAGACCAGGTCTAATCTGAATCATCCCTTTCTACTTGTTGTTACCAAGTCCTGATCTTCCAAAAGGCTTAGCCGGCTGTCGATCACATTCATGTGCAAATGCATAAGCAAGGCTCTTCTTTATGCCAATGACGCAATCCAATTATCTCAATGGGCTCATCAGCCTCCTTGATGAACATGTGTCAGAGGTCAGCTGGGTTGCTGATCTTTCATGGCACTACCAAATGGGTATGCACTGTTGCTTAAAAAGGAAAAAAAAAAAAAAAACCCTCTTCTCCCCAGGTTATGCTAGAAATGGTCTTCAGTCTAACTGGTGAGGAGGGACATTTGTTCACTTCTCAAACTGCAGGTTATTTAAGGCTATGCTTGCTGAATGTGGTCTGAGGGATGACAGTAGTCGCGTATGTGGCCAAGGATGGGGCCGTAATGATAGCCTCTTGCCTGGAATTCTGAGAAATGTGGGGGCACATGGAAGCACACGTTCCAATGCTAACCCTAGAACTATGGGGCCACAGCCAGGTGACCTGGTACCAGGACATCTCACTCTCTCTCACACACACACACACACACACACACACACACACACACACACACCAGATGAATCATGCTGCGTTCGCTCTAGGGACAATTCCACAAATAACCAAACATTTAATCACCAACGTATTCTCAAGACATCAAAGCAATTCACAATTCAATTCACAAACTCCCTGATTTCTTGAGTAAAGCTGTACCAGTGCCAAACCACACATGAAGCTGTTGATTTTTTGTGAGATCCCCCCCCCCCCTCTTCTAACAAAACCTGAAAAGGATGGGATGACAGAGGAGGGTTGGGCCAAGCATGTGGGCTGCAGTAGAAGCTGCTGGCCTCAGATGCCCTGCTGCTCTGGAAGCTCGAGTTCTCCTTCCAGCCTTTAAATCAGAGTCATGGGTAGGGAGACCTTTATCCGCTCCAGTCCGTTGCTGTAAACAGAACTAGAGGTTTCGTAAATACGGACGGAGCGCTAATTTGCTCGCGCGCTTTGCTCTTGTTGCATAATCCTTCATGGACAGCTGGGCTTGGGCACAGGTGGGGAGGCCGGGGCAGGAATGGACATCCCGTGGCTGGTCAGATCGCCTGAGGCCAGACAGGGTAGAGCTCCTGAGGGGTGTTTTGATATGAATAGAACACAGGCCTTGTTTCTTTGATAAACAATAGTAGACACACACGCTTGCAAACACCATTTGCTGTTATGGGTAACAGTAGGATGGGGGACTGGGTGTGTGGTTGAGTATGTGGGTAGGGGTGGCACATCACCCTTGCGTGGCTGAAGCGGCTTAGAGCTTGGACACCTTTAAATTACTTGAGCACATTATCCAGAAGGAACATTAACCTACAGCTCACAGGGTAATACTAGGTTCAAAACATCGCCTGAATGCAATTTGACTATAACATTCCTTACACGGAGATAGCCGAATTTCTAGGAACAGCAATACCAGCATGAATGGTTATTTTTATAAGATTAACCTTACGACAAGAACATTTGATTGCACAAGGTCCAACTTTGAACACACGCAGCCAAGAAGTCTAAATTGAGTTATCACAAGCTGATGATTTCTACGGTCTGCTTTCTTTCTCAATGCAGAATGCCTTAATCCTGATAAATGTACTTTCCTACAAGTCCACAAAAACTTTGCTAGATAAATAAGAGGACTGGTTTTAGTGGAGAATACAGCCCCATCTGGTGGAGCACTGGGTCTTTAAAAAGGCAGCTGACTGCTTCAAGGGCAACACTCAACTATCCCAGCTGGACAGGCCTTTGTATTTTGAATTGTCTGGTTTTGGGAGAAAAAATAACAAACAAAAAACAACATTTGCTGACCAAGTGCTATCCCAAATGTGTAGCCCAAAATTTGCAATCACTGGTGAAGTAGGTCTATACACTGAAAAAATAAATAGATAATTTGAGGTTTCGGATCTCTCTCCTCTTCCGTGTCTTGCGTTCTTCATCCTTGCCCAGTAAAAGGTCAAGTTTTTTTTTTGTAAGTGAACCACGTGACCACCCACCCCCCTCCTGTCAAGAAAAGCAGAGGTCTCTTGCATAACCTGTTGGCAATCAAGAGTAAATCTACCCTCTCTGACATCCCCAATACATTTCTTGGCCTAGGTACTTACAAGAGGCTTTCTGTATTTAGCAAGGGGCTGATGTGCTGCAGGAGCTGCTGTTTAACCCAAATTTCAAAGGTAGTCTGCCCTTTCCGTGGCCCTTCCCATATGGTAGAGTGAAGGTGTTTGCACCATAGCAGAAAGTGGCTGCTAGGGACAACTAGCTTTCTAATACTAGGCTGGCGTGTGAGAGTCTGACACCTTTTGAAAGGTTACTGAGGTGTGGGCAGTTAGGTGAAATACAGGAACAGGAAACAGTTTATGGAGTCAGCATCTAAAAAACGGATTGCCCAATTTGGTACCCCAAATAGTTTTATATCTTACTGCTTTCATTGGCTTTGCAATTGCATTCCTTTTAATTATATTATATATATGATTTCATAACAGTAGTTACTAAAAGCCTATATAAGATACTCAATCAGGAAAACTTTTTCGGGAGTTTGAAAACACAATTTGGTAGAATAATTTCTGAAATGTTAACTTTTGACCCTGAAGGTGGACATTGAGTAATGTCGGACCTTAATTGTGGCATTTAATTAGAGGCTGGCTTTTAAAACCCCTCACCAGTTACCCCACACCATACTGCATCACGCTAGCAATGCCCTGCACATGTACAACTAATGGCAACCCACCCCCCCCCCCCCCCCCTCAACAGCAAATCACTGAGCCACAGAAACTAGTCTGGAGAAAATGACTGACCCCTCACTAAATGGGAACTTACTCAGGTACATTTAGCAGACACTTAAATCTTTCCCCTTCTTTATGACCCATAATCATGAAATCTTTTATTTGGGCGACAGGGTTGTAAAAACCACTGGCTCTGGTCCTCTTTACAGCCAGCGTAAAGAGGACCAGGTCTTTTTTCCTTCCAGTCTCCACGATAGGCTCCCTTCAGCCAGACATCGCTGTAGCCTTCCTGGAATGTTTACAGAGAGGCTCAACATGGTCGTGTCCAATTAAACTATCAAAAATGAACTCATCCTTGGGTAGATGATGCCAGAAAGAACCACTATCTAGGGAGATCAGGCACATTAGGCCACTGGCCTCATGGCACCCCTGTAGGGCCAATGATCAACTTGACTAAACAAGTCCCCCCCTCACCTCACAAAGTCAGGGATATGCAAAACTTCTTTCAAAGAAAACCAGGCAAGTGACTCACAGCCTGCCAGGCATATTGTGAGTTTTTTTTATAATAACAAACTCATGGTTAAACGCAAAACTGCTTCAGTTCAAATTAAAAAACAGCTTTTAAGATGTCTTTACAAGACTTAAGCTGAAAACTCATACCATTAAGATTACTACCGTGACTTTCCCTCAGGGGAATGCAGTGGTGAACAAACAGTAAATCCGTTGCAAGCCAAGAGGGTGTGGGCAAGGTTTGGGAAGCTATTTAAAAACGTTTTTTTTTTAATAAATAAAAAAAAAAGCGGAGAAAGGCATTTTCAGATAAGGAACTTTGACCTCACAGGGTCCCAGGGACGAGCCCTTGTGCACGTCTCCTGAGGATCTGAGGGGTGCCACACATTGAAAAGTGTCTTGGATAAGAAAGGTGAAGGGGTGACATAAGGACTCTATTTAAAAAGTATTTAGGATTAAACAGAGAAGGGCTACCACTCTGGATGTCTGGATCTGAATTTTCACACATCCATGATTGGCATGTTGGGCTTGCATTTACAATTCAATAGTGCACTATACATGTACAAGTCTATGGTGTTACATGCATCACGGACTCAGTAGCCATTTTATTACACAGAGAGCTTGAAAGACAGGCAGTTAAAGTATTTTGTTTACCTTTGAGGGTTGGGTGTTTGCACAATCCTGAAGTAGCTGAGGTCTACCATTTTAATGTGCAAGTTCAGAGTTATTAAACTTCCATCTGCCACATTGACTGTGTACTGTCCCTTACCAAAGACTATAACTGACTGACTCATATCTATGTTATAACATTTTGTTTTTAGCCAAATGTCAACAACCAGACACGTACCATTTTGTTATATACTTGTAACATATATTTATATACTTGTCATTTATTTGTAAACCAAAAGCATTACTGGCATAATGGATTATACGGCGCTTATAACTTTTGAGGAAGTTTGTTTTAAAATAAGACACAAATATGAATATTTGTCAATATGAACCGTCTACCCCCATTAAGAGGTTGAAATACCTGTTCCTTGTATTGAAAATAGTTGTTTTTTCTTGTTCTGTCGAAATTATTCTCTGATAACTGATAGTTCAGTATTTATGTAGTATTAAAATAAATTAAACCACCAAAAGAGGTAATAGTAGCTTCCCAAAAAAGACTGGCGGGGCACAAAACAAAATAAGAACAAAATCCGACATGACACTAGGCAACAATTCTAATAGTCTTACATGTAAACAAGTGCTGGCATAAAACGGAAAGCTCAAGTAAAATATCACACGCACACAATTCATAAATTTGCGTATGGCAAGCTACTCATCCAATACTAACCAGATCAAACAAGCAAGCCTTTCGGAAAGGCTTTCATCTCACCCCACTGATTCATAAAGAGGCAGTAAATCATAACTTCCCAACCAATCACACCACATCAGAGCCAACAAAAACACACTTCTGTACATGCACCCATTCCATTAATCAAGCCACTGTATGCACCACAATGTGAGTCTCGTCACACCATCAAAGATGACACAAAATGTTAATTAAAAAAATAACAACTTGTGTTGTAATTATAAGGCAGATGAAAAGATGGGCTGTACGGTACATGGACATTTCAAACAGTGTTGTTAACGTTGTTAGGAATCAGAATCCTTTAGTAGACCAGTGGTTTGAGTCTCCTCAACCAAATTAAAAGAAAATTGCAGATGTCTATCCATAGTCAACCTTCATTTGTGTTACTCTGTACCCAACTGAAGTCTTAAGTGAAACAGGACTCAGGAGATGGCAATGGAGGGGCCAGTTAAGGTGAACCACCTCGCAGCTCATAAAACTGGGTCCCGACTTGGGTCTTCACAGAGCTTACAAAAACGATGCAAGGTTTCTCAGGTTTCTTCCACAATTTCATACGTCAGATTTGCTATTTATGGACCTCAACTCTGGCATCAGCCCACAGAACTTATACTGGTCCAAGCTGGCAGCAGGAAACCTGAGTGCCTGTGTCTTATGATCAGCAGATTACCGCATCTAAAATGTCAACAACCTTGAAAAAAAAAAAAAAATCTCTGCTACTGTCTTAGTGAGAGAGAACCATGATGGCATGCTTCACACCATTCCCATCGCACTTAACATCAATATATTCAAAAAGGCAAAACACAGACAGAGCCATACCTATCACCCAAAGGCTTTGCCTCCCGCAACTTGCTAGTTGGGAAGGCTTGGAAGAAAGCCGTAGATGGATTCCTGTTTGACAGTGGGGAATCAGACATGAGGAAAGAATTACCAGAACAGAAAGGAAGTCAGGAGAAAAATGTCAGAAGAAAAACAAAATTACAAAAAAGGCGGGGAAAAAAACATAGACTGGATAGGACATACAGAAAGTGTGCACCAATGCATTATAAGCCAGGTCTGTTGCAAAAGATATTTTAGCAGAAGACTTTTTTTATTTACCAAAAAGGTTAGTCAGATCGAAGATTTTCTAAATACCTGCAACCTTTATGAGTATCATAATACAAAACTTAAATCTCATTTTGGGTTGAAGTATTCATGTTAAAAAGTGGATTATGTTTTAAATTTGGCTTGGCTGTTACTATCCTGTCATCTTAAAGGGGTTATATAAACGTGTCAGAAAAAGTTTGGAAATTTGTGTTTGGTTGATTATTTCTCATTGTTTGTAATTATAATTGGCATTGTATTTTATATAGTTGGAAAGCCTGTTTATTTACCTTTACAATGATGTCCAATTTGTTACGATCATGCATTTGTTAGATGAGCAGCCAAGCTGATTCTGTGGGTAGTGCTCAAGTCAAATTCTCTATTCTCCTGTTGGTAATAACTCTTGTTTTGAGTTGTTTGGTGGATTGGATGATTGTTCCATGTTACTGATCGAGAGTTCAAACAAGACATATTGGCAATTGTACACTTTATTAATTTAATACACCGTCAGGGAGAGAATGGAATGGCCTGCTATGAGTCCAGACCTCAACCCAAGTTAACACTTGTGGGATGAGCTTGGGCGTGATGTTCGTGTGACCAACACCAATCAACAGGAGAATACACTGTTAAGCATTGGCAGAAAATGTTGGCACATTTCACTTGGGCGCTACCCACATAATCAGCTGTGCTGCTTATCCCAAAAAATACATGATCCTTACAAGTTGGACATCATTGAAAAGGTAAATAAACAGGCTTTTCAACAATATAAAATACAATGCGAATTAACATTGTAACAATATATAAATAATCGTCCAAACACAAGTTTCCAAACTTTTTTGGACGAGTTTATATGACTAACTGTTGGCTAGTGAGCTACAGGATTTCATAACTGCCAGCCCAAGCTGATTGGGTGCAGTATTACTACATTTGTACACACCTACCTCCTGTCCCCAAAAAGTTTGGCCAAGATGGGAGGCTGAAGGCTACATCTAGTATGAAAACATTTATATGATTTAAAAACATCTAGGCTACGATTACTGTCAACATCATTTGATATTGATATGTTACATTAAGTTAGTCAAGGCAAACAGACCCCTTTAGGTCTTCAATTAAACACACAATTTTTTGAGCTAGCTGATAGCCTAACCATTAAATGTTAACCATCAGGCTTACTACTGAACCGATACCAACTATGGGACAGCCAAGCCTACTTGGGTCCGTTCATAAATTCAATCCAGCACTCTGAACAATTTCAAAGTGATTTTGACATTTCATCAAAAAGGTAATTTCTTCGTTGGTATTTCTGGTTAACTTTTTAAATATTTTTAGCAAAGGTCACAGCGATTTCTCCATTTACTCTCAAGTTGTTTTGTGTTAAAAGTAAAATGTTTCAGGTTTAATGAGCAAAAGTAAAGTGACAGGTATGACAGTGCCACAGGCTGCTACTACTACCTCACTGTTACGCATTCTTACAGCACGTTTCACAGCACGTTGTATCATTTTAGTGCATGTGCATTTTTGCTGCAGGTGTATTAGTCACATGTTTAAAAAAATGGTCTGCAACTGCCTCCATGCCGCATTTACTTGGACACTTCAAGTGAAAAAACATAGCATTTCTGGGGGCCAAATAACTTTTACAGAAAACTGGCATCACTCATTACAAAGGAATTCAGACTAGATGCAGTTCTCCTACACATAGTGGGACATTAGAGCAAATTGGGCCATGTGCATATGTTTCAACTACAGAGAACTTGTTCTTCAAAGTTGATAGACACTTGCTCGATTATGGGAAAAATCATAATCACGATTATTTTGGTCAATATTGAAATCACGATTATTCAAACGATTAATTCTGAGTTTGAAAACATGATGCATTTATTTACTGAGAACTTTGAAATTTCCATTAAAAATTGTATTTGTTGTGTACACGGTATATGCGTCGGAATGCGTTGAACCGTCAAGGTTGACGGATCCCCATTGAAAGTGAATGATAGGTAGCTCAGTCACCTCGTAAATCCTCTCAGACATATTTTTGAGTTACAATAATGAGGGTTTGACATTGTGCAGTGCTTATTTCTCGGTAACTTTATAAAAATACAAGGTAAAAACAACCAACTTTTAGGTGCAAATGAGACCATCTACGGAGTTGTCACCCATCTTTAGTTTTTTTTGCTTCGCTGAGACGTGACCATAATCGTGACCTGATTGGCTAGAGCCTGTGCTGTCATGAACATCTGTCAACGGTCGATGCTGCTGATTGGCAGCTCACTGGCATGTCCCGCCTCCGGCTAGTGGCATATAACTTTGTGATGTCACACGCCAGTTTAAGATTTAACTCCCTCTCGCCGCGTTGAATGCTTTTGGAGGAAAGACTGAATTACGGAAATGAATCGTTTCAAGTCAATTATATGAGTTTGGAGATCGTTTGGCCCAAAAATTGATATCGCGATCAAAATTCGATTAATTGCACAGCCCTAGGCCTTTATAAAAGAAACCATCAACAGTGCAGCTTCTCTTGGCATGGTTGACAAACAGACAGCTTATTGGTTAGCAGAGCAACAGCTTCGCTCAATGCCTCCTCAAGCAGAAGTGTCTGAATCAGAGAACAGTGTACATCTTTCTAACAGGTAGGCAAAAAAAAAAAACACACATGAAATGGCTAACGGTGAGCTAAGAGACGGGCCCAGAGGGACCATCTGGCATCATGTTCCTCCAGCAGAGGGCCCTGATGCTGGCACAGTATGGCTGACCCACAGGTTGGTATGTGTGGTTGAAGCACAGGTGAGGAGTTGGAGGGGTCAATTGAAGTCAGTTGTTTAATGTGCATTCAGGACATTGCTGCATTTTGAAAAACCAGGAGAGTGATCAGACAAGGGCTGGGCTAGGCTAGAGGGGAAGAGGCAAGAGGAACACAGGGGGCATGCAGAGAAAGACTGGGCCATCCATTCAGTCCAAGACCCAGGGAGTCAGCTCAGCGCCTTTCTTTGAGGAGTAACTGAGAAATGGGCCAATGTGAATGTTGAGTTTAACTTACCACAAACTTATTTTCTACATATTTTCTTGACCAAGGTGTTAAGATAAATGAGGAGCAGGACAGATATTTTCATCATCTGGTTGACATCAACAGAATATGAGACAATGAGGAGTAACTGAGAAGTAGGCCAACGTGAATGTTGAGTTTAACCTACCACAAACTAATTCTCTACATATTTTCTTGACCAAGGTGTTAGCAAGATAAATGAGTAGGACGGATATTCGTCATCTGGTTGTCATCAATAGAATATGAGACTAACATAGATTGAACGACATATGCACATACAAGGAATCCCTTTATTAAACAATGATTTATAAAGGAGCAAAAGACCAGGATGAAATGTAATGCCGATTTAGCAGTAAAATGTCTTAACATGCAATAGACAGAGAAGTTGATAGACACTTTTCCAATTTCATACAATACAAGTTTACAATACAATAACTCAAAAGATTAGTGTCCGCCAACATATTTAACCACTGCGTGACTGTCTCCAATTGTTGTCTTTCTAGACATTAGTCATCTATGACCCCATCGAAAACATGTGCTTGGAATTTTTTACTTATGGAGGTGTGCAAGGCTTACAGTCAGTGGCGGTGCGTCAATACAAGGCGCTGGGGCGCCGCCCACCCTACAATTTTGAGATGAAAAAAAAAAAAAAAAAAGAAATGTCATAAAACATTATACATCAAATAATTTTATAAGAAATGTACCGTTTTAAAGCGTTAAATGTGTGCCGGAGACCGTAAGCCCCTGTCAAAAAACACTTAAATATGACCAAATATAATATATTGCCATTCGTTATCATTGAGAGAGAAGCCACTCCTCCCTGTGGGCGCCGACCAAGTGGAAGTCTATCCCCCCATTCCAAAGGTCTTAAAATGCCTCCTTCCTTCCTTCCTTCCTTCCTTCCTTCCTATCAAGAGAGCAAGGAGTGTCCCATTGCTCTTAAACCTTCATAGGGCCAATAGTTTTCCGCGAAAACGGAAAACGGACGGAATACGCGGAATGGACCATCTGAAACGGAATGGACCACTGAAAACGGAATTGCAACTTTTCAAACGTAAACATAATTTTGTGCATCAAAATCGCCCAAAACCACCTGTATTTTACCCTGTAAGACTGAATTTCTTTCAAATAAGCACAACAACGATCGCAACAATGAACAAACATTAATTAAAGAACAAAAGCAGTCAGAAAATGTCACGTCTGCGCTGAACTCTGCTCCGGCCACGCCCCCCTTTTCAAAGGTAGTCACGCACTCACGTTCATTTGCTCATCTTCCCAATCGCATTAAAAACTAAAAATGTTAAGTCTTCTGTTGTGTTGATGGCTGTCAAACAACAATCTAAGAAGGGCACGTATTATTCACTGAGTTACCAAGCAGTCTAATTTATGGGGACTAATTAGCACTGCACTGAATTACATTGCCATGAGTTATTGACAATAACAATTACACAACTAATATTACTAGATACATATAAAAGTGGACATTACACTAGGCAACATGGATCTCATTCATATCTCATCCAGTCGAAATCTTAACAGGATTGAACCCATCTTTATTACAGCGTATCAGCATAAGAACAGAACATAGCTAAATCTCCGCTTAGCATCATGCTAATCACTACTAATAGCACGAGCAGGTAGCCCAAAATTTGGTATTTAATACACGATATATCACAGAAGCAACTTCATGAAAACCCTTACTTTCATTAAGTATGCACATAATGCCTCACATACAGGTCGAACAATGATGATTTACGCATTGGAAATGTATAAGGCACAGTATGGTCAACTACTTAGCGACAAACTGAACTCACAGTATCTTAACTGAGGGTGCTGCACACGCACGCACACAGCGTTGCTAGGCAACATCACTATCAACAGAGTTTTTCATACAGTTAACGTGCGGAAAGGCATTATACGGCTGTTTTTATTTTTTTGACGCGGAATCACGGAATTACCAAAAACATGACACGGAATTTGCTTTTTTTTGACGCGGAAAACTATTGGCCCTACCTTCAGTTCCGCTTTTGTCCGACTCCTTGAAATACGTCACATAACGGTCGTTTATCAAGAGAGGATCTGAGCTTCCTTGATGCCCTAATGGCGGCATTTATTACCCATAACTCTGTGCGCCATTCCCAACCGGAGATTTTCGTTTTATTTCGAAAACAATGGCGGACATAATGGTTAAGGTGGCTATGATAGCAGAGTCAGAAGACCACAAGGCTACAGACCTTAAATGTACATATCAGCAGTAATTAAACAACTGTACTGATATTAAATGTACTAATAACATGCCATTCTCAAATTAAAGCCAGTGACATGAGTATTTTGGTGGTTATTCACGATGTATACCGACAGTTAGCATACCTAGCTAGCCTAGCTTGGTAGCATTACCATTGGTTCTGAATGGCAGTTATGCTAAGCAGCTGGCTATCCCCCCACCTGGGACTGTACAAAGGGCTATTTTACCACCCGGGAATAGCCCGTTAGTGCACTTTTAATCAGACACTTTTCGCTTGACTAGCGGGGGCAATTATGCCGTGATTGATTAACAAAGAATTGTCTGAATTCGTTGGGGAGGTATACGTTAGCCATGTCGATGTCAGTAGCTTATTATGATTGCTCGCTTGCTAACAACGTGCTTGCTAACGCACAGAGTGACGGCACCACATACTGCAGTCTGACAGAGCGCGCTAGTGCGAGCAGATACATACACACAGTGTGATGATGCCACATCCTCTCTGATTAGAGTGTCCCGAATGTTGAAAATGAACGGTCTCTTGATCTCTCGTCACTGACTGGGCATCGAGGAGTCGAGGAGTCAAGAGGAGGAGTCAAGAGAGCTCTCTTAGGTTCGGAACGCACGGTATGGGAGCCAAAAAAAGGGGCAGGAACATTTGAGCAAGGACAGCTTCTCATTGGCGGATGACAGGTCGAGCCCGGGGCGCACATCAAGTGCGCCCACAGCCAATGACAGGGCTTCTTATATATCATCCTGACAGGACTGTCCAATCAGAGACCTTTTGTTATTCCCTCACATCTCATTTAAATATCACATATCTACCGGAGCACCATAGCTAGGCTAGCAGAGAATTGGAATCTGAGAGTATGGCGACTGAAAACTCCTTAGTATCTATTCGTGGAATACCTTTTAAATCGACGATCAGATGTCGATAAGAAGAGACTAAAAGACATGGGACCAGAATGTATGGATTTAAGCACTGACCGCGGGAGGACGTACCTCGACCGGAGCTGGGCTGTTCAGTGAGTAATGCTTGTAGCGACGCTAGTAGCTTGGTTGGCAGTAACGTTGATATTTACAAAACCAAGTAACTTTTCAGTAGCTAAGCTCTTTTATTTATCAAGTAGCGCAGTAGTGTCCTCGAAAGAATGTATCCTGGACCTTTCTAATGTTCATACATTCCCTGTATCCATCAAACAGACAAATTAAGCAGGACGTCACTTTAGTGGAGACTAGTGAAAAGCTGGGTATCGTAATTTCAAGTACATCAGACGCTGCTCATACATTTAGAATTAATTAATTTTAAATGGGTAGTTTGCATGCACATTCTAGACAACCGGATAACTAGAATGCTGTGGATATTCAGATACAGCTAGAGATGATGAAAGTTAAAATAAAATAAAGTAGAAATAAAGGTTCCTGTCTGCTCAGGGAGTCGAATTGGGAAAATGCCAAAGAAAAGTTCCTGTCAACATAATGACATCCAACACAAACATACGAACACACGTACAGGTGATTGAATTTAATTTACCGTTTTTATCTGACTGACAGTTGTGTTGATCACTACAATTGCATTGACTTGGCATGCAGTTTGTTTAACTGAAAGTAGCTACTAAGTTATCAAACTACTTTTGACAGGTTTTTGTAACTTAGCTTGCTACTTCTTTATGAGGTGTATCTTCTGTGTAGTGAAGCTGAATGTATTGTAGAGTAGCTGATAGCTTCACTCACTACAAATATCAAGAAGCTTGCCCATCACTGCAAATATTCTACTCAAAACCTGTTTTCTACTCACTGTGGAGAGCTATTTAAACCGCGCCGCCAAACTGCGCCCCCCCTCAAAAAAATGTCACCAGCCGCCACTGCTTACAGTAATTTACGACTGAGCGATGACCCAAATACCTGTGATCTGTGGAGCAAAACACAGGAAAATTCCTTGCAAGTGCTGATTTGTTAGTCACTTTAATTGACTCCAGACTGTGCCCAGGTAAGGCCCAACCTCAGAATCATTCCTTGCTTCAGAAGTGCAAGAACTGTTGGGGCATTAACATAGGGAATGACTCCTGTTCACGTGTGATTCTAACAGCACATGTGCCTTAAGGGTAAGTAAGGATAGAGAAGAACAGAGAGGGGAAGGGATGAAAGAGAAAGATGGATCCTTCAGAAGAGAGAATGATGTAGATAGGAGTATTTTGATATTGATTCACCCCATCATGAAACTAAAGTGACATTTATTTCAGATGGAGTGGGATGATGAAGCATGAACAGGCTGACCTGCAAAGACTGACAACTTGGACTAAATGTCTTCAAATTAGTTAAAAGGGGTTAAGATTAAGTATAGCGAAGAGAAGATGAACAGACAGTGTGACGGTGCAAACCCATGACACCGTTATGAGCGACGCGATTTCTACACCCCATGCATTTCAATGGGAGCCAATCCATTATGACGTAGACCACTGTTTTGGGCGACGTGACCGATAAAAGTTCGAACATGTTGAAACTTATGCAAATGAGGAGCGATCTCTCCCGGCAGCGGCCAATGAGATTGTTTGGTGTCGTCTCTGACGGTTTGAAAATTGTAGGACTGTGGCATCGTTTGGTCGTTTCATTTTCTAAAAAGAAAGGCTTGGATGGCATTGTAAGGGCTTGTTGTTGCTCCTGGTATGTTATATATTTAATGCTGGGCTTATTTGAACACAATGACAGTTTTGATATAAAGACAAGTGACTAGATAGCTTCTAACTGACTAGCCTGCTCACTAGTCCAGTCTGTTATGCTATTTCCACACGCTACACCATGCCCACTCAAAGCGATGGAAGCATATTGCGTCGCTGTCATGGGTTGACTTTGCACAGTGAGAGAAAGACACTGTACACTAAGAGAGCTAAGAGAAAAGTAACAACAGAGGTGAAAATGGATGACGAGCAGGAGGTAAGGAAAAAAGAGAAGAAAAACAGAAGTGGGCTTGGGGTACAGTAAGTAAGATATTTAGAGTTGCCTTGGGACAGGGACGTGACTGGGGATTAGAGAGGAACAGGTTTTGTAAATATAGAAGCCCCATTCCACAATGACTCTTTAGAAAGCAAGGGCAGAGGGAACTGAAAGAACCGGAGCAGAACTGTTCTTAGATTAAATCCCCTGCACAAAAAGAGACTTTTGGCTGCCCTTTCATATGCCCATTACATAACATGCCCTCCTGTTAGCCTTTTAGCTTGTTTTCATGGCAGGAGTGTATGTAGGGTGCCCATAAAATCACTAAGCAGGATGAAATTAGAGTATCAACTACTTAAGAAAAAAAGAAAAAAAGGAAACGCCATCAATTGACAAGTACAGTGCTGTAAAGTGCTGTGAAGGTGAGAAGACGACCTACGGCAGTGAGGCTTAGGGAGGGCGTACAAAAACTAGAATTAGCTATTTAAGGGATTTATGGGGAGTAAGCAGGCTGCATGCGATGTGGTCTTCAAGGAACCACAGCTCAAGTTTAAACCTTTTTAGCTTTTTAAGGCATGGTAAAAGACAAAGATTAAGGCAGGACACTAGGGCTAGTTAGCCCAAAGTGACATGCTACAGATCATAATGATGGAAAACCAGCAGTAATTTTGCAGCCAAATGTTATGGTCATCCTTCAGGCTCGAGGGTTGGCATTTAGTAGCTGGATAAGACATGCCAAGGGCCTAAAGCTTTATGGACTAAAGGGCACAGGCTTAAAAGTGAACACTTCAATAAGTATTATGGGTGCAGGAAAGTGTGATTATGGGTCTGGGTTAAGTCTCCCTCCCAGGTGCACAACTAACCAGTCATGTGGAAGTCAAGTGCTTAAGATTATAAGTGTCTATACATGTTGCGACCTTACTCTTCCAAAGATGGGGCATTAGGCCAACATCACAAACAGAATAATCCTCTTCCTCCTAAGTCACATGATATCACAGTGGTTGGATGGGCACAAACACCTGGTGCTAAATTTACAGTAACCACCTGCTGGTTAGTCACGGTTAAGGCCAAACACTGATTTAGAGACACTCACAATTCTCAGGACAATGCTCAAAGACGTCACTCAAGATTAAACCTGCCATGGCAACCCTTAGTTACTCAGAAGTCGAGCCTAACATTGATTCCTCTTCATTTACAGACCAATTCTCAAGTTCAACCACTAAAGCCCCATTTACACAAAGTCTAGTTTGTCTGCGTCCGAAATGAAACTTCTTAAGATAGCCCTATCGTAAGGACGAACACACTCGGTCTCTGCAACGATTCGAATCGGGGGTCGAAAGTGAGTAAATCTGTTCGGGGACTGGTGTTCCTGTGCACCGATTCCCGCAATTCATTCTAATCTGACGATGTCATTGCCCCACGTTGCCCCATCGCAACCTCAGGCTGAACACCTATTCACCCCACTGCTTCACTTAATAACATCAACAACAATTTAAATGTATTACGTGGCTCCTTTTTCGTGACTTACCTTTTTCTACTGTGCTTAGTTGTTTCTATTGGGATAGTGTGCTGCTCTACCTACATGTGGATAGTTTTTCGTGGTCTTACTTAGCCACGTAATTATTTAGACCAGCCAGAACACCTGACACAACCGGCATTATTTAATAACTGAATGGGTTGCCATGGAGCAGAGAGTGAGGCAGCCGAGTGCAGCAGCTCTCCAGATAAAAAAAAAAGAAAGATTTTCTTCCTTTTACCTTGCTGCTATTACAAGTGAATTTTGCTAACGGGATTAATACAAGTGTATCTCCCTCCCAACTACCTAAATCGATGTGGTTAGGAAAGGGATAACATTGACAAGCCACACTTTAATCTATCTGTTTAATCTATTTGCATTAGACCATTGTACAAAACCGCTTTTTGAAAGTGTCAGCAATAGCCTATAGGAGCAAATCTTGACGTATAAATATTTTTATTATAGACAAAAGGTTTCAAAACGTTCTTTATTTAAGATGAATGCTAAGTTAGCTCTTGTCCTTTCAGACAAATGATAGCTAGCATTAACTTCAGATGTACAGTACGTGAATGACAAAGCCATCATGAATAGCATACATTTGTTGTTAGTAATGAAACCATGAAATAGGAAGCAATTGTAAACCTTGAAACATCAAGGATCCACACCACTTGCATGGTCTCTCGTACTCAAACAGACTTTCCATAAGACAACTCACAGACATGTCATGTTGCACATTGCTTTGTTGCACTGTTCCAAACTCTTTATTATCAGTACAAAATAGAATTCATTTTCGCATAACCTACAGTCTGCTCTGACTAGGGATGCAAATGATTAATCGACTTTAGATTAATTGTCGATTAAGAGGTTGCTCGATCAAAATGTATTAATCACGATTAATCGCTAGAGGGCGCTAGCGCGAGAGACCGGTTGAAAACAAATGTTCTCTGTGTAATGCGGTATTGAAATACAATAGTTCCACTAGCTCACTCAGTTATCATTTGAACACCGTGCATGCTGCTGTCCTGCATGGCACCACCAGTTCATCTGGTCAACCTAAAATCACAGCTACACTGTATTATACCTTCTCTCGCTTACTGCCGCGAGTTATGGCTTATAGTCTTAAAACTCAGGTTAGCTAATAGCTCGTTAGCGGGCTAGCTCACTGAGACTTCATAGAGTTAGCTACCTAGCTCGTTAGCGGGCTAGCTCACCTTGCTATGAATGTGAATATCTCTGTCTACTCCCGCGCTAACGTGTGCCCGCGAGTTTGGCTCATGAGAGTTAGTAAGTAAGTAAGAGTTGAGTTGGCTATTTAGCTTGATAGCGGACTAGCTCACTCAGGCTTAATGATTAGATACCTAGCTCGTTAGCGGGCTAGCTTACCTTTGCCTGATGGCTTGTCATTAACTCTTTGGTGACTGCCCCAAAATTGACAATTTTTAGTGACTTTTTGTAAATCTTGGATATCTTTGCAAATATTGCACATAACACCATATATTATGATTCATTTTAAACGGTGATGGATGTAGAATCAATGTAGAATAGATTTAAAAAAAAAATTCTCTCAATTTAAATTATTAAACCATAATTTATGCTAATTTATGCGGCGATATTTCTGAAATAAAACACAAAATGTAGGTGTAATCTGCTGTGGTTGCCATCATGTTTAAATTACTGCAATTGTGCAAACGCTAAGTTTTAGTATATATTGTAAGGAATCTTCCTGCCAAGTTTGGAGTCAATTTGACAAAATCTTCATCTCCTTTCATGCATCTATAGGTCGCTGAAAAAACCGGAAAAACATAATTATTTGGAAAAAAAACATATTTTTTTCCCCAAAAAAATATATTTTCTGTATCTTGTTGAAACACCAATGTATTTGCCTAAATAGATATAAAACATGTCACTATAGAACATTTGAACAACATGAACAACAGTTATTTGATCAGGTTACTTCAATAAACAAACATGGCATGGAAGGTCAAGAGTGACCTATTTGTGGTAGCCCATACTGTGCCAAACTTGAAAACTACAAAGCTATTACGAGGAATAACAACACAAATGCAAGTATAGAAATATCTAATCATTTATTTTGGTTGATCAAGATACAAAACAAAAGAACTATGAGACAGAAGTGATAGCATTGTATAAAATAATTTGTATCGCGATCTAAATGTGGGACATATGGCACGAACGTATGCATGAATGACACGTCATTCCACGTGGACCCAAAACACTGGAAACACATCGGTTATTTTCAAGAAAACGTCTAATAACTTCCAATTACCCCTTCCAAATAATAATATAATGGTCAAACGTTTAGTGTTACTAAAAAGTATGTATATATTGATGCCGCAAAAAAGCGGAAATTGTAATGTAAGGATAAACAGCGTGTCATTCAGGAGTCAACATAGACGCATCTCACCTCAATTCTTGATCAGATCACAATCATTAATTTACAGATTGTCAAGTTCTTACTCTTCTCCACTGCTCATCCTACCAGTTGAACTATCTGCATCGTTATCCTCTTCATTGTCCGTTTGTAAACAAAGCTGAACAGCTTGATCGAGCGTATACACTTTGCTTGAAAACGCCATATTTGAAATGAAGCGCCGTCAATTATTTTTTCCGGTAAAACGTCTCTAAACCAATGGTATTTGAGATTGGGTACTCAAATAAAATACATCCTTGTGATTGGACAACTGTAAACAACATTTTCAGTACCATGGGAACGAAGATTGAGTGAAATAGAACAAGAATGTAACCAGATACGTGACCAGTCATGAGTGACCGAAATTTGAATGGACAGTCACCAAAGAGTTAAGAATGTAACTACTCTATCCCTCACTACCGTGAGCGCGAGTTAAACTTCAGAGAGTTGTGTTGGCTATTTAGCTTGTAATAGCCTAGATGCAGTTTCTTCATAATCTATAGGCTCAATAATATTCTGTTTGGCTCTCTTTAATTTCTTCTATTCTTTTTTGTTTTATGTGTGTTTCAAATGCAAGAACTGAGCCAGTCCATAATTATTATTTTTCTTTTTTAATTAATGAATGGATTTTGTTATACCATAAAAAAAACTTTTCTGCTTTCTTTTCCTAATGCATAATTACTTGAGGAATGTATAATAGAATAGAATAGAATTATCATAATGTAATGTAATATAATAATAATAGGGCCTATTTTTAAAGGCCCTATTGAAGCACTGAAACTCAGGTGAAAAACGCCGCTTATCAATTAATCGAAAGTCGATCGATAAGATTATCAACTAATGATTAATGAATTAATCGATAATTTGCATCCCTAGCTCTGACCACTGATTGTATTAACCACCATAATGTGTTACTGTGCAGATTAAATGTAGGCTATGCGGCTAGGCTAAACTTTGCTAATTGGAGCTTGACTACTGCAGGGTTTCCCCCAGGATTTCCTGTAAGGTGCGGTGGCACCTCAGCGGGGGGTCTGGGGGCCCCCCCCCCAGAAAATTTTGTATTTCTTAGACGCAATTTCCTGCATTTTAACCGAATTGTGGGCCCAGTTTCAGCTCAATACAGAACTGTACTTTTGTTTCTAAATACGGGACAATGTCATTATTTCAGGTCCTTAAAGGTGTACAAAGTATGGGTCCTCATGAGCTACCTATTTGGCAAAACATGATCGGTGTTATACAGCCACGGTTTAAACCTAGGCTTTTCAACCCATGTTGGGTCCCAACCTGAAGCCCTGTGTTTGCCAGGTTTTTTATTGTTGTTGGTTGGCTGGCTCTTCTCACTGTCTTCCCTCACATCTGACTCTCTTGGTTCTAGGCAGCATTCTCCAGCTCCACTACTACTACCTGCCTATATTTCATTTCAAAACATTACATGTTGAAATATGATGACAAAATATTACTGTTTACAGTAGCCTACTTCACATACATTGTGTGACTACTATGACTATTGTTACTGACTACTGATACTGTCATCATAAGAAGATTTAGCAAAAGGGGCAGGTGTTTATTTTGGGGATATTTACACTGCACGCATAGTAGCCTGCTTGCTGAAGCCTAATGATGCTGTACAGCGCTTGCTACAACTACGTCATTAAGCAGGGTGCCGCAAAGTGGTCAACAAGTCAAACAAGAGAAGGCGGTGATGAAAGGCAAAACACACACACACACACGAACGCATGTCCAAGTGGGGTTATGAATTCACAGGATATCTCGAGGTTAATTTGAGAAATGGCTCTTTCCTTTTTTTAGTGAAGTATTTCAGCAAACTCATCTGAAAAAGAGGACAGAGTGAGACGATCTAAATGCATTAGAATTATTATCTTTGAAGAGGACGCGTTGACATTTTGGATTCGAAAACTCCGGCGGGAATTACTAGCTATTAGGCTACTTGTTTAACTGTTCTTGTATTTATTACGAACGAAATCGCTAAGTTGGTCGGCTTGTCCTTAGCCTAACTAATAGATCTATGAGCTCTGCGAAGGTGTCCGTCTATTTTAAAACCACGCAGGCCTCGGACTTGCTACCTTTAACAAACTTTGCTCTGTTGTCATCCGCTACAAGTGCAGGGCTCATTGAGGGACCACACACAGCTGTGCGTTTAGAAATGACCGTTACTGAAGCTTATTTACATTTAGCCTCCCGAAATAGACGCAATGTGAGAAACCAGCCGTCTACGTCTACAACATATTAGGCCTACGATGTAACCCCTGCACAATGTTCAACAACTTGTTCTCACATGTAAAATAAAATTAATTCAACGTCACGTACCTCTGATCCAGTTGTTCGGTTTCTAGTTTGAGGGCCAGTGTGTCAGAAACGAGAGAGGGGGCGGGGGGAGTATGTAAACCGGCTGTGGTAAGCCGTGGATGCCGTGGAACGCTGATCAAGTGCGGGAAAGGCAGACGAATCCTTTGATGTGGCAAATAACACACCAAAAAAACAGGGCTCCGATTTTTTCCGATGCGTGGCGGGGAATGACGAAGGTGCGGCGGCCCGCCACGCTGAAATGAACGTAGCGGAAACCCTGTACTGTCTTGTTTATCCGTGTGCTTCTGTCTTCTTCTAAGTTTTTTCAGTTGTCTGTAGCAGCGCTAAACCGCCACCAACAGGCGTGGGGGATGTACTACAGCCGGTTCAACCCAATCGGCTGGGTTCGTCTTTTACGCAAATTTCTCTTTACCAGGCTCCATTCGCACGCAATTAAAGATTCGATCCATGTGAAAAATGAACCCTAATTAAGTTAATCTAGACTTTGTGTAAACGGGGCTTAAACTTTGAAAAAATTCAAATGGGAGCTCAATATCGACTTAACCGGCTAAATGTAGTTGAAATGTAAGGGGTCACACTAGGTACCAAACCATCCCTGTTCCTTTTCAAAGGTTTGATATACAACACAAAATATCAGGACCTTTTAAAAACACACCCCAACTTGACCGACTCACAAGGGAACAGAGTGAAGCTTTGTATGCAAGTGTGGCCTACAACATGTATAAGAATAATATACCTCAGTTATGACTCATGAGTACCAGGTCGTGATACTTCAAGCTTTGCCATTCAACTAGAGATGCCAAATATTTGGGGTCAATCACAAGCAGGCTTTTAGCTAGTATTTTTTAGGGGGGTTCCATTTTGTAATGAACCTAAAGCGGCAAAGCCCCAGTGATTTTTTTTTAAAATAACCTTTTAAATAGTGTCCTCTAGTGGGTTTTAGGAAGCGTAATTAACAAATTTAGATTTATTATATGGCATAAACATATTAAAGACATCGGCTGAGATTTTGTTTTGGATATGTGTGAAGCAGGAGCACCCTGACCTGGGAGACTACTACCCTTTGCCTCCACATATTTATGGTGAGGACTCATTATGGTGAGGACAATCTGCAATGACTGATCAAAACAAAGCAGAGAAACACACTGTGCCTGAAGAGCCTAATCACAGCAGTTGCCTCCTTTTTTTTTAAAATAACCTTTTAAATAGTGTCCTCTAGTGGGTTTTAGAAAGAGAAATTAACAAATGTAGATTTAAAATATGGCACAAAAATAAACATATTGAAGACATCTGCTGAGATAGGTGCTAATTATAGTTAATGTCAGATATCCTCTGTTTAATTTTCAAACTCTCCCTCACTACATGACTTTTTTGCTTGAGCAATATTCCATAACAAATGATACGATGCCAACGTGACCGTTTCAGTACTTCGCAAATTTCCCAAAAAGCAGA
The DNA here is from genome assembly GCF_963457725.1 of Sprattus sprattus. Lineage (NCBI taxonomy): Eukaryota > Metazoa > Chordata > Actinopteri > Clupeiformes > Clupeidae > Sprattus > Sprattus sprattus. Next base: position 43,326,842 of record NC_137921.1, on the reverse strand, counting down.
GTCTGTTTCTCTGACTGACGTTACAATTCAAAGTATGTACCTTGTGCTTGCCCAGCTTTGTGCCTTTAGGAACTCCTGGGCTATGTTAGCATTGTGTGTGGAGAGTAGTGGTGGTTGAATCTGAGTCAATCGGATTCAAAGATCCGAATCCTTACATTCACCCATGAGTCACGAGTCCTTGGTCTCAATTAACCCGAATCTTTCGGTTCTGGCTGCTACGGGCGACATTATTAAAACAATGCACGAATGTCATCAAACTGTAGGTCTATAACAACATTAACACATCCATTTTTCATCTGCATAGTAGGCCTAACTTAGATTAAGCATAGCTATTGATATACGGACCCGGAGCTGCCAGCTGCGTGGTTGAATAAGACAGAGCTCGCTGTACACAGATCCAGATTCATAGACTGAACGAATTCATGGGTCGGATTCGTATTGCGTGCAAAATATGCATTTTAGATGTTTATTTTACAATATGAAAATTCTGTACACCAAGAGAAAAGTCAGTGAGCACTCGAGCTTCGTCTGCCTAAAAGAAGTGCGTCCAATTTCTTATTATTTTAGAACAGTGCGTCCAAAAGACGCATGCCCGGCTAAAAGCCTGATCACAAGCCATGTGCATTTGAGCTCACCAAATACTTTTGCACATGACAAACTGAGTGGGGAGCTGCATGGTATTCAAAATGGATTTCTATACCACCGAAACCGTAAGGAAAATCTTTTCAAGAGGGTAAATTGAGTGAGTTAACCACTAAAGTCATCTAAACTCATTCACTCCATTTTGATACCATGGAACAATTCAAAGCCGTCTGAGGTACCGATTAGGTTTATGGACTTGTGTTAAAACGTCCCTGTTATCCTTGCACATAGGGTAATCCTAAAAGGGGGTTTTCTCAAATGCTCATGTCCTTTCTAAAGGCCTCGATATACTTCTGCATCCCTCTCCGTCCTCGAAAAAAAAATGGGCAGGCGGGGGCAGGCGGTTGATTCAGAAAAATTTGAACGTACTGGTCGGGCTTACATACTACTCCGACGGCTATGCGTCCTAAAGCCTATTCAACGCCGGATCGCTGGGTGGGGTAACGACTGTTTGTCGATCCCGTAGCTACCCCATTACCTCTTTATTGGAAGTCATTGATTGTTTTTCCTCCCAACTGTCACTGACGCTGCTTCTGGACCTGTCGGGCAGGTGTCGTCACATGGGCCTTGGAGACATGAAGCTCAGTCAATTTTAGCATGTCTAATGCTATATATTCACTTGAGAAGGCAAATGTATCTCCATCGTGGTGGTCATTTTTTTGTGAAAAACATAGTAGCGATTTATAACAAAACGATATGCTTATCTTACATACAATACAGAAACTATTATAAAACGATCCAATAAAATGAATATGTTCTTATTTTCTTTGGTATTTTTGTCACATTCATATTGGCAATGATCGCTGGGTAACCTTTGTATAACTACAACGCTATGACAATGCACTCATTGGCCACGAGACGATTGCCCTTGTCAAAAAGTGGTAACGTGAATGTGTCACTATGAAACAAAGCATGCACACTTCAAACAAAATTATCCCCCAAACTCTGAGGACAGGGCCAGAAAAATAAACCCACGGTATTCATCATACCAATCAACATGCAGTGTAATAGTTATATCAGACACACAGCAAGAACATGCATACCTCAACATACAGTTGTGGGACTGCGATTTCAACCATGAATATGTTGAAAAACACATACAGGAGCACACTTACTAATGATCCTCTGCCAGGCTCTCACACCTCACACACGAAAAGTTGATTCCAAAAATCTCGAATTTAAGACAGAGTGGACTGACAAGTAGGCTATGCATTGGTGCTGCTTGTGGGCAGGACAAAACCGATGTGTTTAATCTGCAACGAGACGGTTGCCCTTGTCAAAAGTGTTAGCGTGAAACGTCACTATACAACAAAGCATGCACACTTCGAACAGAAAAATAAACCCACTGCAATCTTCATACCAATCCACATGCAGTGTTATAGTTATATCAGAAACACAACAAGAGAATGCATACACATACATGCCAATAATTGTATAAATACCTCCTCCCGGGAATCCTCACAACAGAGAATGATGGCAACTAACAGACAATGGTTGATGGTGGAGCTGGACTAGTTTGAGTTATAAGCAGAGGACGTGCTTGGAGCGATTTGAGCGACAACTACAACAACAACAACAGAACAGGAGGCAGGTGGTACGTACGTTTACTAGATTTTCCGCTAAATCAAGCGTTAGCGTATTCCCAATAACTCTCAAAAGTGTGCTGCTAATGTAGCTAGCCTCGCTGCTAATAAGTACAACGTTATCGTGCTGATTATGCTCTCACACGCCACCCTCATTGAGGCAAAAGAAATGTTTAACTCAAATGTCTTTTACTGCCGTTTTATGTAAAGTCAGTCATTCTAAATAGGTTCTACACATACATGAAATACATTTCCTATTTAATAGATGCAAAGTAATGCTGCCAGCATTACTCCGTAGCAAATTACGTTAGATGTCAGTTGAAGCTGGTTAGAGAAGGCACTTTCAACACCGAGCCACCAGCCAAGAGACCAACAGTGGTCGGGAGAAATGTACTTTTCGAGGGTTTATATAAAATACGGTAGCCTAATGCTGCATGCTGTGCAGCTTTGTAGTTTACCAAAGTCGTACTAAAACATTTTGACAGAAAACAGGAAATGTGAGGTCCTGACATGTGTGATTCCGGAAATGATGTTGTTTGGAAATGATGCCGTAAGCTGGCCAATCACAGCCAAGGGGGTATCCGACTCTCTCAGACTCTTTAAGAAAAGTTAGAAAAAAGCGTTTGTCTCCGACCAGCTCTCCGACAGCTCTCCGACGGCTCGGATGGGCGTCAACACCTGGGTGAAGGTGTTACCAAGGCGTGCCAAGGCGTGCCAAAGTGTCCCTCTATGACCAAATCGGAGAGAATCGTAGAAGTGTAAAAAGGCCTTTTACCCCCTTCACCCAAACACATTTTAGGTACCTCTATCTGAAAGCCTGCAACACTCATGGACAGACAGTGCGGACACATGTGTCCAATTTCCGATTGCAGTCCGATTTAAATCAAAGATCCGATTCATGTGTCTCCCCAGATCTAGATTTCCTGTGTCCGACTGGAGTCCGATGTAGACCCCTGGATAAACGATCGGATTACGCTGAGAATCGGACTACGCGCGCATGTGTCTCTCGAATCTAGATTTCAACTGGACAACAACAACTTTTGCACGTGCTTGAGATCCTGCCAATAGACATATACATGCATCATATACGTCTATGATATGATAATCGCTGCTAGACGCTCAGTTCTTGTGCTCCCTCTCATTCACGTTGAAATACTGAAACCGAAACTGAAACTTTGAAACTGAAACGCAACTGTTTTGGACAAACGTGCTAATTCAGTGAACAAATATTTTCCTATTACTTTTCCACCACTTGTTAGTCATGCAATCCATCCTTATCGATGTGAATCAATCAATACTAATACAACTTTAACTGTATTTACTGTACAATCAATGGTAGCAGATGCCCGCTTGTAAACCTTCCACATTTGATTTGAACTGACGCGGCCAAGATCTGGATTCGTCACTGCCATGTCCGGTGAGATAACGCAGTTAACCCTCCATGGAGACCCCATGGAGAGAGAAATCGGGGCTTGGCCAAAATCGGCGTACTGCCATCATGTGCACGCACTGAATGACTTCAGTCCTCTATTCTGTTAGTGATCAGACCGCAGGATCAAGGCATCAAGCAATGCAGCTGTCATGGGACCAGTCATTGGCCGACAAGAGATTACTTCATGTTACATAAGACTAACGAGAATTGACTCTTTTCCACATATGTCATGGTAAACATCATCATCTGTTGGTGCCAGCCACCACTGGTCCCTTAAGGCTCAGTTTCAGGCATTAACTGCCACAGAAATAAATAAAAAAAAAAACTGACTAATTAAAGCTAAACCAAGTCATACTTGAAAGTCATGATTTATTTCAGCCTGTTGTAAATACTTGTGGTTTCCCATCGGCAAGCAGCTGGGAGGAGAGTAATGAGTCAATACTTATGAAAATTATAACCAACATAAAAGTTAGGCCTACATTTAACCACAATCGTTTCAGAATGATTTGTTTGTCATGGACCTCATCGGACAATGAATTTGACAAATGCTATTATACATTTTAAGCCACCAAATAGCTAACAGTCAATGAAGAAGGAGCAGTTGAACTGCTGAGTAAATTTCAAGCCTCAGTGAAAAAGTTTGAGCAGAAGAGTTAGTCACTCCATATAGTTTAACACTGCCTTGTAAGTGCAGCTTACAATTCCCTTGTCTTTAGTCATCATAGGAGAGGCCCATTCAAAATAAAGACACAACATACTTCCCATAAAGATAGCATCTGCCCGTCACATTTGAAATCAGTGAATTAAACTCTGTATCTTGCCCAATCTCAAACCGTTGACTCACTTCCTTTTCCTGGCACAGCACAAGGGGGAACAGAAAGTGCAATCTGCTGACAGGCGGAAATATAGAGACTCAAGGGCCTAGTGACTTCCCTTCAGTGATAAATATGGTGAAGCATGTGGAGCCCTTTCATTTGCAGAGAGCAAAGGTAAAATGCACAGCGGGGGGGGGGGGGGGGGGGGGGGGGGGGGTGAGATGGGACATATTGAAGATGTAGGTGAAATGTCTTCTCTTGTGAACCTGTAAGAGTTCTCTGCCTTAGGGTAAAGATTTTAATGTCATCCTTCGGTGAGGAAACTATATTAGTCATAGAAGAGTCTGAAACTATGCATTGCTTCAGCGAGAGTAAAAACAAACCTTTTCCATATCAAAAGCCAGGGTATTTGGCTGAATCAATAGTCAGTCATCATACTTGTCGCTGTGCTCGGCAAAACAGCTTTTCATGTGAAACGGTTGTGCCTCAGTATTCAAAAAGAAAGGGCTTTAGAAAGCAAGAGAGCGGCAGAAACTCGGCGTGGCTGGTAAGTCCTCGGTGACTCAGAATAAACAGTCAACCTTGCGTTTCACACATCCTCATTGCCAACTGCTAGTCATTTCACTTCAGAGAGGGGGCCTCTATATGTTACTTGCTAAGTTCTTCTGAGTTCAGTCATAGAAGAGAGCAAAGTGTACATCATGTAATTCATCTCAAGGTTAGAAGTTCAAATTCCATCATGTGGCTTGGACAGAGAGGCTGGATGCATCTCCTATATGGTTGAGTTAATTTGATTTTGTACATTAATGATGATCCCATTAATTCATAAGGATAAACAGTACAACTTCAACTCTTCAGAGCTGATTTTATCAGAACTGTAATAAATCAGAGCAGATTGGATATAGGGCCAATAGTTTTCCGCGAAAACGGAAAACGGACGGAATACGCGGAATGGACCATCTGAAACGGAATGGACCACTGAAAACGGAATTGCAACTCTTCAAACGGAAACATAATTTTGTGCATCAAAATCGCCCAAAACCCCCTGTATTTTATCCTGTAAGACTGAATTTCTTTCAAATAAACACAACAACGATCGCAACAATGAACAAACATTAATTAAAGAACAAAAGCAGTCAGAAAATGTCACGTCTGCGCTGAACTCTGCTCCGGCCACGCCCCCCTTTTCAACGGTAGTCACAGTCACGTTCATTTGCTCATCTTCCCAATCGCATTAAAAACAAAAAATGTTAAGTCTTCTGTTGTGTTGATGGCTGGCAAACAACAATCTAAGAAGGGCACGTATTATTCACTGAGTTACCAAAGCAGTCTCATTTATGGGGACTAATTAGCACTGCATTGCTACACAATAACAATTACACAACTAACTACTATTACTAGATACATATAATAGTGGACATTACACTAGGCAACATGGATCTCATTCATATCTCATCCAGTCGAAATCTTAACGGATTGAACCCATCTTTATTACAGCGTATCAACATAAGAACAGAACATAGCTAAATCTCCGCTTAGCATCATGCTAATCACTACTAATAGCACGAGCAGGTAGCCCAAAATTTGGTATTAATACACGATCTATCACAGTAGCAACTTCATGAAAACCCTTACTTTCATTAAGTATGCACATAATGCCTCACATACAGGTCGAACAATGATGATTTAAGCATTGGAAATGTATAAGGCACAGTATGGTCAACTACTTTGCGACAAACTGAACTCGACAGTATCTTAACTGAGGGTGCTGCACGCACGGAAACAGCGTTGCTAGGCAACATCACTATCAACAGAGTTTTTCATACAGTTAACGTGCGGAAAGGCATTATACGGCTGTTACGACGCGGAATCACGGAATTACCAAAAACGTGACACGGAATTTGCTTTTTTTTGACGCGGAAAACTATTGGCCCTATGGATAGGGTATCTGTTGATCACAATGCGTATGGTTTGCTTGTTTTATTCCACTCTTACCCCGGCGGCTGTCACCACAAGCCTACATCTCTCCTCTCTACCCTCGTCAGTGGAGCAACAAAAAGGCGATAACCTTTTTTTGTTATCTTAGACAAGCGAACTAAAAAATGGGGCAAAACAGGCTTTGCATAGAGTACCCCACCCAAGACTTTGTTAAAGGAGGAGGGGAACAGACTCTTAACTTCTTAGATAAACACAAGGGCAGCTATATTCTTCCAAGAAATGCTTGTGACATACACTTCCACTGATTCAATACTGCGTGGCTTCATGTAAACCAGGTTACATTAGGAGCTCAAAGAGGCTTTGTTGGTTTGTGAGTCTGTTTGCTAGGCTAGTTGCAAAACCTTTTAATGTCAGATCCTCAAGAGCGGAAATATTTCCAAATGCCCTGATTTTACAGGAAAGCCCAGACTTATACTTAAGTGTTCAAATTCAAGGACACATCTAATATCTCAAATTAAGGAAATAAATATTTCATAGGACAGCTTTGTACTAACATCACAGACGAAAGCAGGGCCAGTGGTAATGGAGATAGACATTTCCTAATATCACACAAGGATGTTGGAGGGGCAGACGGGTGTGTGTTTGTGTGTGTGTGTGTGTGTGTGTGGTGGGGGAGGTGCACTAATTGAGACCTAGCGATTAACCCCCTGGCGATGTGGAGTGGACCAGCAGACAGAGGGCTGGGGTCTTTGTGAATGGAGTGTTGGGTACGAGTGCCTGCCATTGGACCAGTGGACCACTGACAATCAGTCATTCAGAGAGCCCCAGGAATGCAGCTTTGGAGGTCTGGGGAGGTCAGCTATCTCTGGAAAATGAGCTACTCCCTTGTCTCGTTCCCAAAGCACCCTGGCAACTGCACGCTGTCTCTCTGACTGGGTGTGTGTGTTGCAAGAGCCAAAAGGGGGTCGTAAGCTGTGCGAGTGAGCGATAGTGTTAGAGTGTAGATTTCTTACATTGCCCATCCTGTGTAGCAGGAAGGGAAACCAACCCTTACTCCCCTTCACACAGAATCCCCCCCCCCCCCCCCAAACCTATAGGCCTACTTTTAAACAAGCATGCCCATCATGCCTTTCCATTGTACTGCCACAGCAGAATGGCATTTTACAAGCACAGTTTGCAGTGCAACATCTCATTAACACTCATCCACACAAACTGCTTGTTGCCCTAACCACTGACCCTGTGCCTGAAAAGGTCAGGAAAACAAACACTAAAAACTTTCCTCCTACTACAAACCTCCGGGGGAGAGGGGAAAATAAATAAAACAGAAGCAGCTTTCTACACTCTGACAGACCTGAAGCCACAAAAGAAAACCAAGAACAAATGCAATAAAGCTTTAGTGCTGCCAATAGGACCATTTTGTCAAAAATAACACACTGGTCAAAAAGGATAAAGGTGATAGGTGTAGCTATCCACGGTGTGTTGAATCTAAACACATCCACACCTTACCAAAACCACACGCAATACAATCACTCTTCAAAAAAGATGAACAAATATTGCATACGACAAAGAACAACATCGGTAGGCGGACCTGCATGCTGCCTAATCAAGACCTCGTCAGTTTGGGCAGTGACCTGTGAGTGGTTGTTTTATGCACGCTCACTTTTGTCCGAAACAATTCTGAAACAAAATAATTTTTGTTTAAATCAATGCTCTGAACATTTGGGGGGGGGACAAAAAAAAGAGAGAACAGTGGACCAGTCATTATACATCAAGTTCAGAAGCTGACATAGCCAGGACTCACACTGACTGGATAACATCTCTCCACACTAACATCAAGGGCTCCTTCAACACCCTCACCTTAAGCCTACCTGACGGACGCTGTACAGGTAATTCCTCGAATGTTCTTCCGGGAACAGAATGTACACATTCCTTTTCGTCATAACTACCCGCCTACAAACCGCCACCAAAGGAAGAGAAAGACACATTGTTGCAGCACTCGGCAGGAGATGAGCGAAGCAAGCCTACCACCATAGGGGGCACGTGTCAAGTGTGCCGAATCAACAAACTTTTAAATGACAATTGATTTCATCAGCAAGAGAAGAGGAACCACTAATGCTCAATGAGGGACCTACAATCATCAGGGAATGTGCCCCTCTGAGATTCAGTTAGAAAGTTAGAGTTCTTTTACACTGACCATGCCCCCCCCTCCCCCACCCTGGTCTTCTCCTTTCTTCTTCTTCTTATCATTATTATAGTTATCCACTATACAGGTTGGTCAGAGACCATGAGCTATCAGCAACAATCAACTCAAAAATCTTTTGACTATCCCCAATACCACACAGAAGGTTGTGTGTTTCTTCACCGTGTGCCAACTAGTGAGAGCAAATCCCTGGAGATGGTTGTTTTCACTCTAAACACTGACCTTTTCAGATAAAATGAGGGGCCAGTCAAGTCAACCATTTAGTGGCTATATGTCAGGGCATGATAATGGCATTTAGTAGCAAACTGCCTTGATCCTATAACAACCACAGGCTTAGTCAGATAGCTAACTGACCCACCCACACCCACCCCCCAAACATACATGCATGCACACATATATCACTCTCAAATTAAAAAGGTGGGTCAAACAACAAATAACAAACAACAAATAACCATCCGAGAGGCGGTTTCAGTCAAAGGCAGCCATTCTTCTCTCCGAGGCAGAGTAACCCAGAGGGCTGGCAGAGTCTGGTTTGTTTATCAGAGGAGACTCGACTGAGCCCTGGTGCTAACCACTCCATGCTGAGGAACTGAGCCCTCTCTTAGGCTATGTGCACACGAAGTCTAGTTTGTCTTCTTTCGCAACGTGCAGAATACCGATAGCCCTATCATAAATACGAACACTCTCTATCCGCACACGGTTTCCGCAACGATCGAAGTCTGGGGTAGAAAGTGAGTAGATTTGAATCGGTACGGAGGCTGGTGTTCGTCTGCACGGTTTCACGCAACCTGATGACGTCATTGCCCCACGTGATCGTTTTGCGATCTCCAACCAGCATATATACAGCCGCGGAAAAAATTAAGAGACCACTTCAAAATTATCAGTTTCTCTGGTTTTACTATTTATTGGTATGTGTTAAAGTAAAATGTACATTTTAGTTTTATTCTATAACCTACTGGCAACATTCCTACCAAATTTCAAATAAAAATATTGTCATTTAGATCATTTATTTGCAGAAAAATGACAATTGGTCAAAATAGCAAAATTGATGCAGTGTCTTCAGATCTCGAATAATGCAAAGAAAACAAGCTCATATTCATTTTTAAACTACACAATACTAATGCTTACACTTAGGAAGAGTTCAGAAATCAATATTTGGTGGAATAACCTTGATTTAAAATCACAACTTTCATGTGTCTTGGCATGCTCTCCACCAGTCTTTCACATTGCCTTTGGGTGACTTTATGCTACTCCTGGCGCAAGAATTCAAGCAGCTCGGCTTCTTTTCATGGCTTGTGACCATCCATCTTCCTCTTGATCACATTTCAGAGGTTTTTGATGGGATTCAGGTCTCGAAATTGGGCTGGCCATGACAGGGTCCTGATCTGGTGGTACTCCATCCACACCTTTACTGGCCTGGCTGTGTGGCATGGAGCATTGCCCTGCTGGAAAAAACACTTCTCAGAGTTGGGGAACATTGTCAGAGCAAAAGGAAGCAAGTTTTTCTTCCGGGACAACGTTGTACTTTGCCTGGCTGAGGTTTGTAAAAGACCATAAGGATTGAAAAAGCGGACTGGAGGTTCTTCTAAGTTCGTCTTCTCTGATGAGTCCGATTTCACAGTAGGTGCAAGACTCTCTGGCTTGTAGGCCTCTCCAGGTCTCCGTCTAACCATCAGACGACCATGTGTTGGGCAAAGCTGAAAATTGGACTCATCAGAGAAGACGAACTAGGAGACCCTCCAGTCCGCTTTTTTCAATCCTTATGGTCTTTTACAAACCTCAGCCAGGCAAAGTACAACGTTGTCCCGGAAGAAAAACTTGCTTCCTTTAGCTGTGACAATGTCCCCCAACTCTGAGAAATGTTTTTTCCAGCAGGGCAATGCTCCATCGATCGTGAAAGAATGAGTAATTCATATGATTCGGAAATAAGAACATTGATTGAGAAGTATGACCAACATAAATATATTTAATTATAAAGCTGTAGATTTATGCACGCCGATCATGTCCCCCATGGTGAATTGCGCCGTTTGGATAAAACCTCAGTGCAATTAAAAGCTGTAACGTTGGCGTCAGGGCAGCATTTCGGTCTGACTGAAATCGCAAATCGTCTGACCCTTTGAATTAACTCCTCATCATTGTATATCCAGTGGCTTAGTTATGTTGCACTACTCTCTCACGTCTTAAAGCACGTTCATTATACAGTCTATAAATTAGACGCGCCATGGTTGTATTTTCGTTTTAGCTGCACTCAACGGTTTTGTGAAAATTACTATAGAAACCAACACAGAAAACGTTCTCTGTCTTAACATAAGTCTCCTCTCCACAAGGCGTAACATTTAGGACTAGACCTAGAGAGAGAGCAGCCTAAGTAAGCGTGGTGCAACAGGCGCAACATCATTTTAGACATAGAACGTCGAGTTACGCCAGTCTTCGCTTCAATTTTTCAAAAGTAACCGAGAAATAGACACTGTACTATCCAATAACACAGTTCCTGTAACCGGCAATAATGTTTGAAGTGATTTCCGAGGTGGCAATCTGCCAAACTGCCAACTTTCTAACGTTAGCACGTTAGCCTACGTTAGATAGCCTGAACGTTGTGTGTGGAACCAGTTGCCATGGAAAATACGTCACACTTTGCCACTCTATTTGCTAGCTAGATGGGGGGGACCGCGATATTGTGCCCCCTGTCTCACCGCAGGGAAAATTTCTCAACCGTGACAGCCCTACTTGAATGTTTTGTGTAATGTGTTTATCCTCGTGCTGTATAGTCTCTAGGCTTTTCACGTTTTTTCAGTTGTGTAAATAAAGCGCTAAAGCGCCACCCACAGGTGTGAGGTATGTACTACAGCCCTTTAAACACAATCGGGTGGCTCCGTTTTTACGCAAATCTCTTGTTGCCAGCCTCCGTATTTACGAAATTAAAAGATTCGATTGGTGTGAAAAGTAAATCCGATTCGGAGGCCCTAGACTTCGTGTGCATATGACCTTACTTCCATCATCCTCTACTACTTGCATTTTCTGACCACTTTCTCACTCTACCACTTTCTCCCTCCTTTCTTCCTCTCCCTTTCCCATTCTGTGTTCTCCTTATACCTCTCACATCCCCCAACCCCCTTGACACCCATCTTTTGTTCCTACTCGTCATGCTGCCTAGACTAATGCATGCCAAAACCAAATAACAAGCTTGGCAAACATTTGGAGGCCGTGTTTGGTGCAATCTGTCTTTCATAATAGTGAGCATCGTGAGTCTCCCATCTCTGGTTGCAGCAGAGGAGGGGGTAGAGTGTTGAAAGGGTAGAAGGGGGCTTGGAGGCTTTCCATGTTACTGACCGAGTGCTAGGGACCACACATGACTTAACCAAAAAAAGCCACCAAATACTCCTCCTTTACAAACATTAATGAGGACAACTGCCTTCTGACACTATGGAAGTTGCGTGTGTGGGGGAAAGAGTGTGTCCATTCATAAGACACCAAACCGAATGTGAGCCTCTTCAGTGGATCTCTATGGACATAACACAGACTTTAAACACACACACACAAACACACACACACACTTTTGGAAACTATCAATCTGTTGTAGGCAAGTCCCAAATTTCAACACAAAGTCATCTGTTAATCAGCACAGGGACAGATCTGAGGGTGTGACTAGGCAGCCAGTCTGGTGACACGCTGTTCTGTGGGGCCGGCCACTGAAATCACGTCACTCAACCACATGTGTGACTGATTAGGACACGGGCACGAATTGTTCCACAGGGGTCTACATACACACAAACACACACACACACACACACACACACACACACACACACACACACACACACACACACACAAACAACCCATTTCCATCGAGTCAACAACCTCTGGTACAAGAGGAATATGCCTGAATAAACAATGATTGGAGGGTTCTGAAGTTGCAGGAGAACAATTCAGTTAAACTTCACATAACCCCCAAACACCCCAACACGTACACATACAGACATGCGCTCAACATCCTCTCCCCAGACCGTCTCCCCGAGGCCTTCTCCATTCCAATCCCACACACTGACCAAGAAAAACTCTGACAGCATGCATGAATGTAGTTTTGAGACTCAAGGATTGTGAAAGATGCATAAACAAAAACAGTACTCCAAATGGCCAGACCTCTTATTCAGTTCTACCATTACCCAAAACAAGCATTCCACACCACCATCACACACATACGTTCCTTGCTACATGTTACGGAAATACACGTCAAGATAAAAGCTGCCTCTCACTGTCAAGTCATAGAAAATGCTTTGATCTGACAGGTATGAGATGGCACACGCACAGAAATCCAGCATTGTGAAACTGTGGTGACTAATCATCATAATCATGTAAGCCTGTCTCATGACTGCAAGCCTGACATTGCTTGGCTGTAAAACAAATTCAGATGTGGCAGTGTGGTCTTAACCATACATTTCTGGCTTTATTTCCTCCACTCCTTAAGTGATACCTTATCCTCCCACTTCTACTTACACACCGTGCACAAAACAGAAATGCACAGTTTCACAAATCAACACAAACCTATCCTCTGTGCCAAAGCAGAGTGAGCAAAAACACACACACACACACACACACACACACACACACACACACACACACACACACACACACACACACACACACAAAGATAATCAGACATCATTCCCACAGTTTCATTAACCGTCTTACCTGTCCTCATCCCCATCAAAGGGAATGGGGATTCCAAACAAACTGTTGACAGCTGGTCCTCCTAGCATCAGGCTGTCTGGAATGACTGACTTTCCCAGCATGCCGGAAGGCTGAGGTAGGGCATCGGACTTCCTGCGGGTCTCATCACTCTGTGGGGCCCCTGACCGTGAGGTCTGGGGCTGGCTCTGGATCGACCCCCCACCAGCCAGGGCCTGACTTGGCATGGTCTGGGGGGCACTGGGGTTGCCAGATAGGATGCCAAGGATCACTGCTGTAGGGGCTGCCTGTCCACTGGGATGAGCTGGCTGCTGCGGATGCACACCACCTGCAGCCCCCCCACCGCCTGCTGATTGCTGAAGCGGGAGACCCTGAGCTGATGCTGGCTGTCCACTGGAAAGAGACCCTCCAGCAGGTCCTGCCGCATCTCCAATATGGGTCACTAGCCCCACCATATGGACAGGGACACCACCTTGAGTCATGACTGGGGAGGGACCCTGGCTCAGGGGGGCTCCCACAGGGAGCGAGGCCACAGGAAGAGTGTGTGTGGAGGTGCCTGGAGGCTGGGGTGCCACAGTCGGCTGTTGCTGTTGCTGTCTGTAGTCCGGCTGGGTGGGAGGCATCACTGATGAGAGGTTATGGCTGGGGGGGTGCTGCTGCTGCTGGGGGGAGTAAGGAAACTGTTGAGGCTGAGTGGAAGGGGGCATGCCAGGGGAAGTGGCAAGACCATTATGTCCTGGGGCAGTGAGGCTTTGAGAAGCCCCTCCGAAAGTCTGATGCGAGACCCCATGACTCTGTGCCTGCATCTCACACTGGGGTGCAGACACGTAGCCGCTCTCCGACACAGGCTCTGAATGGGTTGCCACTGAACCACCTGTGTCCCTGTCAACACTGTGATCTAGGGTGAACACATGCTTACTGCCATCCATAGTCCTACTGGCTGAATAACTTTCACTATCTTTGTCATAGAACTCTGTGCACATCCATCTGCCCCGTTTGAAAGGCTCTCCTGTACCATGATCAAGTTTAATGACCCTGAAACGTGAACTGCAGCTAGTTGTTGTTGAACTAGAGGCAGCAGGGGCGACCTGTGGAGTAGTGTATGACTGACTGGCAAACGCTGTTGTTGACTGCTGGGTGGACGCCGCGTTCCCTCCTACAACATGCGCGTTGGTATGAACAGCGCCAGTGTTTCGATAAGCAAACCCACCGTTAGGTGGACCTGACACTGCCGCTATATGCACATCCTGAGGTATATGACACTTCAAGGCAGAGGTTGCTTCTGTCTCTGACACGTTGTTAAGAGTTTCCTCTGATGAACTAATATCACACACCTCCGGGTCGTAGTCGGCCCTGGACACGTCAAAGATTTCCGATGACACGTCTTCGGTTCTTGATTCGTCTGGGTCGTCCAGACTCTCGGTGTCGTCAGTGTTGCTGCTAGCCGCCACTTGAGCCTGTGTCACACTTGTTATCTGAAAACAGCTTTTCTTCTTTGCCGGCATTTTCGACATTTTGTACACTAATGTGTGCTCCACTCTCCGTCAGTAAGAAGAAAGTGTGTCGAGGTTTGAGTCTTAACTCAGTAACACAATGTCGAGATATGTCAAATAGCTAGCTGGTTAGCTTAGCTAGCAAACTCAGTAACAAGTTCACTGTTGGTAACTGATAGAGTGACGATTGCAGGTCATCTTCATGGCTCTCCACTCCTGTTGCATTATAATGACAAAAAAGAAATGCTCGAAAGTTTTAAACCAGCTTCCCCGTTACCCACACTAATACCAACTTCACCAATATCACAGACTCAGTGCAAGCGGTCTGTAAGAGTCGGCCCGTTCCGTAAAGTCGCTAACGTTGGTGTCCCGGCTCCGGAGTTGCCAGAAGGCCGCTGTCGCAGATACAGCTAACGAGCTGCCAGCGATACTACGGTCTGAGGCGGGCCCGTTTGTCACCACAATCCTCTTCAAAAGCACTTTCCTACTTGGGAACTAGAATGTAAGACATCGTGGGGATAAGTTAATCTCCATCCTAGTGTCTTGACGAGAAAATGCCAACTTAAGACGCCGATATCTACCGGAAAGGAAGTAAATTTAGCCTCCCCGTAGCACAGCCCGTCCCATCTACAGGCTGCTGTTGCTGAATTTCACAAGCTAACGGCGTTCCTCTTCCTCTCACTCGACAAGATGGCTAGAAAAACGCAAAGCACCTTGGGAGCGGGCCATACGTAGTAGGCTAATGAAGAATACGCAATCATACGCCGCATAGTAGTGCGTTAAAATGACCGCCCCATAAAGTGAGAGAAAAGGCAAGAATGAAGTGAAACAAGAAAATACAATCATACAAAAACATAAAATCATCTATACGTGTAATTTAACCCTGTAATGACTGACACACTATTGTTAGACAGAGTGTTTATTGGACCTTTTGACACCCCCCCCCCCCCCAAACGAAATAGCTATATTTTATGGATTAGTTATATTTATATAGCCTAAGATGTTTTATCTGGTGTCATATCTGATACATCGGGCCTTTGTGGAAATGTATTGATCACCATACACCATTTTTCTAAAGTATTGTTCATTGCATCTGGAACCATTTGGAATATGTTATGGGAGTTGGTTCTTTTAGTTATTCATTTATTTAAATAGGAACATTTTTAAAACCAGCAAGACATAAACACAAAAGACACACACACAAAACATAATAACGATATTTAAAAATATAAAATGGCTAAGCCATGTTTAATTTTTCTGTGAAGACACAATAAATACTAATTTTAATGTGCACTTACTTACCTTTGTGACATCTTAAGGATGATTTGTAGAGTTTTCATTTTTTTTTTAAATGCAAAATTCCATTAAGATTGGCCATTCACATGTACAAGCATGTATTAGCTGCTGAATTTGGATTGGCCATAAGTAACCCTTTTTTTGGAGCAACCCAAGTGGATTAAGCCGTTCTTGAGTTATTTAAAAATGTGAGTTGCAGCGCCCCCTATGGATATTTTTTTTTTTGTTTTTTTTTTTTTTAAATTGGTGCATCCAAAAGTTGTGGTAGCAATGCTGCATGTAGCCCATTTCCCATTTAACCTAGGTTCAAGGGTTTGTTCATATTTGGGTGTTTTTTCAGGGTATTTTTATTTCCTTGCATCTCGGTGGTGGCAAAGTGTCACGACTAGGGCATGATGGCTGTGATTATACAAGGGAAAAGGATAATCAGACTAATTTCGTGGAATATAAATGGGACACAGAATGCCGCTAAGTTGAAAAACTGTTTGCTATATCTTAAATCAAGATAGGCAGATGTTGCGTTTTTATAAGAGACTCGTATAAAAAAAACTCCATGAAACTTACATGTTTTTCATAGCTTGTTTGATGCAAAAGGGTGTTCCAATTCTGGTGCACAAGAAATTGACTTCTGTTTTGAAGAACATAAAGATGAGGACGTGAGGGTTGTCTGCATTGAAGCCCTAATTAACAGAAGGAGAACCAACCTATGTAATATGCCCCTAATGAGGATGATGAAGATTTCAATAGACTTCTTGGGACCTTCAAGAATGGGTGTGAACTTCAATCAGTCCCCAGACCCTGTATTGAATCAATCTACCATTGAAGTTAATGAACAAAACTGATAGCAAATAAATTGATTAGGAAGCTACAGAAGCAAACTACCAATTACTTTACAGTGGAAGTGAAACTACAGCAAAGCTCCCCTTGAGATGGATCTTGTTAACTAAAGCTACCTAGAAGCAGCCGTTCAAACTACTTTGTAAAAAAAAATATCAAAAAGCCAATATATATGTGGCACCAAATTATAATAGAAAAAGGTGATATGTTTTTTACAGGTCATGCATATACTTAAAATTAAAAATGTTGTATACAATGTCCATCAGTCAGACCCCTGCCTTCCAGAAGCTAGAGTCCAGGTGGGGATATGGCACCAAGCAATATTACTCAGTTACCCAGATCAATTAATATCATTTCTTTACCATTTGTCAATTAATAGCAAAAATCTATTTTGCACAAGCACTTCACAAAGATCAAGTGTATGCAGGTTGACGAATGCATTGCCTGGACATGCCTTCACAGTGGTCAGGATGAAAAGGGAGCGGGGGACGGGTGATGGTCAAATGGGGTCAAATCATAGTAGATAGTAAAAAAAAAAAAAAAAGATAATTCCTTTCCTTTTGAGGTCTAAAATTGTTAGTAGTTTCAGTAGTTACTTTCACACGAATGGCAAAAAGGTTATTTAACTACTTGAATCACTATGCAAATATGAATGTAGTGGAATTACCAGCAAGCTACTGGTGGATGCATTCCTAAGGCGAAATGAATGAGATTCTCCCTAAAGATGTTTTTAGAAAATATCTCGCTCCACATCGAAGTTCAATGGTTTGAGATAAACTTCTCAAATTCTGGATATCACAGTTTATTTTCAGCCACAATTTGAATTGATAATTTTGACAGCAAAATGCATCCTTTGTGATGAGAACCATTATAAGCCAGGCCATATGGAGTGGTGCAGCTACTCACAGGTGGCGTCAGGCCTAACATAACGACAGGACCTCCGTAGTGCTGCACCATAAGAGCCCCTTTTATTATTTATGCATTTATCCATTTATCCATTGTCTTGTATAAGACCACAAAAGTAATGTTTCGGGTCAAAAGCAGAGGACTATGGCATTCTTGTCTCAAACCCATGTCAGGCTAAAACATTACTTGGCTATCATTGAAATCATACAATGACACAATATAGCATTGTATTATTTTTACAGGGTAATGTCAATTTAGTTCAGGGCATGAGGACAAAGTGAGGCTTCTTTCAGAGATTCAGAGAGGCAGTATGACCACCGTAAGCTCGCACTGGAGGGCAAGCCATGTTTAATAAAACATACTTTTGGCAGTCTGCATTTGAAGGGGGAGATGAGGAAAACAGTGTTTAAGAGCCAAGTTTTTCAACCCCAAGTGTTAATGTAGTCACTGGGGCTGCTTTAAACCAGAATATTCTGAATGTTCTGAATTTTCCTATTTCAGGATACTCATAAGTCATTCCAGATGCCAGGTTCCGTAAGAAAAGAAAAGTAAGAAAAGTAAGAATTAAAGACTGTCTGCTCTTTGACAAAAAAAATATTTTATAGGACAGGAGCTGTTTGTGTTTGCTTAATTAAGCATTGGAGCTTGTTGAAGGTGTGTATTCCTCTTTTTCTCAACACAAAGCAAACCCCTTTGTAAAGCACAGGCCTCTGTATATAATGTATAGTTGATTAAAAATGACAGTGATTCAGTCACCTGGGGACTGTGCGGATGTTAATGGTTATTCTCTGCATTCTCTGCAGCATATAAGCTTCAATAGCAAAGGCTCATATGTAGGGATGGGTATCGTTTGGCTTTTTTCCGATACCGGTACATAACCGATACTTTTAAAACGATACCGGTGCCTAAACGGTGCCAGAACCGATACTTTTTTTTTTTTTTAATTAAAGACATTAAAGGCTTATTTATTGCCAAGGCAAATAGTTTTCTTCAAATTTAACAATATATTCACTGTTTAAGGTATACTATAAATAAAAATAAAATACAAAACACTTGGCTTCAAACCTTTTAACTTCAAACTATGAACAATATATTAACTTATAACAACTGTTTACAGTGTACTTAAATAAATATAAATAAATACATAACACACTCTGTACACACACTTCAAACTTCAGTAATTCTTTTGCAGAAATATGAGCATGTTTGCCTTCAGAGTAAAAAAAAATATTATTTAGTTTGCATTTATTTAAACCCACTGGTTTCGTGAATGTGTACTGCCCTATAAGAGTTTAGCTTCAGGGCCTCTTGAGTTCTCTACCCCATTTACATGCTGCACGTCGCGTTGTTTGAATCTTTTTGTGCGAAATACAGCCACACTTTTGATCGTTTACCTTACCTACATTAGACTGTTGCAATGTTATTGTAGCGTCCGAGCTAGGGCTCTCTTAAGAACTCACATTGAGAAGGAATATCTTTGGATGAGACGGTAGCCACAGAGCCACCAACGCCCCCCCCCCAAAAAAACACGCACATTAACACTCACGCGCAGATAATGGGTTACAGCCAAAACGTATTGCCCTTATAATTTAAGTTAATTCTCCTTCTGCATATTGTTTTAGTACTTTTTCACTGTCGATTTCCAAATCTGTGTGAATATTCATGAGAGCAAGTCCGGTCAGTCATCGTACTTCTATATGTCTTAAGATTGTACTGAATGACCGCTCAGCAGAAGTTGTTTAAACGGTCATTGTCAACAAGACGCAATGAATGTTTGGGTAGAAATTTGCCGAACTTTGCTTGACAAAGCTCACTGCGATTAGGCTGTAACTCATTTAGCTGTTTCCACAGCTCCAGCTCTGCATACTCAACGGCCATTAGTTGTCCGTACTCCGATTTTATTTCCTGCCATACATTGTCGGATAAGGACGAGGGGCGTAAGATACTGAAGCAAACCCTGAATATGCTGATCATAAAGTCAAATGACTACCGCAATTTTTGCGCGCCCCTCTGTCTGCAGTTTCCCTATTGTAATATGCGTTCATAATATTGAATTACAGTGGCAATGCATGCGTCGTGCTGGGAACAGCGTGTGCCAGAAAACTTTTGTAAGCGTTTGTTTGTGCTTTAATCACTATTCGTTTGTTTGTGCCTTGTGCACTGGCCAGGCTCAGCGCATGATTTCAGACTCTCTCTCTTTTTCTTCTTCTCGCGTAGCAGAAGGTACGCACAGTGCGTACAGCCGTACGGCTGCAGGCGCCACTGGCTCTCCGTTTAATAAAGCATATCCAACTTCTGCTTAGAACAACCACACTTATCTTTAAACCGAAACCACACGCAAGTCAGCCCATTACCATGGCAACTCCTCAACACAAATCCCGTTTCCACTAGTCCCATATGGAATGCTACATTATCACCAATGAGCGTGAACACAGGCGAGAGTCTACATTGGGAGATGGAGCAGTTTTATATGTGCCACCACGAAATCTGTTAGCAACACAAAAAAGTATACAGATCGTACTCAGAACGATCTACGCCACTAACGTTACTTCTCGTTAGCTATCGCTAGTTTTGTTAAATTACAAAAATTAAAAAAAAAAAAAAAAAAAAATCTGCTCAGGCACCGAAAGGAAGCACCGAAATCTGCGTTGCATTTCGGTCCGGGTAGGTATCGGTTGTATGGAACCGGTGCCGTATTGGTACCGGTTCTCGGTACCCAACCCTACTCATATGTGCATACTGGGGTGTGCTGAAGCACAGATTTCAAATGTTGGTATATATTTATCACAGAGTAACAGTGTGTAACAGTTTCGTTTTCAAATGCATTTTGTTTAAAAAAAAAAGTGTGTTAAATGCAGTGTACACACTGTTGGGATACCACTTTTAATGCCGCATAATGGTAAAAATTGAAGAGAACGCTACATTTTTTTGTGTCAGTTTACAGCATAAAAAGTAAAGTTGTTTTCAATCAGTTGTTCTCTACAGGGGGATTCTTCTTGTAATATGTCGGCAGAAGTTGTTCTTGGATGTTTTTAAGAGGTCCGGTGGAAAAAGCTTGACTAAATGCATTTGATTTCAGAGTGTGTACAGATGGAGTCGCAATGATGACAGGCAGACAGGTTATTGACTGGAATATTTTTTTGGACACATGAGGGCCTTGGGAACAAAAAGGTTAAGAATCCCCATTTTAAATTATTATGATCTTCGCTCTGTGGTTCTAACAGCCACTAAATTTGATCTGTAAACACCCAATCAGTAAAGGAAAAAGGCAGACAACAACATTTTTCTCCTTTGCTGCAGAATGATTTCACCCGCTGGCCTGAGACAAAACCCTGATCAGTGAGAATTCACTTATTGTGTAGCAACGTTTGTCACGCTACTAGTTCCGGGATTTTCCTAAAGAAAATGTTGTTTATTCCCCTTACAAATGTTCTGGTTAGACAACATCATGGAAAAACAAAAGTACATGTCTTGTCAGGATCCTGCTTTGTTCGTTTTGTGTTTGTCTATTTTGTCATGTGCTTCTTTTGTGTGCTTTTTTTTGCCATGTGTTTCCCTGTGTTCCCTTCCACAACGTCCTGGTGTTTTCCATCACCTACCACACCTGCCTCGTTAATCACCCAGTTTGTTTCCCTGATTGGTTCCTCCTGTGTCTTGTTAATTCCCCTTGTGTTTAGTTTACCTGTGTCTGGTTGTCTAGTTCCCCCTCTGTTATTTAAGTTTAGTCTGTCATGTGTCGGTTTCGTAACTTGAATGTTAGTCTTCAGTCCTGTTAAGTTAGTATGGTGAGAGACTCTTTCTAGTGCTTTTGGAATCCAATTTTTGCCCAGATCTTCTGTGTTTTTGAGAATAAATCCTTAGTTTGTCTATACCTCTGGTCTGCGATTGGGTCCTTTCCCAGCCGAGGCCTAACAGTACGAACCGACCAAGATGGACCCAGCAGACCCGAACCTGGTGAAAGTCAGACCAATACAATTGGACCTAAATTGAACGGCTTTGGATTTTGAGGCTAATAAATCTGCTCCCGTGGGAGATGTTTTTAAATGGTGATACAGCAAGTGGGGAGGACTGGGTCACCGATGACGAGTTCTCAGAGGGTGAGTGGTCTGAGAGCGAAGTTACTGAGCCCGAACTCGGACCCAGCCAAGACGCTCTGTTTGAGGGTAGACGGTTGACTATATGGCCTACGCCGTTCAGAACACCACCTCAGGTCTCGTCCCCTCCAGTTTCAGCACCCCAGTATGATATCGAG
Organism: Sprattus sprattus; assembly: GCF_963457725.1. Taxonomy (NCBI): domain Eukaryota; kingdom Metazoa; phylum Chordata; class Actinopteri; order Clupeiformes; family Clupeidae; genus Sprattus; species Sprattus sprattus. The sequence goes on along the minus strand of NC_137921.1, from coordinate 43,304,762 downwards.
GAGGATGATATCAGTGAGTGGATTGATGGGGGTTTTATCTTGGGGGATCGGTTCTTTGAGAAGTCAGTCTATGAAAATGACTGGGAAGACTATGACCTCGAGGATGAGGAGGCTTCAGATGAGGAGGAAGAAATGGACACAACTCAGCCACTGCCTCTGCTGTTCCTGCAGCAGCCGCTGTCGCCAGTGTTGCTCCAGCACCTCCTACGTCTCCCTCTCCAGCACCTCCTGCACCTCCAACACCAGTGCCAGAACCTCGCCGTGCTCCAGATGCTGCAGTTCCAGATGCACCCAGCCTAGATGCAGCAGTCCTGGATGCCCCCAGTCCCAGTGCACCAGGCAGCTTGGATGCCGACATCCCAGAAGACGCCCGTCCCAGTGCACCAGGCAGCCCGGATGCCGCAGTTCCAGATGCAGCCTGCCTGGATGGTGCCATCCCAAGTGAACCAGTCAGACCAGATGCTGATGGCCCAGATGCCGTAAGCCCGAGTGAACCAGGCAGCCCGGAGGCCACCAGTCCGGATGCCACAGTCCTAGATGCTGCCAGCCCAGAGGCCGCCAGCCTGGATGCCCCAGTTCCAGAGGCCGAATCCCTGAGTAAGCTGAGTAAGCCAGGCAGCCCAGAGGCCGACAGCCCGGACGAGCAAGGCAGCCCGGACGAGCAAGGCAGCCCGGACAAGCAAGTCAGCCGGAAGCCACCAGTCCGGATGCCGCAGTCCTAGATGCTGCCAGCCCAGAGGCCGCCAGCCCAGAGGCCGCAGCCACCGCTGCCGACCCAGACCCTGCGGCCAATGTGCTGACCCAGACCCTCCAGCATCTGTCCCCAAAGCAGGCCCAGCAGCACCCTCTGCCAACACCAGCCCAGCAGCACCCCCTGATGACCCTGCAGATGGCGTTGCTGCTGATGACTCGTCGTCCCAGGCGCCCCTGTCCCTGTCCCGAGCGTCCCAGGATTTCCTGTCCCGGTTGTTTCTGTCCCAGGTGCAACAGTCCCAGTCCCCGGTGCCTCCAGCCCTAATGAACCAGTGAGTCCAGGTGCCACGATTACTCCAGTCACCGGCCATGTAACCCCAGTCACCGCTCGTGCCGTAACCAAGGCATCGCTCCCTGACATCTCCTAGGTCCTGGTCGAGGTCGTGATCTCCTCGCCCCTCTAGGCTCTCAGTCGCCTGCCTCGTTCTGGGCGCCCACCCCGCCGGCCACCAGATACTCTGCCCCTGTTTGGCCGCCTGGCAAGCCACCAGATACTCTGACCCTGTTTGGCTGCCCACCCTGGCGGCCACCAGATACTCTGCCCCTGCTTGGCCATCGACCCGGTCGGCCACCAGACAGTCTGCCCCTGCTTGGCCGCCCACCCGGTCAGCCACCAGACTCTTCGACAGTCCACCCGGCTGGCCGCCTGTCCAGCCTGTCCAAACCTTGGTCAACCCATTATATCAATTGTTCTGTTTTCACAGTCTAATTGAAGTAAATCGTGGCACCTATCTAGAGGGTCCCCAAATGTCAACTACTAAATTGAATTTATATTAGAAGATTAAAGATTGGAATAGAAGTACCATGTTTATATGATTGTTTAACAAAGATACTTCTATCTCAATATATTTAACAATAATGAATCGTGTGAGTGAATAAAGAGTCTCTTAGAAAATGGTGTGAATGGAGTGTAAAAAAAGACAACAGATGGCTTAAAATGAATCACACAATGTTGGTTTGTGACAGACACTTTAATGGTTTTGGATCATTGCCAAGCCAGGAACTGGTTTGCTGCGTTGTCTGCCCATTATGTTGATTTATAGTCATGACTGTTTCGCAGTCACACAGATTTTACATGTATCTATACAGTTTATTTTTGTTTTACAAAGCTACCTCTAAAAGACCGAATACAACTTGTGAAGTCAGACACAGACCAACAGCCTATAAACCCAGAAGTACACAGAGACAAACACAGTGTCACAGAGATTTTTGTCCAGAAAAACTATCATCTTCTGACTGTATGTGGGAGTTCTGCCGCTTAAACAGAAACATTTAGAACCTTACTAAAGTTAATAAAACACATAATAAAGATGTCCTTTAGACTAACAATGTCACATGATTTCTCTGATTTATATCAATTAGTAAAATGACGTTTGGGTTTAGAAAGTTTAGAAAAGAGAGGAAGTAAAGTATGACAGGGGAGTGGAGTGGAGAATCAATTAGGCCAAGGTCGGAAGAGAGATGTAGCAAGAAGCTGACAAAGAACAACAAAGAAACAAAGAAACTGAAGAGAAAAGTTCAAATTGTATCCAGTTATATTCTCTGGTTTTCTGTTGATTTACCTTGGCAGGGCAGGCTGCTACATTTAGCTTTCTCTGGACTATAGACATATTGTTCTGTTTTGTTGAGTGAGGAATTTAACCCAAGAAGACAACAGTGCAAGGGACTGGTTTGGAGTTTCTTTTCAGGCACCTGTTATCGCTGTGGAATTCCGAACCGAGAGAGTCAAAAGAACGGTTGTTCCCCCGCTTAGACGACTCGGGGGCAACAGGGCACTGCTAGGTGTGGGTACCTCTGGTCGCAACAAGACCAATGACCCCTGTCGGTGTGTGCCTCCATGACACTTCCTAGTCAGTGTAGGCCATATGTCCAGTCACATCATAAATGAATTAAGGTTACTGACCATAATCAATTAATTAAAATTGGACACGATAGAATATAATAGAATAGAAAAGCCTTTATTGTCATTGTATTTGCATACAAATTTGAAATTTGTACATTCTTTTGGTGCGGCGAGTGACAACCTAAAACACAACAAGAACATATAAAACAGGAATAGCTTAAAAATAAATATATACATTAAGAGTTCAACAAAGTGTGGTGGAAGTTTAAAGTACTTCCCTGAGGAACAATATATACATCAACAGTACTTCCCAGGTAACAGTACTACTGGTTTTGATAGGAATCAAACCAAGGTCAACTGCTTTGATAAAATAAATCATAACCAAACGTTATGGTGTGGTATTACTCGGACCAAAGCAGGATGCTGTCTATCTTCCTAAAAGTTAGGGTCTCGACTGGTTTCTTATGAAGGTAGGAACCTTTGGTCTGTGTCTTGCTTACGGACTAGTGAGGGCAGAGTGCACGTACACTTATCGGCTTTACCAACAGAGGGTTAGGCAAAATATCAGTAAAGAGTGGCTCTCTTTAAATGAGTTGCTTGCATCAAACCTTCCCCAAATAATAAGTGCTCAATGGGGACATGGACCTTCAACCCAGCCATTCATAGGGGCATCACATGGTTGTTGACCTGTCAATCTTACAAGGCTTTTAGGGGCGTAGCCTAGGCAGAAGCATAAATAAGCCTTAACATCTCTGTAAAACCCCTGTGCATGCAGAACATGGCACAGTGGAATGTTTGAGGGAAGTTAGGTTAGATTTAAGAGCTGATTGCAAAATGCCTTCATCTTGGTTTAAGTGTATTGGTCTAGCTCATTATTAGCAGATTCCAAGACCAGGTTGTACTTTGCTTGTTTGGTTTTTGGACCACATCGTGCTCCTTTTTACCCTCTCCAAAAATGAACGTCAGGCCACAAACTGAGCTATATTAACCTGGCTTTTGAACTTGAGTACTCTAGAAGCTGAAAAAGTTGTACAGCTGCAACTGCAAGACTAAGTTGTAGCTGTTAATGTCTGTGTGACCTATTTATATTTGATATTATATTGTAACTAATCCCAGTACGATAGACTATTGTTTCAGTATGCACTGTGTTGGGCCTGTCACAACCAGTGTGGCTTTTATGTTTAATTAGCTGGCTATGTTTATTTATGCTGGTGTGGTAAAAGATTAAAAAATATATATATATATATATATTTTCCAGCATTTGAGAGCCTTAAATTCCCCAACCTTCTCAGCGTGGTTGAGGCAACTCACAAGCACTGTTTGTTATATCTAAGTAAACACACTGTCTATATATTTTTATCGGAATGGTTACAGCTAGTGACAATATGCACTGGTACAATTCAGACCTCTCCCTTCCCAAAATGCACTGGACTAGGAAGTTTTCTAAATACTATTTTCCAACCAGACCTGAGTCTGCTGAATATAAAGTGATGCTATTACCCCAAGACTCCCGTAGGGCCAAGCAGGGTCAACCTGGCAAAATGTCATGCTAAATTTAAGAGTGCAAACAATACTGTGGCATGGTCTTTACTGCCTCTGCCTGTAAAAACCTTCAAGTGTAAAGAAAATAGAATCTTTCTCAGAATGAGGCTAAATTGAGACTTGCAATTGTTCAATACACTAGTGACACATGTAAATACTGTGGTTTTTGGTGAAACCATTTTCTTTAAATTGAAACAAAAGCCTCATGCAATATTCATTGAAATCATTTGCAGTAAGTATGAGCTTCTATTTTCAAAAGTATGGAAAAGAGGAGTTCATAATTACCGAAAGAAATACATCTTTCTTTAAGATAGAACCTTCTCGCTTTGTTTTTTTATTCTCTCTTCCTCTCTCCATGTTTCTGTGTGTGTGTGTGTGTGTGTGTGTGTGTGTGTGTGTGTGTGTGGAGGGGGGGGGGGGGGGATTTTACTCTGAGCTGAGCTGAGCAATCATCTTCTGGCTTCTGCTCATTTCACACCATAGCTTTGTGAACAATAGTCTGGGGCCTTTGGTCACTGCAGGGAAAGGATTCCAGTAAGCTGTGTTCAGCGGCCTGAATTGCTTGTGTTGGGCTATCAGTGTCAGGATATTTGGCCAAGCGATCTCAGTGATTTAAGCAGGATTAGGTTCATGTTTGGTTAACATGGAGTGAAAGGTCATGTGGTTGAGGCATGAGTGCAGTGTGAGACTCCAGACCAACCATTTCAACGTGGCATAGGTTAGTATATTATTTCATATAGATGATGGGGTCATCCAGGGTGCCATAAAAGGCTAGCTTTCTCTTACTAAAGAAAACATGACCACAGAATGTTCATGTTTTAGTATTATGGCTGTGTAAATGTATCAATAAATTATCTGTACCATTCTCCATTTAAAATAGTGATTTGAAAAGATATGCGGAACAGTCGGATCTATATAAATTATGGCCTTGTATAAAACCAATAATATACCAACTAAGGCTAAGGCAACTAAGGCTATCGTGTGGCGTGTGGGAGCATTGTGCTGATACCCATGTTTGCATTAAGGATCTTGATCATGATATTAGATTACCAAAATGATTTTGCCAAGTTATTCAATTAGATTTAGTTCAGGTGTTACTCCTCAATGAAATTAAGACCAGTGTATTTTTAAACTATCTGTGAACAGGGTGGATATGGCAATAAAACATGTCTGTACATGAAATAGTATGTGCAATGGAAGCTGACCTTTGTCAGCTGCCACACTAGTCAGCATTCTTCATCTCACGTTCATGCACGTTCACTAAGTCCATATACATCTTTTAGCTTCAGGTAGAATGCTGTAAAAACAATGTAATTTGATTAGAGGCACTCTGTTTGAACATGACCCAGGGATTCTGTAGGTAAATTCAGGCGGCTGCTTGGTTCAGCGTTTGGGTTAATTGTTGCGCAAAATTTACTCAGTGCAGTTCACAGGGCTCTCAAGTTTTGAAGACCGGCAAGAGTGACATATCCCCCCGACCACGCCCCGGCCCGCCGTATTCCTCCCGCGCCACCCCTGCTGTATGCCCACAGACCAGGCCAGACCCCCCCCCCCCCCCCCCCCCCCCCCCATATTTTTATTAGTGTTTTGTTGTTGTTAATAATACTTGCTCAGACTTGCAGAAAAGATTTGACACATGGCACTGACAATTCGACCAATTACAAAGTATGTTTTCGATTGGAGAGAGAGAGAGAGAGAGAGAGAGAGAGAGAGAGAGAGAGAGAGAGAGAGAGAGAATTATGACATCCCACACACCTTGATGGGCACAGGAGTTCTCTTGGCGGCAGATAGAGCACCAGTATTATGAGCTGGTGCTTCCTATAGTAATAAATGGCCATTTAGAGGTACATTCACTATCAAAAGAGGTGAATGGCTGCTCCTGGAATTTTCTCCCATTTGTTCTAGCCATCTCCTTCACTGTTTCTTCGACAATCTCATCCACCATCTCCTCCTCCACCACCTGCACTCTCTTTCTCCTCCACCTGCACTGTCTCTTCCTCTTCCACCATCTCCTCCGCTAATGTGTTATGCTCATTTGTTTTTTACCTGACATCTTTGAAAGACAGATGCAATGATTAATGCATCCATGCCATGCCAGGATATTTATACATGCTAGTATGACTAATGAGCTCGCGTTTCACAACTCCACCAGGTGTTAAGAAACCCCGGAATCTGAATAGACTGTTCAAGCAAACACATTTACAAAAAATAATGCCAATAACATAATTGAATATTAAGGGCTGCCTAATATTCGTTCGAATTATTGGCTATATATATATTTTGAATAGGCCTACTCGAATTTATTTTAGCCTATAAACGAAGTTCGGAGTCAAAGCTATAGTAAAAAGGCAGGCTGTAGCCTAAAACTGTGTTGGCTACAAACACTCCAGGATGCTTTATTTCCATTGGTTGCTGGATTAAATCTTACCCAGATACAAAAGATACATATTTTTTCTGATTGGCTATTGTGCACCTCACGGCAGAACTCGAGGGGATTCAGGGAGACGTGCTTGATTCCTTCATGGAAGCGCGGGCGGCACATTAAACAGCCTAGAGGTTTGTTTTTTTCAGCGTGAGAAATACGACGTGTGGCGGGAGTGCGTGACTTAAGGCTGATTTATGCTCGGTTACGTAAGCGTAAGCGCAAGAGGCCGCGCAAGCCCCTTGCGTGCCCCTTGCGCGACTTTTCACGTCTTGCGTGCGTCGTCCCCTTTTTCTAGACTTGCGCCATTTTACGCAAGCCTATTGTTCTGGGTGTGAATTGCTTGGCAACACCTCCAACGCAACGCGTAAGCACCTAGCAATTCATGCTCCCTTTAGAAGCATGCAAGGGCCTTTAAGGCTGATTTATGCTCGGTTACGTAAGCGTAAGCGCAAGAGGCCGCGCAAGCCCCTTGCGTGCCCCTTGCGCGACTTTTCACGTCTTGCGTGCGTCGGCCCCTTTTTCTAGACTTGCGCCATTTTACGCAAGCCTATTGTTCTGGGTGAGAATTGCTTGGCAACACCTCCAACGCAACGCGTAAGCACCTAGCAATTCATGCTCCCTTTAGAAGCATGCAAGGGCCTTTAAGGCTGATTTATGCTCGGGGACGTAAGCGTAAGCGCAAGCGCAAGAGGCCGCGCAAGCCCCTTGCGTGACCCTTGCGTGACCCTTGCGTGACTTTTCACGTCTTGCGTGCGTCGGCCCCTTTTTCTAGACTAGCGTCAATTTTTACGTAAGGTCTTAAGCGAGCCTTGCAGCCTGCATTCTATCAACGAATGTTACGAGATGAGGTTACTAAAATATTATGCATGTCTACTCAGTTGTACAGTGCTTCCCAAGTAAAGAACTTCAAGTTTCAGACTTTCTGTTAGGGAACCTGTTATCTATCTGCAGAGCAAATGTCAGGCTCATACAAAAACATTAACGTGAATTAATTGATGCTAATACCTAGCGCGGTCTCTATAGGATTCCCCATATACGTTAGCATTAAGCTAACGTATTTTCTACCACAGTAAAACATGCAATACTATGTGATTGTTTTTAGAAAACGAATGTTACATGAAGAGATTACTAAAATGTAGTCTGCACGTCTGCTCAGTTTAACAGTGCTACCCAAGCAAAGGTTTGAAAAGAACTTCAAGCTTCAGACTTTCTGTTAGGGAAACAGCTTTCTATCTGCCAAGCAAATGGCAGGCTCTTGACAACACGCGCAACTTTTGGGAGCATGAACTCAGGGCTCTCAAGTGTCACGCATTGAGCGTGACAGTCACTCATTTCGGTCTTTAAAGGCCGAATTATGCTCTGTTTTAGACGTAACGCGTAAGCACGTAATTTACACAAGGAACTTGTTTTAGACAAGTTTTGATTTAAGGTTCGTTTTAGACGCAGAGCCGTGTTGCAAGGCTTGTGAGCCGTGTTGCGTGTTGCAAAGCAAATTGACGCCAGAACTGTAGATTTTTTTTGAGTTAAGTAAGCCTATTTATTGCAGCAGGACAAAGGAAAAAAACTTACCGGAGCATGAAAGTGTAGTTGGCGAAAGGCTTGATGTTATGAATACATGTGTTACACAAAATACAAATGTTGGCAATTCAGTACCAGTGGCGAAAAAGACAGCACATGACGCAAAAGTTCGTTTAATGACATCTTTTAATGACTGCGACAGGCTTTAAAACGATGTGTTTATGAGTTACATTATTCAGAGATGAGGTGCTAAACGGCGAGAGAATCTGATCATGTTGTCAATGCTTGTAACTACAATGGTGCTGGCCACAAGGTAACGGCAGGTTACTGTTAACTTTTGTATGAGCAGACTGGGCTCATTCTATCAAACTCGCTGGTGCAATTGATGGATTCACGTCAATATGAACTCAATGAAAGATATCACCATGACTCACAATTGGCGGAAAATGAATATGAAAGTACCTATTTGTTCGTGAATGACCACATTCTCTCCAAACAATCGCGGGTGAGAATGGGATATTCGCGGTAATTTGAGCATCCTTATAAGTGTTTAAAGAGGATTTGTAAAGGAGTTCATGTCTTCGGACCTCTTCTATGTTTGTTCCTAATCCATAAGAAAATGCTTGTGAGACGGTCTGCAGGGTATTCATGATTTAAAAAAACGCCTGGGTCTAAAAAAGACTGTATGCTATTAACCCGGAAACGTGAGACTCTGTGTGAAAGGCTGTGGTAGCCGGCCAATCACAGCCTTTGCGAGCTGTGTAGGGCCGTAGTGTTTTAAGGCGGCTGCTTGGTTCAGCGTTGGGGTTAATGGTTGCGCAAAATTTACTCAGTGCAGTTCATGCTTCCAAAGGTTGCTCATGACAACACGCGGAACCTTTGGGAGCATGAACTGCACCGAGTAAATTTTGCGCAACCGGTAACCCCCAACGCTGTAGCATGCAGCCGCCTTAAGGCTGATTCATGCTTCCTTACGTAAGCGTAAGCGCAAGCGCAAGAGGCCGCGCAAGCCCCTTGCGCGACCCTTGCGCGACTTCTTACGTCTTGCGTGCGTCGGCCCCTTTTTCTAGACTTGCGTCATTTTTTACGTAAGCCCTTACGCGAGCCTCGCAGCCTGCATTCTATCAACGAATGATACGAGATGAGGTTACTAAAATATTCTGCATGTCTACTCAGTTTTACAGTGCTTCCCAAGTAAAGGTTTGAAAAGAACTTCAAGCTTCAGACTTTCTGTTAGGGAACCTGTTATCTATCTGCAGAGCAAATGTCAGGCTCATACAAAAACATTAACATGAATTACTTGATGCTAATACCTAGCGCGGTGTCTATAGGATTTTCCATATACGTTAGCATTAAGCTAACGTATTTTCTACCACAGTTAAACATGCAATACTATGTGATTGTTTTTAGAAAACGAATGTTACGTGATGAGATTACTCAAATGTAGTCTGCATGTCTGCTCAGTTTAACAGTGCTACCCAAGCAAAGGTTTGAAAAGAACTTCAAGCTTCAGACTTTCTGTTAGGGAAACAGCTTTCTATCTGCCAAGCAAATGGCAGGCTCTTGACAACACGCGCAACTTTTGGGAGCATGAACTCAGGGCTCTCAAGTGTCACGCATTGAGCGTGACAGTCACTCATTTCGGTCTTTTCCTTTAAAGGCGGCTGCATGCTACAGCGTTGGGGGTTAACGGTTGCGCAAAATTTACTCGGTGCAGTTCATGCTCCCAAAGGTTGCGCGTGTTGTCATGAGCCTGCCATTTGCCTGGCAGATAGAAAGCTGTGTCCCTAACAGAAAGTCTGAAGCTTGAAGTTCTTTTCAAACCTTTGCTTGGGTAGCACTGTTAAACTGAGCAGACATGCAGACTACATTTGAGTAATCTCATCACGTAACATTCGTTTTCTAAAAACAATCACATAGTATTGCATGTTTAACTGTGGTAGAAAATACGTTAGCTTAATGCTAACGTATATGGAAAATCCTATAGACACCGCGCTAGGTATTAGCATCAAGTAATTCACGTTAATGTTTTTGTATGAGCCTGACATTTGCTCTGCAGATAGATAACAGGTTCCCTAACAGAAAGTCTGAAGCTTGAAGTTATTTTCAAACCTTTACTTGGGAAGCACTGTAAAACTGAGTAGACATGCAGAATATTTTAGTAACCTCATCTCGTATCATTCGTTGATAGAATGCAGGCTGCGAGGCTCGCGTAAGGGCTTACGTAAAAAATGACGCAAGTCTAGAAAAAGGGGCCGACGCACGCAAGACGTAAGAAGTCGCGCAAGGGTCGCGCAAGGGGCTTGCGCGGCCTCTTGCGCTTGCGCTTACGCTTACGTAAGGAAGCATAAATCAGCCTTAAGTAACCTCATCTCGTAACATTCGTTGATAGAATGCAGGCTGCGAGGCTCGCGTAAGACCTTACGTAAAAACGGACGCAGGTCTAGAAAAAGGGGCCGACGCACGCAAGACGTGAAAAGTCGCGCAAGGGTCGCGCAAGGGGCTTGCGCGGCCTCTTGCGCTTGCGCTTGCGCTTGCGCTTACGCTTACGTCCCCAGCATAAATCAGCCTTTAATCAGCTTTTAGGGCCAAACAGAATTAGGTGAGAACAAGGGCAGCCAGCAGGACATGTATCAAAATATACAAATATAAATAAAAAATACCAATAATTCCCAAATAATAATATACTATTTAAAATGTAAAATACAATGTGTTATGCCAATCCATTACAGTATTTCTTATTTCATGTAATCAATGGTACGAAGGACATTTTATTTAAAAAAGTTTTTTTTTAGGCACAATTGAACATTATTCCCTCCCTGTCTACTGAAAAAAGCATTCTTTGTTTTAATTTAATTAAATTTGTCTCTGTATGTGGTTCCATCATCTCTATATACAAAGGCATTTGTGTATTAATCTATAGTTCCACATATATTACGTTTTTTAAGAGCAAGAAAATATTATTCTTGTTTTTCAAGAAGAATAAGTCAGTGAAGAGGACATATGTGCATCTAAACAGAGGCTCTGTATTGCTACATTAATTGTCTTAAAAACTTATCTCGAAAATTCTTGGTAACCTTAGCTACAGAGGATATGAGATGAAGAACACAGAGAACAACTACCGGTAATTCATTTCAGAGTGAATTCTAGATTGTGTCTTGCTTCATACGGTCATGTTTCTAATTTGTTCTGCTGGTTAGAAAAATTACTTTGAGAAAAGTTGAGCGGTTTTCCGGCAAGATGCGTGTGAAGCTGTGTTTATTTTTTTCGAAATAGAGGCTTATATGACTTATACAATGAAGATACATTCGTTTGTCAGTGAACAATAAAATACAATTGTTGACCGAATGCAAGTCATATGTTGAGGGCTAAAAATGAATCTCAGAGTTCCCTGGAGAATATGCTCTGCAGAGAGGCGACGTGCGCCATCTAATGTTCATTCTGAAGTGATTGCCATCATTTGTCTATCAATGATGAAGTTATAACCACTTGCCACAAGGTGGCTCACTGGCACGTTGGGATTTATGCTTGACGCGATCATCAGGATACTTTAGGATACCACACAGCTCGTTTAGATTTTTTGCCTCGGTGTCAATAAAATCATCCTGTTATGTTGTATTCTATATACGTTCTAAAATACAGATGGTCTTGACACCGAAGGAGGTTCAGGAGGAAATACCAAAATGCATAATTTGTGCTCACATTTGTCAGTGTCACATGTTGTTTTTGAAAGGCTCTAAAATTAATATAATAAAAGTACTGTCCCACTAAAACAACAGACTATAAATCCCATTTAATGACAGCCTCCAGGCCATATTACACAAATCAAAGATAAGGGTGATTTGGATACCCATCCTTGACCCAGGGGTTCTTGGCTCATTTGTATCTGTGTCTACTCTTTGTTGAAGTACACTGCCAGAACGACATAATCCCCACATCGGGCAAAAACTACTCTCAGCCTCCACACAGCACCTGGCAGAGCTTTGACATGATGTATCTCACCCATGACTTGTTTTTTCACCAGCTTTTCGTGGCTTAAATGTTTTGCCTTGCAAAGCACCATGTCAAACCTTGGGTGCATGTGCTGTCTGTTTGAACAATGCTTACATTCAAATCATGTCCAGAATAGCATCACACTAAAGTCTAAGTAACAAATAAAACATTATGTTTCACACTTCCGCAGGAAACTGACTCAGGGGACCATGATAATGTTTTAAAACCAGTCATAAGTGTGTCACCTTCTTCTACGATGATCAACATTCTAGAAGAATCTGGATTCATGTCAGAGGACATGACATGCTGTAAGTTTTATGGCCCTGGCAAGTCCTCATACGTCAGTGGCGGGTGGGGCTCCAGTGTCTTCTCACATGAATTGCTGCCATTGAGTCTTAAACAGGGAAACACTATGCTACACGAGACATTAAAAGATCCTTCTTCCTCCAGAGGTTAAGGGGGATTTGTCATCATTCCAACTGACAGTAAATCTGAGAAAAGTCAAAGTATTGCAGTGGTGTTAACCCACACCTTGCCTATTTTCAACACCTTCCACACATGTGCAGACACACAGAGGCAGGAACCATATCCAGTCACCAACCAAGTCCCATCCTCGAATCCACAAACACACAACCCCACTGCCTATACAATCACTCACTTACATACAGCAAGAGAAAACACCAGTTGTGTGATCTCTGAGGAGGACACACACAGCAGATGAATGGCTGATTCAGTGTGTTCCTGTGAAGGCGGGAAGATGGGTGCAGCTGTTGTGTGGGGTTGCCCATCGGAGGAACCAGGGGACAAATCTGCTTCCTGGATGTCCGTTATTCATTCATCTCCCTTGGCCTCAACTACATGTCTCAGGCTGTGTGAGAACTGACATTCTTGTGATCTCCTTCAATCAAGCACATGATGCCTACTTGAGGAAACTTTTCATATTCTGTATGACCGCAAACACGTCAATTGGAATGGGAAAAATATAGTCGACAGTTGCATGGGGATTAATACAATAACTAATCAGATTTAATATTTGATTACAATAGGATTAATGTTTCTGTCTCATCAACTTTATGGGAATGAATAACATCGCTAACATGTTACATGACTCGGTAGCATTGTATACTTTTCCTGAGCAAAGTGTGGAATTAAAAACAATGTCAGTGTATAACATTTTCTTCAATGATCTATAGTAAATACTAAAAGATGACGTCATCTCAATGGATCACTTAATTCCTCTCACTTTCTACAATATTTCTACAGTGTTTCACATAGATTGGTGGGTTTCCATTTCCAATATTAATTTGTGTGATTTGTGTGCATTTTTATTTTTTTTTATTTGAAGGATAATATGTATGAGTGTGTGACTATGTTTCCAAACCTGTGATTTTACCTGTTCAACAGCATGGAAATGGTTTAATGCATTATCTCCTATTGAGAACAAACGCCAGGCTAACAGTCTCGTAGATGACTGAAGTCCTTTTGGATCATATTAGTTGGATTTCAAACTAAATATCCACCCTTTCTACTTGTACAAACAAATGACACAGGCCCTTCCAGATTGCCCGGATTACTAAATTAGCTCCAGATTTCACAGATCCAGTATTACGTTGGGAGGGGTGGGAGAAGGGGGGTGGGGGCTGCATAGACTCAGCATTTGTGTAATCTGCCTCCCTCTTGTTGATTTAAGCCTACTTGGGCACATGTATTGACAGAATTGAGAGATGCAACCGCTGTGATCAATCATACAGATTTACCATATAATGCCTTCAAGTAGGCTAACTAGGCCTACTGAAAATGACAAGTTATGGAAAGTAACAGAGAAAGTTATGACTCGGCTCTAGAACATGATTTAGGCTTCTCTCCTCTGCAGACTTCACTCTGAAGAACCTAAATTAACCTTACCCATTCATCAACCTTTAACTCTCCGTAAACTGTATACATTAAAATAGCCAATATAGCCTTATTTCCATTAATAATTCAGCTCTTTAAGAGATAATAATGGGCATTTGTATTAGGCCCAGGTAAAACAAATACCGAATTAATGTTTTTACGGTTCCGACAGTGTAGTGGAGAAACACGGGAAAAGCTCGACGTGAAGAAATAAGTTGTTTAAGAAAGTGTTCCCCTTTCACTACAAGATGAGAGCAACAAGTCGAGGATCACCAAACTCGCCAATACATCAGTTTGTACATAGATGTTGACATTACGATGGTACAATGCCCTAGTAACATGCCCTGAAATGCTTTGTTTGAAATCTAAATAAAACGAATTGAGGTGCGGGGGAAAATACAGTGCAAGAAAAAAGAAGCAAGGCACACAATAAAAGAGCAATAGGATGTTGAGAGGTATTCCTACTAAAACAACTAGATCTTCTGCGGATCATTTTTCAACATTTATTCTTCCGCCCATGACTGTGATTCGCTACGAATTTTAGCCTAAGAACGACTGCGCGGAGTGATTTCATAGGGACTACACCCAGTCGCTGCCCGATTGCAGTGGCTTCTTTTGCTGCCCAAACTCAGATTAAAGCAGGGACGCGGCGGAGCCTGGGTGCCGTTGGAGACATAACAGCTGTCAATTTATACAATCTTTTCGGAGCAACAGCGTGCCAGATAGTTTTTGTCTCCCTTTTAAGAAATAATTCTTCATTTGAACTAATACGCAAGCATGTCCTGGCAATCCTACGTGGATAACCTGATGGCCGATGGCAGCTGCCAGGACGCCGCCATTGTTGGGTACACGGACGCTAAATACGTCTGGGCATCACATTCCGGTGGTACTTTCGCCAACATAACGGTAAGAATATTCCCAATCAATTGAAATATTGCAAATATTCAACATTTTGCTAGCTGGTATAAATATGACTGTGTCAGTTCATTGACTTCGGAAATACCAATCCGGTAGGCCTTGTCTAACGGGAAAGCCCCAGACAGAATTTCACAGGGCTAGTTAACGGGAGCTAAAGCTAACTTGCTATACAGCTAACAGTAGCTAACACATGGTCCTTCGTTGGACGCTGAATAAAGGAAGGGGGGGGGGGGGGCTGGATGAAAATCGGATATGGTAAAGTAACATTTGTTAAAATGAATGTTCACCCCAAAAATCCAGTATTGTAGTACTTATGCACATGTCAATCTTCAGTTTCCCATTGCTAAACTATTAGCCAGACAATGTTGATTCGATTCATTTGGAATTTAAGTTAATTAGCTAACATTAACATATTACAATGTCTCGGGGATCACGGGGTAGCAAGTTTCATGGACTAACAAGCAGACCAGTCAATGAAATATGGTACACATTAAATGGCAGTGCTTTTTTTTTTTTAATAAACCCTGGTTTGTAGCTTAGACATAGTTAGCGAGTGTGCTAACAACCGAATATTTGCCGGGAATGCATTGCAGGCTAGTTAGGAGGGAGGGGTGGTTAAACGGAAAGAAATCGGGCCGGTCGGCCAGATTCGAAAATCACTAGCTTGCTACTTCAGGTTATGGGCGTACTCGTGTCTCACAAGTTTTCTTGCTCTGCGTTAGGTTCGTAGCTGATTTGAAGAACGTGGGCCCCGTTAACGCCCCCCGCTCCTCTCCCAAGATGGCGCCTCCACTCCCTGTTTTATTCATTCTAATGTTAGCCATGCGCTATGTTTCTGTGCTTCCATATTTTTAGTCCTCAGTGTAGGCATCTCGTCTTATCAATATTGTATACATAACATACGTGTTGACTCCTTGCTTGGGGCAATACGTGAAAAAGACAAATCACTTCCAGTAGTTGGTATAGACTGAAAGGTTCCCAAACGTTAATGTATAGTTAGCAGGCTAGCCATATTGAAAAACGTATGTTAGCTAGCTGGCTAGTATTCGTTTAGTGATGACTTACATGCCTTCCTTTTATGTTATGGGTTAGTTAAACTGTCTAGGTTGCTCTTTGTATGGCCCTATTGAGCGAAAGCCAGATACGAACAGCTCGGCGTAGGTTGCCTAACCTCGTTATTCAAGTAACGTTAAGATTACCTATTTGCGTAATTTAGCTAACGTTTGTCTCGTCGTCTGGTGCTCCAACCTAGCACACATTAGCATCTTTCCAGGAATGCATAGCAGACATTAATCGGAAGCATATTTCCAGCGATGACCACGTTTCATAATTTCACACTACCCCAGAGGTGACGTAAGATGTTTATTCTTTGACAAGTCTGAGATAGAATTGTGCTTAACGTATGCTTACGTTTGTCACGCGGATTCAGATACATGTTCGTTTGTACTTTCCTATTGAAACATCTGTAACGTAGGATTCTCATACATTGATTATTTAGCAGTCCCTTCATTACTTTTCACCCAATGGGAGTAGGTGACAGTTCATTTGATATGAAGTTTGCATAGTCTCTGCTTGTTTGATATGTTGTGATATGTTTGATATTTTTTTTACATGATATGTTGATATCTTGTGCAGACCACTGTCAGCGTTTTATAGCAACTCTAGGAACAAACGAAATTCAGTGCCTACATTGAGAAGGCTTATTGCAGTGGCATGATTCTGACTAAATAACAAGACCATAGCTTCAGACCATGTCTATGTACCCAGAAGCTGAACATTAGAATAAACTGCTTTCTTTGTAAGAAAACATTCATGCGTCCACTCAGTCTCATCAAAACATATCTTGCAACATGTTGTTAATATCTGAACCCTATTTTACTCAACTCTTGCATGTGTGTTGTAGTTTTCCTCTTCCCTACATCATTTTGGTGTCCTTTAGGCATTGCTGAACTCTGTGCTCTGATCTTGCTACATGTAACGGGTATTTCCACTCTGATTTGTGGTTAGCCCACAGAAATCGACATCCTAGTAGGCAAAGACAGAGAGGGATTCTTCACCAGTGGTATGACCTTAGGAAACAAGAAGTGCTCCGTCATCAGGGACAGCCTGCTAATCGATGCAGACTGGACAATGGACATCAGGACAAAGAGTCAAGGAGGAGAGCCAACATATAATGTTACTGTAGGCAAAGCTGGCAAAGGTAAGATGGCATTTCTTTCATGTTCTCAAATATGAATGAGTTTTGTGTGTGCTTTATTGGTAAGGTTTAAGTTGAATATGCAGATGCATATTACACATTTGTAGTAGTTTTACAGATAGATGGTGAGTGCATGTATACATGTAGTTATTCACCTTTCCTCAATATATTCCATCAGAGCTTCATGAATTGTCATTTTGTAGTTGTGTATATGAAGGTACTGACTTCAGCTGTTTGTAGAGGGGCACGGAAAACCTAAAATGCGAACAGTTCACAGTAAAGTCACTTTTGTGTGTCCTGCTTTAAGTACTTCTGTTTTGGTTAATAAATTGTGATGTTGTGAGTTTGCCCCTTCAGTTTAACCCTCAAGGAAAATCTTTAGGAGCAGAATAAACACTACTTTAAGAGTAGTGAAATGCTTTATACTGTCTTTTAATTGTATGGATGTGATGGGCTAAATTTTAAATTTCAGCTGTTTAGTAAAAATGCATACAAGTGTATGGTGTATAGGAGCATTACAAAAATAAATTAATTCAGCCACTTTTCAGTTTGCCTTTATGGTCCCCATTCTCAGTCAAATCTACTCTCAAAATCAGCAACTCTTCTGCTACCTCCTGACAGAGTTAAGAGAGTATTTTTTTGAGGGTGGATGAACAAGTAGTCCCTTTGCCTTGGTCCATGCTGAGGAACTCTCTCCCCCACTGATCTGCATGTCCACATTTATGTTCCTCAGATAAGCATCTTTCCAATTTTCTTACCTTTTCCACTCTTGACGTAAACAGTTTTATTCACCATTCTCCTAGGTGTTTTCCTACATTAACTGTGCCACCACCTTTCTTTTTGCACTTTCACATGTATTGAGGAGAGGTATTGCATATTGCTTGCAGCTTGCAGAAGACAAGGAAGAGGAGTGCTTTAGCTTCAATGCGAATGAATCACTTTCCCCCCCAAGTTAGCCTGTTAAATAGATCCACTGAGCTAGTGACTAGCTGATTTATCTTCTGTGAACTGTTAGTGAGTTTACACATTTTGTTAATCATTTCAGCATAATGACTTACCTTTTAACAGTCCTAAATCTAAAATAGCCATTCTGAACTTTCAGAAATTAATATTTATCGAAAATTCTCTTGGGCTCACTGATGCTCCTCTCCCTTGTCCTCCTTGAAATCATACCTTTGCTGTATTCAGTAATTCTGTGCAGCAAAAAAACAGTAGTGGTGATATTTTCTTTAACTTAACTTTCCCTGCTGTAATTAACTAGAAAGGCATGCACGGTGTGTGTGTGTGTGTGTGTGTGTGTGTGTCGTGTCTGCTTGCATGTTGTGCTTGGTGAGCCACTTGTTTCTTTTTAAAACTTTACTCTTTTTCCTGGATTCTTGAATACTTTTCTAACTGATGCATTTCCCCCTAAACTTACCTTTTCTATCTCTTTTCTTTCAGTCTTGGTCTTTGTAATGGGAAAAGAAGGGGTCCATGGAGGTGGACTGAATAAGAAGGCATATACAATGGCAAAATACTTACGAGATTCAGGGTTTTAGTTTAGTCTGGAAGTAGCAACGTTAATGGAGAGGTGGATAAGAAAAGAAACAAAACGAAGAAAAAAAAATTGAATAAGACGGAAAAAAAAAATTTTCAAAACATAAATGCTGTTAAGATTTCCCTTTCAAAAGCAGTCACATCTTAAGTTGTGGTGGTAGTACTAACAATGAAGGGCAATGTGGTGTAACTGTTCTCATGTCAACAAATGCGCCCCTGTCAGTTGGGAAATTAGTTATTATTTTTGTCTCCATCCCGCCCTCAAAAGTTCATTATTTTTTTGTTCTTGTGTTTTCTTGTGTACTCCAGCAATGGTTTTAGTCATGGGAAAGGAGGGTATCCATGGAGGGCAACTCAACAAGAAAGCGTTTACCATGGCTGATTACCTGCGGAAGTCTGGATATTAAAGCGTTCTCTTCCCATCCACCTTAGCAACTCATTCTTATCACAACCGTGTTGCGTTTTGTAGTTCATAGTTGTTCTTTTCCCCACCATTTTTTTTTTACTTTTTATTTTAGCCCCTTTCCTTATCCTTCATCCCACCTGGTTCAACACTACCCCTTCATGTTCATACATTTAACACTGTGTACCCTAGCTCACTCTACACTACTGCTGCACCAAGAGGCGAGAGGCATGTTAACAGGACATTGACAACACATGTTCTTTATATAGGAAGAAAATAGTAAATGTGTAACCTGGACATTACTTAATGTATCAAGACTTCGCAAAATAAACAGCAATACCCCTGAAATTCAACTGACATTTTTTTAAGGTATGCCCACGCCTGGTAGTTCAGTCAAACTAATGCCTTTTTTGAGCACTTGAGCAGTTCATATGTAAAGAAATGAAGTAAAAGCTCATGTGGTCTTCCTGCTCAAGTCTGTCTGAGGAGGAAAAACTGCATGCATATCTTCTGAACCTACTGAACTGCCTTTACAACAGTTGCCCTGACACCCCGGTTTTTGTTTCTTTAGTAGTCCCTTATTCTAGACCCTGAATTACCTACCTTTACCATGCCTTCCACTCTTTATACAACACTTTTTTTCCATTATAGGTGACACTCCAACCCTTATGAGGCTTATCATCCTCCATCACCACTAAACAATGATAATATCTATAGCCCTTCACCCTCTGTTGGAACACTACATTGTATTCGTTTTTTTGGGTCGGGCGGGAGTGTGGAGTTGTTCCTGGGATGCAGTCTGTTGAGCTATTGGTCTGGCATTTTCGGTTCCCCTCTGGGTGTAAATGGCAAAGTGTTGCGCTGAGATGCAGGTAGAAATTTCCTCTCGAACAACCCTCTTCAGCACATCCCTGATGACCTAGATCTCATGGACATTCCATCATTACAATAGCTCAGGCACTTATCTATTGTTTGCCAGCTCCTGTAATATATATATATTTTTATTTTTCTTGCTTTTTTTTTTTTTTTTTTTTTTTTTTTTTTAAAGCTGCCGTTCTGGACAGTAGGTTTGCCCCAGCATATAACCATCTGGATTGCGTCCAGTTTGAATTTCATTTTTCATAGGACCAAGTTTTAGTCGCAGCTCGGGTTTTTGACACATTTGCTCTAAATTGTGGTGGAGGAGGAAGACACGCTAGACACCACTATTTTGACTGTCAAGAAAGAAAGTTCGTTAAGACCACTGGTATGCTGTGGATGGCTCTGTATTAGAAAACAAGTGGCAGTCTCCTCATTTGTCAAAGTTTTTCAGAAAAACAAGTTGTTGGTTCTTTTTTTATTATTAATTACTGCATTTGTAAACCCATGCTGTGTAAAAAAGAAACAAAAAACTGTGGAATAAATTGCCTTCTAAAGTCTTGAACTAAAGATGTGGTATCACCCTGTCTGTCCTTGCTCGGTACTAAATGTCATGTCAAAATGAAGACCCTTATTAAAAAATGGAAGGAAAAAGTAGAATGACACTCATTGAATGGGAGATGGTTATCGGTTGGAATAAGCATTTTTGGTTGTCTTGTTGACACTTAAAATACAAAAGGCAAAAAAAAAACTACTGTGTAACCTGTGCCATAATCTCAAGATCTGTTGCTATTGTGGAGCTGGTTTAAAGTCTAGTCCAGAGAAAGGAGTCGTCTTAGCACTTGGTTAAGAATGTTCAGGCCTTGTGAAGTTCTGTGTACAGACTGAAGGAGAAAAAGACAAAGTAGTTCTTGTGTGCTGATATTATTCAGTTCTTTTTCTTTCCCCTGCACCCTTTCTTTCTTATTGGATACAATCTAACATGTCCTCAGATGTCTGTCAAATGCATAAACCAAGAAATGCCATAAAATTGATTTTATCACATTGTTTACAGACAGATCAAATAAATGTATTCCAACCAGATCTTTTTGTCTTTTTTACTTTGCTATAGTGTGTAAATATTGTGACTTAAAAGCAATTGAGTCTTAAGGATTCTGGTATTTGGTTTCAATTTATGAATTTTGAAGAATCCAGTAGTTGACTTAACATAGCACTTGTTTCCAGATTTCTTTAATATGTGCAATGAGAGTTTTTGGGCTTTGCATGGAGTTCTGCTTCTGAGCTGCTGAAAGCTGTGGTTCCTGTAGATCGGAAGGTGAGGAAATGACACACTCCTGATGATTAAAACACCGCGGCTGCACTTCGTAAAGCCAGAGAATGGGATGTCCTTTCACAACTTGGTGCTAGACAGAAGAATTAACTAAAAAGGCTGAAATGACTACTAAAGACTATTCATCCAGCTGTATGAAACAAGCAGGAGACTCATGAAGAGTGATTGCCATCCATACCTGCCAATTATGTGTGCCCTGCACATTGAAATGATGGTTTGTTTGACTAGGCTGCCAGGGATAGAAACAGACATATCTCTTTTTAAAGAGTTTTAAGTCATTGCAGCATTTGTTGTGGTTAAAGATGCAGTTTGTGATTCTGGCAAAAGGTTGATAGGAGTTCAAAATGTCATAACACCCTCTGTGCTCCTTAAGCAGCATGTTGATTAGCTGGAGTGGTTTATGGTCTGAGACGCTATGTTTCTCATTAACCAGGACTATGAACATCAGGGTTGATTTTTGAGCATGCACACGGACATCTAAAAGACCGTTAGAAGCTGACCGCTGACGTGTGCGTGCAATCCTACATCTTGGATTACTTCTTGGCAGCTCTAAAAAAAAAAAAAAGGCAACAAAAATGTATGGAACAGAACTAAGATATACTTTGAACAAAAAAGGTTTTATTTATGAAGTGAAATGAAATTTGAATACAAAGTGAGCATAACCAGACAATTTTTACGCTTTTACAACTCAGAAGGCAACCAGACTTATTCAACATGTACTGTAAAAGTTCAAGTCATGTTAGCAAGAGGAAAAAAATGAACTTCACCGGTAGCATATACTTACTACTTACAGTACTAAATGATATGAGGTGAACAAAACACATGGTAATCTCACCTTGAACGACACTGAAATATTGTGGAAAGAGAGCTGTCCCTTTCGGTGTTAGGCGACTTACTAAAATCTAGACAGTGGGTGCGTGCTATGAAATGTAAGTGTAGTTCAAGCAAGTTCTTTTTCTAGCCTTCCATGTTTGACATCTAAATCCCAGACAAGCTGTGACAACACGTGGAAAACAATTCTGCAGTCCGATGCATCTCAAAGACCGGTTTGGACAAACATTAAGCACTTGCTTTAAAAGCAGATTACATTCCTATAGAAGAGCCTCTGCACCCCACAATCTCAGTTAAGAAATATATTGACAAATAAAGTTCCCAATATATCACTTTTTCTTTTCAGGAGGGAAAAATATTTAGATTTTACAAAAGGGAGCTGCATAGTCAAGTTGATTAGGAGCATTCTATACAGCGAGTGTATGTACAGTATAGAAGGTGAGCTCTCCCACCCTACATCCCTGACAGTATCAGCTGGAGAAACATATATAACAAGCTAGGAAGTCAAATCAACAGTCTTGTTCTGTTTAAATTATGTACTGTGTGTGGTTAGCTATACATTACACAGTATATATACAAGCACTTTCAACACACACAAACCAACCCATTCCTCAACAGTGATGAGTGTAATATTTCCTTTGAACATTCGGGAATCCTCAAACCTTTCCCCAGTGTGAAATGAATCCCAGGCCACTTATCACCAATTATGTAAAATACAGTATTCTTCATACCAGTCCCTCTTTTATTTATGCGATACATTTCCTCCTCCCCCTTCGAATGCGTTGTTCTTTTATATCAACCATGATGAAGAAAATGTGTGAGTTTTGTGATCTGTGCATTTTACTGCGATAGGGGGGACAAAAATAAAGAGAGGGTATAGGTACCCCTGAATGGTTGTACGGACAAATGGGGTGCAGTGTGTTGTGGGAGGTGGGAGTTGCGTGATGTGACTGAGCATAGCCTCTCAGACTAGCAGATGCCCCTTTGCCTCCTCGTCCTTGTCTGGCCGTGGCACCTGTACCACCACCGCCTCTACGGTGACCTCCTCCTCGGGTTCGCTGTCGTCGCTGGTGTCCATGTCGTCGTCATCGTCGTCATCCTCATAGTCGGAGGACTCGTGGCCCGGCGGCGAGGGCGAACCGCTCATGGTGCCGAAGGAGTGGGCGCTGGTGGAGGCCAGCGAGCGCAGCAGTGGCGTGCTTTCCGACGCGTCCTCGTTCTCCTCGCGGCTGCTCTCGCCCGAGTCAGAGTCCGAGTCGGAGTCGCCCTGCGACGGGACGACCTTCTGCTTGCACACCGGGCAAGTCTTTTTGGTCTTGGTCAGCCAGGGGTCCACACACTTACAGTGGTAAGCTGAGGACGGCGTAAGAGGAGACATTCAGAAGAGAACTGACACTGTCATTAGGAACCATTATGGCCTCAGTAGACACAAGTTGCTAATTGCTTTTAGTAAGATATTATTCTTATATTTTCATATGTACCTCCTAGTGTATTTGCAGTGTCTCAATAAATATGCAGTTTTAAGGAAAAAAAAGATCTGTATCTATATAGTACTTTCAGGAAGACTGGTGAATCTGCCATTGCATGTGTAATAAATGCTAATCCTTCTCATTATGTTTTAAATACAGGGTTTAAATCTTAATACCCTTCAGTGGGGGGATTGGGAGGACTTACTTTTGGTGGCCCTCTATAAGTCTTTTTAGATCCACTTACGTGGACTCAGCTGAGGAGGTACATCAATAATATCAATTTAGTGTTTATTAGCTTGCATATTAGCTAAGCTTTTCAGCATCCTCAAGTGGGTGTGACTGAATGTGGAGAACGGGTCAGTGGAGGGGAGATCTGCACTGACGTTTGACATGCAGTGTGTTCGGCCCTGCAGTGGAAGGGAGAGGAGACTGTTGTCTCTGATCAGAGTAGATGGGAGCGTTTCCAGAGCAGCCTCCTGCCCGTCCTACCACTGATGCCGCTCCCACAGGGAGACTGCATGCAAGCTGACAGCTGCGGGTGATTGAGGTAGGGGGAAAAGAGAGAGAGAGAGAGAGAGATAGACCAGGGCAGGACAGGGGTGGTAGGAGAGACACAAGAAGAAAGGAAATATACAGAAACCTGCAGAGGGGTAGAGGGGACAGAACTGAGAATGATGGGAAGGACAGAGAAGAAGAAAAGAGTTGCAGTGGCTTTGCACCTCACCGTGTGAGCAGGGCAGGACCCGGAGCTTGTCTCCCTCCTCGTACTCGTCCAGACAGATGGCACACACGTCATAGGAGTCACCTGAGTCAAAACAGCAACAACAACAAACATAAACAACAGCAGTGGCAGAGGGAAAAAATAGAACAGGTAAGTGCACACAGCAAAGCTCTCCCTCTCCCAGAGAGGCCCTCGCTCTTGGCCGACTCAGGCTCCTGACTCGCCTCTTCTCTGCAGACTGAGGCAAGTCATACGAAACTTTTCATAACAACATGCTCTGGATATGAATATACACATGGAGAGAACACAGTGAGGCCCTTCGCCATGAGGCCTGTTAGCCGAAATAACCCACTCCCCTCCCCACCCCGTTACGCTCTCTTTTTCTTTCTCTCTCCCTTTCCTTTTCTCTCATACTGGTGGTTCTTCGGAAAATTGACACATGAAAATGAGTCATACTGCTTCCTTGGGGCTGAGCAACACGAGGAAGATGATCTTGTGATCTGAGAGACAAGGCCAGTGCTGAGCGGAGCTGGGTGAAGCTAAGCTAAGCTGAGCCCTGAACTTGTACATTTTTGGGCCTGGCTAGTGAATGGGACCGGGCCTGTGTTTCCTTTTAAAGCCTCGCTCCTCTTGTGGGTTCTTTGTTGAGCACCGGAAGGGAAAAGAGGAAGGAGGGAGAGCGAGGGGAAGAAAAAAAAAAACTTGATAAAAGCCCTGAAATTCCAGAGCTCTCTTCCACTCGTTCTCTCATTCCTCAGCTCACTCCCCTCTGAATTCCAGAGACTTTTTTTTTTCACTCTTCTCTCTCCTGCTCCTTTTCCTGGCTGTGGGGGAGAGAGGGAGGAGGTGTGCTGATGCCGAGCACTGTTTATGTAAGTTATAAATGAACATGTTTTCCTCTCCTTGCTGCCGAATGCCAAGGCTGTGTCTGACCGTATATGGCCAAAGAATAATTGTGACTTTGGCAGTACGTCAGCGATTCAACTACGTCCTGCCCTTGGAACTGAACCCTTTGTTTG
Organism: Sprattus sprattus; assembly: GCF_963457725.1. Classification (NCBI taxonomy): domain Eukaryota; kingdom Metazoa; phylum Chordata; class Actinopteri; order Clupeiformes; family Clupeidae; genus Sprattus; species Sprattus sprattus. Next base: position 43,279,513 of record NC_137921.1, on the reverse strand, counting down.
TGTGTGTGTGTGTGTGTGTGTGTGTGTGTGTGTGTGTGTGTGCTTGGAGCGGCCTATGAGAGCAGGAGTTTACAGGGACACAGGACCAGCCCAGAGGAAGAGGAAATGAAAGTCAGCTGGTCAGAAGGAAGCTGACTGCTGAGTGCTTCTCAAAAGTGACAAAGGAAACAAAAATCCAACACTGCAACATATGGAACTTCATAAAAAAAAGAAAAGCAGATGTTTGCTGACTTTTCAAATGAGTATTCATTGAAAAGCTAAAAAAACATTGGCTAGTGGGAATGAGAGGTGATTATCTGTCCTCACTCCACATGACCATATACCAACTAAATAATTTTGAAGAGGAGACCTAAACTAGCTGCCTACTAAAAACTAAAAAGAAAAGTGGCTAATTGCTGCACACTGATGCTTTAAGTTCTGCTTTAAAGACGAGAGAGAAGGCAACCAGCTTGAACTTTTGGTGAAATGTAAGAATTAGACTGGAACACCAACCAAAACATGGCTTTCTCACAGGAGGAAGGGGGATTTAAAACGTTTTTTTGAGATCAAAGTGTTTTGGAGCCATCGCTCCTTTTTCCTGGAACATTTGGCTGCACAGGTTAACAACGTTAGGGGTTGTTTACTGCAGCCCTGTCACATGCCAGCAAACAAATCCACATGTTGATAAACACACAGACGGTTGTACAGACATCTACAAGTCCCAACACACCGCTGTTCATTTCTACATAATAAGTTACGGTCACATTGCATCTTATGGCAAAAAGTAACATGTGCTTGTTTCAAGGACAAACAAACCAAACCAAAACCTTAGTGCAAAATGTATCTTAAGGTTTTAAGTAAAAGATGACAGTTGCAGAGCAAAATAAGGCTGAATTCGAAAATTGGTCAAGCATTGCGTAAAAACTTTCAGAACGTTTCAGTGTCAAACTATCAGACTGATTCCCTCTTCCGAGTGTGCGAAAGGAAGGACACTCATCATTTATGTCATGGTATGCAACCCACTCCTCTCAGCTCTGCCTCACCGAGTGCTGCACTGTGATGTCATGGGGCAGTCTCCACCCGTCTGGCGTCATGCTCCAGTGCAGCACCACCCTCTCCCTCTTGCACGCGCAGTGGCGTCGCCCAGGTCCCAGCAGCCCACAGCCAACAGCTCTGGGCAGGCTGGAATTCCACTGACACGCCACATTCGCATGGGACTTCAGCTCTGTGAGTGTGTGAGCGTGTTCACAAACACAGGTGACACCACTCAGGAGGCTGGGAGCCCATTGGTGTGTGTGTGTGTGTGTGTGTGTGTGTGTGGGGGATATGAAATCTTCAGGCGTAGCACATTATGGAGTACTTGTGTAAGTCTTTAGGCTTTCTGTTACCAAGGTGACCGGGGAGACGGTGCAAATTAGGAGAGCCTGTGTGTGTGTATGCGTGAGAGTGTGTGTGACATGCGGTAAATGACACTGAACTTTACATCCTCTACAAGCCTGACATGAAATCAACATATGTAGCTGTGTGTGTTGGGGGGGGGGGGGGGGGGGGGGGCGGGCGCATCAGACTCCCACCTGAGTCAGGGGGAGAAAAACTCAGTGTGCATGTGGGTGTAGGAGCACGTGAGGAAGCAACTCGGCCTTTAATAAAGAAGAGCGCAAAGCCAGACAGACAGAGGCAGTGAATCACAAACACACACAGTCTCTATCACACAACCGCGCACGCACACACACACAGGGAAGTGAGGCTAGGCCTGAGGGAGCTGAGCCAGGAGACGATGAGTGGCAGTGAAGCCTCTGACTGACTGATCCACTGCACTCAGCAGAGAGAGAGAAAGAGAAAGAGAGGGAAGGAGAGAGAATGGGGGAGGGCAGACAAAGGGCAATGGGCCATGAAAGGATGGGTAAGGAGAGAGAGAGAAACCGACACGAAGGAGGGTGAGGGAAAAAAATGAGGGAGAAATGGAGAAGAAAGGAGAATAGGGAGGGAGGTTGGACGAACGTAGCGTTAGAAATAGGGAGAAAGAGACAGAAACTGCCCACCAGAGAGAGGCTGTATGGACCTGCTGACAGAGGACATTTTTGCTCAGCAAAAGCAAACACACACACACACACACACACACACACACACACACACACACACACACACACACACACACACACACACACACACACACACAGCTGGCTCTCCAGCTTTGATGACCAAAAGCTTTTGGACTCTGAGCTACACCACACACACCCATTAGAGCAGCTGTGTCACACCAACACAGGACTCAACTTCAACCCCAGAACAAGCTTCGCTCCCTGGGCTGGTGAGGCTTCCCTTCACAGCCACGTGCTGATTCTTCTTTTGATTTGAATGTTTTTTGTATCACTCAAAGAAACAGTGTGTCTGTATACCCACCCTCCCTACTGTACCCACACATTTTAAATTTAGCTGATACACCCTCTTGTCCACACACACACAAAAAAAAAGAAAAAAAAAAAACACACACGCACACCAGCAGATTGATAATTTCAGCAGTCAAACAAATACCACCGGCCCCCTAATTACCCTGTAGATCTCCCACCACTCGCACACCAACCCACTCGCTGGCAAAGCTAAATGAGATGCCATCATCAGCACGAGTCGCTGCACTCATCTGCCTAATTCATTCTCATTTATGAGCATTAGCTTAAAGCATAATTACAGCACCATAGGTTTTGCCGAAGTGATTACAGTGCTATCTGAATGCTCCCTATGTGGTTCTGTGAAGTAGGTTAAGCCGCAAACCGACGCAGAATACGATTCAATACAAACGGTGTGCGATTGACGCGTTTGCTATAAACACTAGACACGGGTAGACAGTAGACAAACACACGGGATGAAAAGACGCCTTGTTCTTCTGCTTCCAGAGGAAGACGTCACATGCTGTAGGCCTCCACTGCCTGTAAACGCATGTCAAGCCTCGGGCCTGGACACGGGCAGAAAGTGGAAGCAGGTGACCACTCTCGAGCAGCACTTAACCCCATCAACACACACACCCTTACAGCGGACCCCAGTGTTGTGTGACACGAGGAGCGTCACTGGGTGCCGGAGGCTGTAACCTGATCGCTGCGTCCCTCCACCGCAGGGACAGGAGAGAGTGACAGCGGTGGCCGCACCCCTCTCTCCTCTCCTCTTCCTCACTCTCATCATCCCTCTCTCTATTTTCCTCTCTGACCTCCATGCTCGTTTCTGCTTCTTCTTTCATCTCCCCTGCTGTATGTCTGCCTTTGTTCTGTTCTGATCTTTCTCCTCCCATCTCTGACCCTTCTCCCTTTTTCCGCTGCTGCTCGTTGGCCTGAAGCACATACTGCAGGGGGGAGAGACCTCAACACCTCAACCCCCTGTTTAGACCTTTAGACTGAGGGGCCTGCCTTAGACAGAAAGAGAGAGAGAGATGGTCGGGAGAAAAGGGGAGGGTGATGGGTGGGAAAAAAAGAGAAGCGCAAAGAACAAAAGAAAGAAAGAAACGGGTCATATGAGACGGCTCAAAACCTTGCTGTTCCACTAACAGCGACAAGCTGTGACATGGTGAGTCACTGTAATTCACGACCTGAGTGCAACACACACACACACACACACACACACACACACACACACACACAATCTCACACACACAAGAGCACATAATAGGGCAGACAGTGTAGCTCAGAAAAGGCACCCGCTGCAAAGCCCCAGCGTTGGTGGAGCGACGTTTGGAGCAAATACGGCTCTGTGATTAAGAGTTGTCATCAGCGCAGGGAAATGTACGAGTCAGCTGCTACTACACACAGCAGTCTGCTGGCTGGCCCATAACATGCATACACGTACACACACACACACTTGTACTGTGTGTCAGGGATTCCATTCAGTGTCTTGCCACCTCTGTCCTCCTCATTATCTCTATATCTACCTCTCTCTGCTCTTTCACCTTCATCTCTAAATCACACACACACACACACGCCTATTTTTCTGTCAGGTGCTCATTCACGTTCCCTCTTTTCTCTTCTTTGTGTTAATCTCTGTCTCTCTCTCTCACACACACACACACACACACACACACACACACACACACACGTGTCTCTCTCTCTCTCTCTCTCACACACACACACACACACGGTTAGACCAGACAGGGCACTGACGGAACAGGCAAAGCATCGCAGACATTCTCGGCATCCTCCGCTCTCTGTGCTTGAAACGGCACCAACGTTAAAGTGAGCTAATGCATTCTGCCCCCACCACAACTTCCATTCCTGTCCACTCCACACACACACACACACACACACACACACACACACACACACACACACAAACATCAGACATACCCCTTCCAGAGTACGTGTCAGCTCCCTCTCACTCACTCAGGATCTCCATGAGAGCTAGGCCAGGGGCAGCCCCGACAGAAGTTACCCCTCAGCATGGTGAGACTGGTGGGGCTGCAGCCCCGGAGCGAGGCAGCCTGTAGCGGAGGCAGCCCTCCTGTGTGAGCGGGGTGGCTGGGAGTCCAGGATGCCCAGATTAGCAGGTGATTAACTGGAGCGATTTGCTGCACCCCCCACTTGTGCGGGTTTTTTTGCTCCCCTAAATCCAGAATGGAAATGCCAACCGAAGGCTAAATGACTTCACTGTGAGGTGATGGTTCCATCAGGTAAGGACTCTGAACACCCAAATAGAGCTACTGTCTGCTTCCAAACCTGCCTACACAGCAAAAAATGACATGCCTAAAAGCTCCCTTTTGCCCATGTCCAATGCCATCCACTGGGAGGAGTCTTTACTGCCCGGCGTTGGCAGAGGAAGGGGGCTCTCTTGCTTACCCAGTGCACCCACACAGCAAGGGCCCGGGCAAAGCGCCTCAGCCCTTCCTGGAAGAGGGGCTTTAGGAAGGGGCTTAGCCCTCTGTAATCTGCTGAGCCACAACACAGGGCAGAGAAGAGGCAGGTCTGAGGATGCTGGGCACTGTATGTCTGACTAAGCCGGTCAAGATATTAGTCACATAGCCAAAATACTTTGGACGAGGGTAAATAAGACACCGCAGTCACTGCAGGATATCCACTGATCCAAAACTGACAATCAAACTGATAGAACTGATCAGAAAACGTGTAAAAATGCAGTCAATTCAGTGCCATTAGGCTGAAAAGTCGTTTTAAAAGGGGGGGAGGGGGGGTGTGGCGGTAGAAGCCATTTTCAGTCTGTGACTTCCAGAGACATAACTCTGCAATGATCAGATGAGGAGTGTTCATCATCACACCGGCTCATGTTTGGGACTGGAAGCTGGGAGTCAGTGGGGTATTTTTAGTCTCATTGTTCTCGGGTGTCAGCCGCCAGCCTCTGTCTGAGATTCCAAAGGTCATCCAGAACACACACACACACACACACACAAACACTCTCCGCCACATTCAGAGCCAGAGACCCGTCCTTCAAAACAAGCCACTACTGCTTGTTGATAAGATCATAAGGCCCCACCATTAACGACGTTAAGCTGTCTAGTTCCAAGATGTACGCTTTTTGTATTATTTACATAATGTTTCCAGGTTTTGTGCGAGGTCCAAACATGAAGAAAGTTAACTGTACTATTAGAGTTCCAGCCAACCTGATTGTTAGGTTGCTCAACCAGTGTCATACAATAAGCTTCACAGACCTTGAAGTTTGGCCCCTGCCACTTAGTCTGGCAAAGTGTACTTGGGAGTGACGTGTTGGTAATGAATGATCGCTACCAGGGAGAAAGCTCTATGTTCGTAATAGCATCAAAGCACAGGAGGCCGGCCTTGGCCACGTTGCCCTTACCTTTCTTGTACTTGTGAATGGGCAGTTTCTTCAGCTGGTCTTTGCGGAGTCGACTCCTCCTGGCCCTGTGCCGGTCCTGAACAAACTTGGTGATCTGGCCGAGACAAGTGCATTGGAACCAAAGCTTCATCAACCACCGTACCATAGGTAGATATTAAGGGTAACATTCGCAGTGGAAAGCATAGTGGAGCGATAGTGGAACCTACCATGAAGACCACAATTAGGATGAGGCATATTCCAACGATGATTAGGAAAGGTATCAGGTAGTACTCCAGAGGAAGACTGAAGTCTGGCATGAGGATCACATGGCCACTGGAAGAAACAAAATCAATCGTGAGAACTGGATCACGAACAAAACATTATTTGCATGCTCTAAATTAGCCTTTAGAGCCAACACAAATAGATGAGCACAAACCCAATTTGTAAGGTGGTAAGGTGCTCAAACAGGTGAGGGAAGAGAAACAAAACTAAACATTCAAACATGGCCACTTGAACATATGCCCCAGCTAGTAGGAGATCTCTTCTATATGACATAACACTTCAAAGGACCATGTGTAAGAAGTCTAACAACCACCAGTGCCCTACTCAATGATTCTATTATCATCACTGTCTCCATTATGACATAATACACTTTCAATTAAAGATGTTTTGCTCACACATACATACATACGACCAACATTCTTTCATATCAGATGCTGTTTATTTATACTTTGGCCTAATATTAAATCATAATATGAACCATGAAGAGACAGATACTCCAAAGCTGACAGACAAACACATGAAATAGGAGTACCACAAATATCTTTCAAAGCCATTTTAAAAGGGTTCTCATCCGGTTGTTCCAGTTCTTACAAAAATATGTGCAACGTTCCAAAACGTGCTTGTTGCATGTGTGCATTAGCCTGGATACCAGCCTGAACTCCGCCCACAACATTTTTGGTCTGGGAGATTCAGTCTGGAGTCGAGCTAGTTGGGAGGGATTAAACGTTTCGAAAAAGTTGAGAAAGCAATCTAAACCTATCAAATTGTAAGGGCAGGCTTTATACGTTGATGGACAGATGACCTGATGATAGATAGAATAAAACATCGAACAAAGATGGCGCCGTCTCGGGAGCTTAGTGGGACATATTTGATATGATTTAAGCTATCTACACGACTTTTTTTATGTCTACATTGACTCGGTTAGTTGTGTATGTGCAACACGAATGTTGCCGCGGATAGTAGCTCTTAACTGAAGCACTCTAGACCATTATTGATAGGTTATGCTAACGCGTAGACAAAAAAAACATTGAAACAAATGGTAGCTTCTAGCCTTGAGTGCTAATTAAGTAACGTGAGCAGGCATATCTCAACAGATATTGACAGCGCATTCATTTTGAAAGAGGAACAGAGAAACGCGATCAAGGCATTTGTCGATTGAAAAGATGTTTTTGCCGTCCTTCCTACGGGATCAGGTACAAGTTTAATCTATCAGATGGTAATACTACGTTGCTCTGATTGGTTCTAGGTATCCAATTCAGTGAATAGGCATTTTCTTTCCTGGTTCGTTGAAACACGCCCCATAATCACAGCCCAATGGTTCAGTCTCAGACTCATATTCTGACTAGAATTATGAGTATGACATCGTCAGGCTATGTGTGCATAATAATAGACCAAAAGTGCTGTGCAACGGTGATGTGGCAAGACATTAAGTGTCATAGACCAATTTTTGTTTTCTGATATTAGAAAATTCCGGAAGAGAATTAAATTGACTATGAATGAATTTCTCAGTTTTAGCTCACAAAGGCATGGGAACAAGATAATTCCTTTGTCTCAGCAGTTTTGCACTGAACTCTGTGTGAACCTGACTGGACCAAGCCTTTGGAAGGAGATATAAAACGTTTCTTCTAAATTGAGGGCTGTACACACTTAAAATGATATACAAATATTATCATCATCTTATAAAAATTATAAGAAATGATATTACTTTATAATGTGTTTTTCAATGACAGTGTGGCCTCAGTGTTTTAATGACAGTGAGCCTTCACTGAGGAGCGAAGACTTACCCTTTCTCAAAGAGGTAATCCTCCTTCAGGGAGTTGGCTGTGTCCTCACCAACAAATACAGATGGAATGTCAATCTGCTTCCAAACATCCACTAAGGAAAGAGACAGAGGTTTAACACTCGTTTATTGAACCAGTATTCAAACCCTTTCATTCTATATGGGATGTTCTCATGCAGTGTGTTTTTTAGAGAGAGAGAGAGAGAGAGAGAGAGAGAGAGAGAGGTTTAACACTCCCTTTTTGAACCATTGTTCAACTTTCTCAAAATAATACACCACTACAACACATCGTACCATTACATTAATAAAAACAAAATGAAATGCTCAAGCCCGTCCCTCTCCCGCTTTAAAAACGACTTGTTCGTCATCTCCAACTTAACACAACAGCTTCCCCACCCCCAAAACACTAAGAATGTGAACCCAAGACCAGTCTACCAGTGTCTGGCAAAGGCTTCAGCAAATACATCAGCAGGTCAGCTGTCAGGCGTGTCATGAGACAAAACAATAAAAATAAACAACAAAAAGATTCCCTGCACAAACGGCTTCCATCTATGATGCCATATGATGTGCTGTGTGTGTTGAAGTCATGGGGGTGCTGAGCGCAGGAGGGCAGGGGTCTGATTTATGACTATCTTCACCCAGGGCTCTGGGAGTGCCTCTCTCCAGCAGCACACGCATGAGAGAGAGAAAAAAAAGAGAGAGAGAGAAAGACAGAGAGGAGATGACAGGGTTGCCCCATAACAAATGGCCCTCTCCAGGCAAAGCCTCGAAAGGCTGGCTCTCCCCTCTGCCCCTGGCTCTGAGGCCCTCTGCCCACGGGAGATAGGCGCTCGGCAGACACCAGGGCAGTAGAGATCTGGGTCATACCATTAGCATCACTTTCAAACAAAAGGATAACAAGAGTAAAACCAGAGCTCTGGCTGCGTCCTTCACAACTCACAAGATCCTTACTGTCTTTTTTCTTTAATTTCGTCTGTCATCTTTTAGTAATTCATCTCAGTGCCTGGCATTTATGGGTGAGGGGGGGGTGGGTGGGTTGGAGTCAAGTTTAATCTTCTCTGAGGAGTCGTGCAGTCAGACTCGGAGCCCCATTTGCCTTGCTGAAGGCGTTCGCATTCCAGTAGAGCCGAGGCTGTGAGTCAGGGGCAGCGCACGGCCGCCACAAGGCCGCTGATTCAGAGTCAGCGCCTGCGCCATCAAAGGAGGATTGTCCCACACAGACCCATGAGCAGGCCACTCCGCTGCATGTTTGACTGTTTGTGTGCACAGATGGAGGGAGAAGGAGAGAGGGAGAGGGGGGGAGAGAAGGAGAGAGGGAGAGAGAGAGAGAGAGACTTACAATCATTGGATCCCATGCTGATTAAGTCATCAGAGTCCACATTGTGAACAATGGCCGCCTTGTACCCAGCTTTCTGGGCGTTAAGAACCTGGGAAGGGGAAAGAGAGAGAGGAGAAAAAACCGTTGTGTTCAGATGGTTATAGGCATCATACACACACACACTCACACACACACAGCCCTGCAAACATACATTTACAGGCACATAGATGCCAGTGCATTATAATGGGCGTCAGTCGCATGATGCCAAGTTAACTGCAACTCCACTTACTTCATCAATATCCTTATCTAAAGTTAAGATACATATTCAGCGAAGGCTGATAAAGTTTCACATTACATATGTAGTCATTCTTAACCTTCTGCTTTGAACAATATTCACTCAGTACAAAGGGGGTGTGAGAAAACCTAACAACCAGGATGGAACCTGAAACCTACACAAACTGTAAACAAAGTAGAGTTTCTACTGAACAGTGAAAACATTCAGGCGAAAACAACAGAAGCAGTAGAAGACACCTACCCCACCCACACAGCCATTCTGTTTTACAGTAATCAAACCCACATGGTTTTGACTGTCAAATAACACCCACACATTTATGACAGGCATATGACTCTCGTCCGATGATTACTGAGCTCTGTCCTAACTCATCTCTCCTATCTGTAGACAGCAGAAGAAAAAGAGCTTCACTAGGACAGGCTCAGAGGGACTCGTCAGGCTCATGACCATCTCACTCTGACCAAGTCACGACAGCTCCTAGTGGAGACATGGGCAATAAAAAGTAGCTGTGCGGAATTAGCAACAGGCCTTTATTTAAGAAATGAGGAAAAGAGTGTGTGCACATGGAAGCTACATTGGGCACAGGCCCTGGTCCTTCAAAGGCAACCTGCACACTGTGTCTGTGTGCACTCATTACTGCCTTTTATCTTTTCAAATGCTTACGTCTTTGCCACAGGGTAATAAAAACGACCTCATGAGCGTGTGCATTTCTTCTCCATATCATAAACACATTGGCCAATAACATGCGTTGCCATGGGTATGGGGTTCTTATCAGGCATGGATTCCTTGTTTGGAGTCGCACCTTAATCAAAAGGCAGAGTGCCTACAGACATAAGTGTTAATCTAGACTCAAGTTTATTCACATCAAAACCTCCTTAGATCCACTTCCCTCCATGCCTTCAGTTCCACTCTAAAGCAGTCTATAGCTAACCAAACGAGGACACTCACTTTAGAAAACACGCTCTTGTGAATTAAACAGAACACTGAGGCTGAATCTACACTCAGACTAACATCAGGTTTGTCTAACACTCTCTCTCTGTGCTGCAAAAATATTTGTAAATGCGGTTTAAAAAAAGTGCCATCCACTGGCCATAAAAGGCAGTTGTACTCCCTCAGAAGCCGAGCTGCTGGAACTCCCCCTCCCTGGCCCTCTCATTGGCTGTGCCTCCATGTTGACAGACACAGGCTACATAACAGGAAAAGTCTGATGAGGGAGAGGTAGAGTTTGTGTAAAAGTGTATTATTTGTGCTTTGAATCGGGTTGTTAGACAACTTTAAAGTATTCCTCCAATAATGCCCTTGTTAAAGGTTACAATTATTCATACATTGCTGTTGGCAGCAGAAAAAATAAATAATGCAAATAACAATTTCTCTCTCCACACAAACTAAAGCATTTCCTGTTTGGCGGCCATCTTGTTGGAAGCCTGTCAGGCCAGGGGTTGACAGACTTTTCCTGGTTCAAGATCTTGGCTCTCATGGCCGAATGATTACAGAGACAAGGAGTCGCATAGAGGGCCAGTGTGTTTGAGTGTGTGTGTGTGTGTGTATGTGTCTGTGTGATGGGGGAGGGGGGTGATCTGCCTGCTCTTGTGTGTATGTGTGTGTGTCTGTGTGCATCCCAAACAGGCTGAACTCTGCCATAAAATGTGCTGGTTAGCCCATGAGACATCAGGTACTGTGGAAAAATACAGATGTTTTTAAGCTTTGCCTGGCTCTAATCAGCTATGCAGCTACTACACTCTTTTTATTTGCTCCCTCTCTTTTCACACACGCACATACGAAAAGCAGGAAGCACAGGATTTTCACTCCAGCCAAAAAGGTTTGTTCAAACAACCCAGTCGTCACCCTTCTTCCTTATCAGAATCAGAATCAGAAATCAGAATCAGCAATCAAAGATCTAAATCTCCGTCTGTCTGTCTTTTTCAAGTGCGCCGGCAGGGCTGAATGTGGGCACTACCCTTTCTCTAGGCACGCCAGTGCCCACTGCTGTACCCTCTCTTCAGGCCACTGCCCAGCCCTCTCCTATTACAGCTCAATGTGCTGGCACTATACTGGCGCTGCTCTGCCCTGCTTTGCTCTGCGCTGCTTTGCTCTGCGCTGCTTTGCTCTGGGCATCCTACTGTAGCCTCCCTCCTCGGTCCCCATGGCGGCGCCCACTATCCAGTTCCCACCAGTACAAACCACTTCATTTGCACTCCCTCCTCCAGACCAGAGCCTGCTGCAACTGCCTGTGGCCACGGCCTCTGGACCACAGCAACCCTGTACACACTCTGCTGCCTTCCCCCAGCGTGAGCCTCCATGGCTCCACCAGTGGCCTACCTCCTGCTCCAGTTCAAGTCATCCAGTCCTCAATCTTCTCTCTGGCCTAGTCACTGGCGTGACCTTTTCCCTGCATCCATACTCAGCACGCTGTTCTATTCTAGTCACATACTCCCTGCTATACCGGTCCACCAATGATTCTGAAGTTGTTTTTAGGTCTTATATTAATCTTAATTTGAGATGCACTTCATGACTAGTGTGCTCCCCTGACTCAGCTCTGTCTGCCCGTTTCTAGCTTTGCTGTTTTTTTTGCTTTGCTGCCTGCACCTCCAGTGTCTGACCATCTTACAGTTTTGGCATAGACAATCGCAATGGCCTATACATTAAACATCATGTTGAGGGTCTCAAAGCACATCTGGCATATCAGAGCCATTTTTCCACTGTGCTTCAAAACATTATTTGACATCTGCAAAAATTCTGTCTAGAGTCGTCTTCAATCATTTGAATTTCCAACAGTAGAACATTCAGCTAGGAGGCAAAAAAAAGTAATTTAATTCATCCTCTCCGGCTTGCCTGTCATTTGTCAAACCGACAGTCACGCTGCTCGTAATAAATACAAGTTTTAAAAAAACTGAACTGAACAAAAACTGTGCAAGGGAGTCACACATTATCTATTCTCTGGCTATAGACAACTATGACAGATATGTGAACACATCAAACACTGCTAATGTTGCTGGTCCTGTGAGCCTGGAGAAGTGCCTTGTGTTCAGTGTTACTGGGGCATCCCTCGACAACAAAAGAGCCTTGCACTCTTCATATGAGACCAAGTAAAGATTTATGTTGATTTCTCTCTGACCTTTGTCTGCGATAAGGAATCAGGTATCAATGACAAAACGTTTCTTTCAAATTTGAACAATGCAAAGATTTCTAAAAGATAACTGTAGAAATTTGAAATTTGAAAGTTATCTAGGTTGGAGTGACACATTTAAATGTACTGCACACAGTTAGGGTTTACAACATCCTTCTACGTTTTTTATTTTGAAACCAAATGTCCGAGCAAATTCTGAGGTGACACAGCACTTGTGGGCAACTAAGACCCACAAACCAGTACCTTCGGTTCTGGCTGTGAGATATTTTTATTCTGGAGCACCGCTGCACAGAAAACAGAAAACGCCTTTTCACCTCAGCCATGGGTAAACTGTGCAGGTTCTGTAAGTATCTGTGCTAACCGCAGTGTTGTTGCAGTCCCCTACCAGAGTGGCGAGGCTCCAGTGCCCACTGCGCTCACTGCCGGCTGGCTGGAGGCCCCTAGCCCGAGACTGTGGGCTACGCCTCAATGCAGGGCATGGATATGTTATGGCCTCTGCGGGTAAAGAAAGTGTGTGTGTGTGTGTGTGTGTGTGTGTGTGTGTGTGTATGTGGCGGCTCAATGTACAGTGCTACTCTATGAGCTGTATCTCTGACTGTATCTCTGATCATTAATGATCCAAAAACACAGGCGCTGCCACACACCAAATTTCCATTTGAACCCACACTAGCTTGTTTTCGGTTTGCTCCCCCAGAGAGACAGACAAATGAAGGCCATAAATCAATGCACTCACAGGGGGTGCTGGTAACACTGGGGGCTGTATGTGTGTTAATTGTGTGTTAATTGTGTGTGTGTGTGTGTGTGTCTCTATATGCTGAGAAACAAGCTGTGTCACGGTGAGGGGAGGACCAGATGATTCCCATTACATGTAACAGCCCACAGCCCCCAACATCCTCCTGCGCTATCAACTCTCACTGCAGGGTTCACATCTGAAACTAGCCAGCCTACCCCCAATCTCTCACTCACACACACACACAACACGGTCACAGGCACGCACATTCTCTCACCCTCTCTCTCACACACACAAACAGGGTCACATGAGAATACACCACCCTTTAACACAGTACTGAAACACAGAGTGGCCACACCCCTGGGACCCACCCCTACCGCACACACACTCGCCACAGCAGCAACACACACTGTGTCCCGAATTACTCTTTGGACACCTGGCTGTGTCTGAGGGCCCACAGGACCACACGGAGGGCCTGGTGCTCATACACACACGTTAAAAACTGAACTCTCAAAAGATCTATTGTATTGTATAGACACCAGTGACTAACCTAGAGTCTCCTCCATACCAGTACTGTACCTATCTGGTCACAGACAGCACCGGCCCGGGGTAAAGAGGACTCTAGCCAGGGCTAGACTAAGAAGATAAAGACCATTTCGGTGAAAAGTGTTTTGAAAGGCTGTTAGCTCCAGTAGCAACAGACGAGAGGGCTGAGTGGAATCCGAGAGAAACGGCTGGATAACAGAGTGTTTGCATGGGCACAGATAAGAGCATTCAAAGCATTCCTCAGACGGCAGGGTTTACAGGGAGAGGGAGAGAGGGTAACCGAGAGGGAGGGAGGAGGGAACGAGAGGAGAGACAGAGAGAGAAATGGAGATGAAGAGAGAAAGAAGCAGAGGAGCGGAGAGTGAGGGAGTGGGGGAGGGTGAGTGAGTGAGCATGATAGAGGCCAAGAAGTGAGGGAGTCGGGGCAGTCAGGGAGGAGAAGGATGACAAAGAGGGATCAATACCCTACCTCTTCCATAGTCCCTTTTACGCACACACACACACACACACACACACACACACACACACACACACACACACACACACACACACACACACACACACACACACACACGGACAAAGAGTGAACCACAAGCAGAAACACATCGTAATAAAACCCACACCCACAAACAAGCAATCACCCATTCAACCCCCCACCCCTCGCACTGCCACATGAACACACACTCGACATCGCATTGACCCTTCCTCCACCATGGTTCGGTGTGCGTCTCCTGAGGTGATGGCAGTGATTGTGAGTCTTTCTCTACCCCACCGCCCTCCCCCCTCTTTGAAGCATAAATCACTGCAGGTCCCAGTGGGGCCACATCAAACACATCCTACCCCGCTGGGCTTACACTTCCTCTATCACACAGGCCAGCCAGATATCATCAGCTTCCTCCATCCCTCACGGTTGGAGGGACTGGTGGGGGTAGGGCAGGCCGTGTAGTTCCAAACGTGGTCGAAACTGTGGTAAGCCGTGGCAACTCCAAACACTACCGAAAGGGTTTTCCCCCAGACTGATAAGCCCTCATGTGCCAGCACAGGCAACCAAGGAAAAAAAAAAAAAAACACACACACCAACATTGTGCAAGTCCAAGGCATTGAAAAAGAACAGATCAAAAAAGAACAGAAAATCCCTCCACTGTTTTGTTGATGAAGTGTTTTGTTTCAACCACGACAAAGACAGAGAAGAGATAGACACACACACACAAAGCTCTCCAAATGTTTGGGGGGAGAGTAAGCCTGCGGTAGACTGTCTGGAGGCCTCCTAGGCTCTCATGCCTGCGTGACGATTTTACACCACCACTCAGACGTCTGCTCCACAGGCTCACGCTCCGCCACACAGCAGGGGCGCTGCACAGTGTTAAAGATGAGCATATGTGTGCGCTTAGGACGGCCTAGACAGGCACACACACACACACACACACACACACACACACACACACACACACACACACACACACACACACACACACAAAACAACAACAGTGAAGCAGGCAATAGCTAATGTTATCATAACGTAGCCAGGTTCATATAGGGTGCCATGTCATAACATGTTATCAGAACGTAGCCAGGTTTTAATAAAGGCCATGAAGTGTCTTTATCTTTTTTTTTCAAGAGGATTTACATACTAGAGATCAACACACAGGAGCAGTATTATATTTCCCCATACTTTATCAGAGTATCTGTGTGTGCGTGTATGACTTGTGCATATATTTATATCAGCCAGACAGAAGGAGACAGAGTGCACATGGGAGTTAATGTGTCAATAAGAGAGACACAAGGAGGATGTGTGAGTACAAGACATGCAGCGTCTGATGAAACAGGCTGCCGGATGGCACTGGATCAATCAAATCAGCAATATAATGCTGACAGTTTTATTTGGACTGGAAGCCTGCAATCAAGTTGACATTCTAATTTACCGCGTCGTGTCAAGACAACAGCATCGGAGAGGCAAGAAACTGGCAGCCTGATGCAATCCCGAAGCCAGGTTACTGACAGCAGCACACAAAAAGACAATCACATCACAGCTAGGACCGGTGCACAATAGTGTAGGGTGAACTACACAGGCAGTCAGTCTGGTATGGCCTGTTTATGTTTGTTAGGAGGCTTTGTGAGTGCACATTTGTTTTCAGGCTGTGTTGGGTGGAGTAGGGTATTTGGGCACTCTCCACTACAGCTAGAAGGCATGTGGGCCTACATTTGGAATTCACAGTACTATAGAAAACGTAAATTATAAATATGCATCACATATATTATTATTATTATTATAAAAATGCATTCTAATTTCATTTCATTTGAGCTACAGCAATACATGTAAGAGCTACTCTGAGTCAGTGTTCTTCTGTTTATAATGAGAAGTATGCAGTACAGAGGTCACAGTAGAGGTGGGATCAGTGTGTACTGTAGTAACAGCAATACAGGGCTGGGTTTATTCACACCTCAGCAATGATGGATGGGGCCGGTTTAGAGCATATGCTAAGTACACGGTTTAAGTGGGGTAAATGTTAACTGCTGTACATGACTCATGTATTAAGCGTTTAACCATATGCTAGTACTGGTTTGGTTGAATAGACATACAATGCAGCAAAGCTAGGATAGCTATACTGACTGGACTGTAAAGGGGTTTGCGGAGGTTAAGGTTGGGCCTGGATGGTGTCCACAGTCGCAATTGTAAAGATTGAGGAATGGCTATAATCTGCAGAGGGTCATAGGCGTATAGTTCGAATGCGACTGGGAGTGGGTTGATTTCCCTCGTCTCATTGGTTAGTTTGTTAGTTCACACCCAACTGTATTGGCCTTGGGATGAAAGAATCTGAAAAATGCCAAGGTTCCAAACCTGCAACAGACATGCGGTTTTCAACACCGATAATGAGCACTGAATGGTGTGACCTTTAACAGATGCGTCTTCTACACTAGCCTCTCTCTCTCACACAAACACACACACACACACACACACACACCCTTTCAGCATGGTCTTTCTGATCATTTTAGAGCAGAAGATAGCATCAGTCATTACTGCAGCACACTAATATCACTTATCAACACACACACACACACACACACACACACACACACACAAACACACACACACACACACACACACACACACTTGATGGCAGCCATTACTGCAGTGTGTTTTTTTACATTTATAACACTTGCCAGCCTGACACTGCAGACTTTTACACCCCCTTACGAAGAAGCCCTATCTGTTTATCTAATAGATGAATATATATCTCTCTCTCTTCCTTACTTCTCCTTCCAGAAGAGAACAGTTCGGTTTCAAAGTCCAATGGAAGATTAGATAAGAGCTGAAACAGCTGGGAGGGGCTGTTACTGATAATGCTGTGAGGTAAAGGACTGTTACAGGATGTGTGTGTGTGTGTGTGTGTGTGTTGTAGACTTATCCAGGGCCCTCTGAGTAACTAGCACACACCAGCATTCTTTGTGTTGGAAGTGGGTGTGTATATGACTATCTGTGTGTGTGTGTCTGTGTGAGTGTGTGTGTGTGTGTGTGTGAGTGTGTGTGTGAGTGTGTGTGTGTCTATTTGAGTATGTACTGTACAGAGTCTCCTCTGTTGCTAGGACACATTTACTGGGTGTGTGAGTGTGGGTGTGTGTGCGTGTGCATTTGTGTGAACCCCTCCCACCTCACAAGGTGGCGTCATCCTGCTCAGAAAGGTGACCACGATTGAACACCATGGAGACGGAACGGGCGCCGCGGGCCGATAAGGCATTTCCTTGGCGGCAGCAGACAAAAACTAGACCTGGATGAGGAATGGCGGCTCGGGGTGATTTAAGACGGACGGCACTTAAAATTAGCAAACAACACACAACCAACACCTCCACAAAGACTTCTGTCAGAGGAGGTGAACTACCCCTATGCTTAGCCGCGGCATCTGCCTAGGGGGTTGAACGTGCATGTGTCTGTGAGAGCACGTGTGTTATATAACATGCCATTGTGTGAGCGCTCCATGAATGTGCAAGTGTGTGCTGGGAGAAAGAAAAGAGAGAGGAGTGGGGGGAGGGGCCGCTGGAGACAGGAAGAGGGCTGATTCTCTGGCCTTCCTCTGTAGCGTCCTCGCTGAGAGGGAGAGAGAGGGGGAAGAGGAGATCTCTGACACAGATGGATCCAGTGTTGAGTTTCCTGTGTCCCCTCATCCCTCCTTTTTGAACATATACACACACACACACACACACACACACACACACACACACACACACACACACAAACAACTCGGGTCAGGCAGGTCACAAATGAAGTTCCCCCTCCCCTCTGTCTTCACAAAGCCCATGTTCCAGCTAAACCCCCCTCATCTCTCCTCTCATCCCCTTCTTTCACTCGTTCATCATGTGTGTCTAAAGTCTACTCAAACAGTATCCTATGTCCCCCCCCCTTTAGCTATTAATACTAACACACAGACACAGGCACACACACAGGCACTTTCTCAATCTCATCATTCCAGTCGTGGCCTTTACCACTCTGCCTCACACCCACACTAAGTGGTGACTGCCGCAGTCTTTTTAATGCATGTCCACAGCCAACTCCTCAGTATTCTGGGTTAAGTGAGTTTTCTTTCTTTCTTTCTTTCTCTCTCTCTCACACACACACACACACACACACACACACACACACACACACACACACACACACACACACACACACACACACACACACACACACACACACACACACACACACACACACACACACACACACACACACACACACACACACAGAAAGACACTGCAGTGCCTGTGTACTGTAGGCGGCGTCTCGTGCCAGCTGAATCTGCTCCAGCGGGGCCTATGCGGGAGCGGTGTGGGTGGAAGCAGGAAGGGAAGCACCCGTGTACAGTGTGCAGTGTGCATCGGGCAGAGTGCAGTGTGCAGTGTGCATCGTGCAGCGTGCAGTGTGCAGTGTGCAGTGTGCAGTGGGGAAGGACCGGCCCTCTCCATCTGGGCCCCTCTGGACTGATGAGGAAAAGCTGTGATCTGCACACACAGAACACTCTGAGTCATGCAAGACAGGAATGTCAGCTCAATCGATCTGGGGGGTTGGGGGGGGGTGCAGACACAGCGAGGGCGGGAGAGAAAATAAAACAGCAAGGGGAGGGGGGGAAGGGAGGTTGGATGGGTGGAAGTAAGTAAGGGGGGAAAGGGGAAAGAGAAGAAGACAGAGAGAGAGGCTGAGAGGGGTACAGAGTAGCAGGGATGCACCCCCCCATGACCAAGTGATTCAATTTCAGAGTCAGCCAGTCCCCCGGACATCCATCCTCCCAGACTGTGCCTTCTTACGTAAGTCTCTACAGTAGACCACCAATCCCCTGTCAGTCTACATGCTTGGTGCAGCTCTGCTCCTACGGGCTGTCCCACTTCACTGATCTCAGGTCAGAGAGACGCTCACTGCACCTCCCCTACAGCTGACCTTTCAAGCTCACTGACTGTGTGTGTGTATATCGACTCACAGTCTACAGTTGGCCACTGCTTAGAGTCTGCAGCCCATCTCATTCACTGACTCTGGGTCAGTCTGCTGGCCTTACAGCTCAGCATGGTTCCCCTAGCAACTACCCTCTATCGGTTTCTAAAATAGGCATTTCTTTGTCTGCGTTTGCCTACCTAACCCACTGATTCTAGGCCAGTCAGGTTCCACCTCAAAGAGGTTTATAAAACAACAACTTTGGCCAACTGACGTACAATGACCTTTAATTCACACTCTCTCTTAATTAGCCGTAAGAAAGCCGATGAGTGATTTAACGGAGACTGGTGTGACTAACAGGCTCTGGACCAGCCGGCTGGCAGTGCCTCCGTGAGCATGGAAGAGACTCTCTGGGGTCAGTGCTGGGTGGTGCGCTGCAGTGCGCTGCGGTGCTGGGAGACTCCGGTTTCAGCCCAGCGCAGGGAACACCTCTGTGATGCACCGCTGCCTTATAAGGCATGAGAGGACGAGGGGGCCACCTGGTCTCTCACTCACTCTGACTGACTGACTGACTGACTGACTGACTCACACGCCGGCTACTGGTCCGCCAGAGTCTCGCACATACAGATACACACACACAAATGCACCCACAGACACACAGACATAAACACACAGTTTATTTGGCAGACAGATGCAGAAACACCCTCGCCTGGGCAGATATATGCATCCTAGATAACAGATTCAAAAATCCTCACATGGGTAGATATGCACACCCAGACACAGACACACACACACACACACACACACACACACACACACACACACTTCTTTGTGCACCCCTCCCTGTTGAACAGGACCATACTTCATGGTAGAGTAATGGCACAGATCAAGTGTGCTTTGCCTCACCACAGAGACTTATTAGGAGAACACAAACTCAAGAACCTGAGATGTCACACTTTCCCCTTCACACACACACACACACACACACACACACACACACACACACACAGTCACTGGTGAGCATATGAAACTGGCCCGTTTCCCCCTTTGAAACACAAGATGGGGATGGCGTGCCTCCTAGCCACCATTTTCTATCGGTGGAGACGCTCACCCCGCACACCCGGCTGAGGCGCTATAGGAGTGAAACCTTAGCACGTCCTCCCTCGAGAGAGTGCAGCCGCTCGACACACAGTGGTCACCCCATCCCCCCGCCAACCACCCCACCCTCCAGAGACGCTTAAAGGCGAGGAGGTAAGCGTGGTGTTCGCTTACGGCTTCACATGCTGCTGAGGCCAAACTGTACCCCCTCACTCGCTCGCTTGCTCACCCACTCACTCACTCTGTCTGGCTGCGTTTCAGTCCACACATCAAAAAAGGATTCAGTGCAGAGGAATGCTTCAGTAAAACGAGAGAAGGAAGTGTGTGTGTGTGTGTGTGTGTGTGTGTGTGTGGTCGTCCCACATCAAACCGGGGGCTTGGTTCCGGACTGCCTTCCTGTAAATGTGTACAACGTTGTGTAGACAACCTCAGTGTTTTTGTGTGAGGGCTTGTGTTTATGTGCGTATATGTGAGTGTATGTTTGTGTATGAATTTATATAAGAGCACACTTCTTTAATACACTTTTTTCAATCATGAGTATGGTGAGTGTGGGTCTGAAAGAGACAAACTGGCAGCTCCATGACACAACTGTTACCTTGATGTCGAAGTTGCAGTCGAAGCGCTTGATGAGGACGATGAAGGCTCCGGTCAGGTTGTCCCGCGGCGGTGGCGGCTCAATTGGCTCGCACGCATTCTCCGGCCGCGCCCCAATCAGATAGCCCTGAGGAGACAGACCACTGGGTCAACCGACTAATCACAACCCTCACTCCAAAAGCGGACACTTAATTCAAACATAAAACTGTAACTTGGTCAAGCTAAAACAGAGGATGGAAAAATAATCTGTGAGGCTAACTGTGATTATAAACATTTGGCCTTTACATAAATGTCAATTCATCATAATGCTATCAGAGCAACAGGGTTTGGCAAAAGCAGAGAGATCAAACCAGATCAGGTCTTGGCAGCATTTCTACCTGTCATTCCTCATGTTGAACACGGATATAAACACAAGCCCAGAACAGGGAAACAAAATGTGAGAGAAAATTATGTTTTTCTGAGAAATAATCAATTCAGGCACCTTTTCCTCCTGAAAAAACACCAAACTGTACTTTGTCTTTCTGTGGAGTTCCACAAACTTTCACACATACTTAATTAAAACACATAAACATGTACTGTGGGAAATAACTTGGGTTCATGCAGGGTTTTGTCATATCTGAGAAATAAATTGTAATGTTTTCTTGTGAAATAAGGGTTAAACAAATGAAATAAGGGATGGGCTGAAGGCAGTGGTGGTGTGTGGGGCATATTTTACACAAATCAACTATCGAACAAAGACGGAAGTCAGTGCATTTTAATTTAGCAACGACTACCTGCAGCCTTTCTTACCGGTACACAACACAGGCTCATTCAAGCCAGCCTCACACACAATCCCTATGTAATTAAAACAAGTCTGTGACACAATGAAACAGGGGAGAGCTCCTCTTTGTGTCACTTCAGCGCTCTATCTCTCTGGTTTCATTCCTGTCCCCCTCAGCATCTATTTCTTATAGTGCCTCTTTCTCTCCTGGCTAATTGAGTTGAGCAGCACTGTGCTACTCTGTGAGAGGGTGTGTGGGAGAGGGGGCAGGACCAGGCCTGTCTGGCCGCATGGTGAGACTGCTCTCAGCCCTCTGCTACCGGCCATGCCGCGGCTCCGCTCCAGAGACCTGGATCCACACATCGAGCTTCTCGACTCGCAGTCTGCCAGAGGACACAGCTGCCTCTGGAAGCCATCTGGCTCCCTCTCTATGGCCCACACATTACCAATCAAAATAACTCGCTCGGATGGAGGCTGAAGGTTTGGTCCATATGCGCGGAGTCGCTCAGTATGCAATGCACAGACGAGCTATTTTGGCTGTGAAATGAACTGCCACACAGTGCAGTGCTACACACACATGGCTCACATGGAGTGAAATACAGAAGGAGAGCGAGACTGAGGGAGAGGTTGACGGAAATGGGTAAAAGGGGAGAGAGGCAAAAGAGAATGAGATGGTAAAAAAAGGGAGGGTGGGAGGGAGGGAGGAAGAGTGGGGAGAAGGAGGGTGTGAGAGAGAGAGACAGAGAAAAGGGAAAGAGAGAGAGAGGAGGCTGGAGAGTGACAATTATTCTGGGATTTTCCAGACACTCCAGGGCTTGAACTGATGCGCTCCCTGCTCCTGGAGTCTCAGCTGCTATAAATGGACTCCGCCGCCACCAACACCCAGCCTCCTCCTCCCTCCTGCGCCTCTAAAGCAGACCTGGAAAGCGTCCGCGTGCTCCGCAGAGCTCTGGAGTCTAGAGAACGCGCTCCTCATGCTTCTGTGGTGACCTCAGCAACAGAGACCTCTTTTTTTTTTTTTTCTCTCTCCCTCTCCTTTTCCCTCTTCACATATCTATCTGTGTGCACGGTTTTGTCTTCGAGATCCAGCTGGACGACCCTGCTCATGGCTCATGGGAGCATTTTGAGGAAAGGGATTATGGGAAAACACAACGTTGAGCATAAGTGAGGAGTCCTGTAAGAAATGGAAAGGACTACTTTTTGTACTCTTTCACCTCTTTGAGGTGATCCCTCACCCTGGATTGTTTACAGGATAGAGAAGGACCTGTGATCTTACGTCAGCCTCCCTGCTCACTGCAGGCCAGGGCCCGCACACCACAGCCACACTGAAGCTGCAGCAGTGCCCTCTGGTGGTGGAGCGCCACCTCTTCACACAAAACAAAGGAATCACAGCTGAAAAACATCTGCTGGAAAACAAAAGGGACATGAAAGAAAAGAGCCATCTTGTCTCGCTTTTCCTTTGAGGCATAAACGCAAGTAAGATCTCTTCATTTCTATACGCCGTGCAGCCAGTGCTGGGATCTGGACTATGCTATCTTTCAATTTCACCAGCAGCCTGTTGTTGAACGGCTCATTCACTGACAGTTTGAAAAAAAAAAAAAAAAAAAGAGAAAAGCAGGCGGGGATACTGGGATATGTTCCCATTCCCGCTCAGTCATAAATGATTCACTGGGCTGCAGCTGACTAGGCTGGGCTGGGCTGGGCTAAACCCTTCTGCTTTGTTGGATTTTCCATCCCGCCCAAGCCATCGTCATGGCCGTCTCGCTTTCCCAAACGGTCCTTCCAACCCGCAATCCTTCACAGCGGGCCTGCCATGATAAAGCAAGAAGGGACAGGAGAAGCATTTTTGTAGAAGAGTGCTGACGTGTGCTTGATGAGCATGAGGGGACTGTAAGTGTTTTAGGATGAATGGGTCTATCACATGATAGAGCTTTCCTTCTCACACAGAGACACATGGCCATGAAAACAGACAGCTTGCAGGCAGGCAGCACATGATATCTGAAGGATGAAACATCCACGGAGACAGAACTGGGACACACACACACACACACACACACACACACACACACAGACACACACACACACACACACAGACACACACACACAGACACACACGCACACACACACAGACACACACACACGCTGCAGCCCACTGCCTCTCCTTCTTCAATTTTAAAAGATTAGAGGACTGATTAGCACCTCCAGTGAATCATCTGAGAACTTAAAAACTAAAACCACAGAAGAAATCTGAAGATTCTTCTTTTTTTTAAAGAAAGATGTTTCAATAAAGCCAGTTGGCAGGAATTTTAAATGCAACTAAAAATAGAAATAGAAAAATGGAAGGAACACCGAACCACAGGAAAAAAATAACCTGACACTGCAGAAGTGGGTTGTATATTCCTGAAAAGAGCGGGCTGTATCAGAATAACATAGTGGGTTATTGGACCATGATTAAAATGGAGGCATGTAGCCAGCCCAAGACTGGGGTAGAGCCTTAAACTAGGCCACAAAAACATTTCAGCTACAAACACACACACCACTGGGGGTACACTCCAAACACACACACCACTGGGGGTACACTCCAAACACACACAACACTGGGGGTACACTCCAAACACACACAACACAGGGGGTACACTCCAAACAAACACAACACTGGGGGTACACTCCAAACAAACACAACACTGGGGGTACACTCCAAACACACACAACACTGGGGGTACACTCCAAACACACACAACACTGGGGGTACACTCCAAACACACACAACACTGGGGGTACACTCCGAACACACACAACACTGGGGGTACACTCCAAACAAACACAACACTGGGGGTACACTCCAAACAAACACAACACTGGGGGTACACTCCAAACACACACAACACTGGGGGTACACTCCAAACACACACAACACTGGGGGTACACTCCAAACACACACAACACTGGGGGTACACTCCGAACAAACACAATACTGGGGGTACACTCCTGGGACTCACAGCAGGCAGACTGTAAATAAATAAAAACAAACATTTATTTCACTCACTGCCCTTAAATGCAGTTGTGAAGTTGAATGCAGAAATGAAGTTCCTGTGCAGGCTGGCTTAAGTGGAGTGTGTTTTTTACAGAACAGGATATGTTATGACTGGTCGAAAGATGGGTTGGATGCTCCTGACTGCTATAACAAGATCACTTCTGCAATAACACCCAGTTAGGAGCGAACGAGAGTTGATGTCGCTCTCCTCGTACTCATAAATCATATTAATGTGCGCTATCAACTACAGTTTACAGCTAGTCATTCCAAGCGAGATGGAGCATGCATACACAGTGTGTGTGTGTGTGTGTGTGGATGTATTTGTATGTGAGTGTGAGTGTGTGTGTGTGTGTGTGTCTGACAGACTCAGCTGTGAGACACAACTGTCAACAGGGAAACGCCACCTGTCAGTCATACAGTCCTCACAGCCTTGGAGGATGATAGGAGCTAACAGCGAGCTAAGCTAAGTGTAAGAACCAACACTGGCCCATGGCCCAAACAGCCAGCGTGTGTCAAGAAGTGACAAACCACTTCCTCTCCCTCTCAACAACCACATTCTGCCCTGCTCCTCTCTGCTCTGTGGCTTTTGGCTGCCACTGCTTATCAGACTGTGCAACACACAGCAGGCTGAACGAGGAAGAATCACTCTGTTTATAAAGCCCATTGCCTTTTCTGATCCACAGGATATGTGGCCGTCTGACAGAAAGCATGCTAAAGTTCTCAACAATCACCTTCAACGGTAGACCACATCTGCATTCCTTTTGCAAGCAGAAGTGAGAGGGGAGCACAACAGTCTCGTGAAATCACATGCTTAGCTCCGAGGCTGCTTTCGGTCAGAGAGGAAAGGAGAACCGAGTGCAGCAGCTGCCCTCTTGCTTTCAAAACCTGCCCCTACCCCTCTTCCTCTCTCCCTCGTTTGCTCTTTGGCACAATTGGAGAAACTTTCTGTTGGCCAGAGACTGTATGAATTCTACCCAGAAGGCTCAGCCGAAGCACGGTGGGGATTTAGGGCAGAGGAGCAGAGAGCACTGAGTTCAGCGCAGATCCTGGCGACTCTCCCTTATATGGTGCTGACGAGGGAGGAAAAGAGAAGGGAGGGGCTCTTGTTATTGTAATGAGAGCACTGAGAAGATGTTCAGGCCGCTCAAGGTGAATCATGGGAGATTTGGAGGTTTGGATCACGGTCTTTCCTGCCCAAAAAACAGTCCATGTAGGTTTTTCTCGTCTGTTTTCTTTTTTTTTTTTGTCTTTTGTGCAGGCAGCAGACGGGAATAAGGTCAATTTCCAACCAGACACACAGACAGGCTCACTAGAGAGAGAGAGAGTGGGTTCTGGGTCAGTCCACCATGCATAACCCAGAGGGTAAGAGAGAGAGAGAGAGAGAGAGAGAGAGAGAATTAAAGAGACAGAGAGAGAGGGCGAGAGACAAGAGAGACGGAGAAAGGGAAATTCATAGAGGGTAAGTGGGGACAAGAGGGAAGAGTGTGCCTGATGAGCCAGAAGGACCCAACACACACACACACACACACACACACACACACACACACACACACACACACACACACACACACACACACACACACACACACACACACACACACACACACACACACACACACACACACACACGCCGAATGAATGGAGCTGAGCTCTGGAGACTGTCGAGTAGATGGGGTTCAGTAGGGGTAACAGTTCCATGCCGACGCAAAGTCTTGCCCTCTCAGCTTCAAGACAGGGTTGATGCTCTGCTGGTTAACGACATTCCCCCACACCTGTGTCCTACTCCAGGGAGTCAGAGGGGACCAGGTGTGGGTTTCCATCTAACAAGCCTTCATTAACAAACAGGTAGAGGCTAAAGGGGAAAGTCATGCATACTAACACAGATTTTTTTCATGGCTCATTGACCACCTCACCCTTGGGACTCATTTTGGAAAGGGTTTTAAAACTCTAAATGAAGCATTAATGAAGGCTGAGTGTAAAGGAGGATATCAACGTAGTAGATCGTCTCAACTGATAAACAGCTTCCCAGAGAGAGTGACCAAACATATATTAAGCTTCATGAAGATTCAAGACTCATGACCTACAATTACATGGAAGACACAGGAGAGAAACAAAGTGACCAGCTGCCATTCATTTTCAATGACACAACGTCCACGTGACAAGGAGTAAAAATGCTGTTGCTAGCACGGTTGGGTTTAAAAACCACATTCCTTATATAAACTATGCTACAAGTTATAGCCTTCAACTAAACAAGATTATTATAAAAGCTATGGCTCTACGAGGTGAGATAAATCCTATTAATCATCTATTTTTTAAATCAGCAAAACGTGGTTTGGGGCGAACAGCATTTGACCAGTGAAGAACTTAGGCTGCTGATGTTTCCAAAAGATAAGGTCCTCCTCGCAGGAATAGAACAAATTGGATGATAAGGATTGGTTGACAAGATCATATTAAAAAATTGATTTTCTATTCATTGCCACTGAGGATGTGGTGGAGGCTTAGGAGGGCGGAGCTCAGGCTGCAACTTCATGCAGAATGAAACATGAATGGATAAAGTTGGGGCCATGTCGTCATTGTGTTCCAAAGCTAAGCTTTCGCCTGCCAACACCAAGGGGGTAATCGAGTGTCTGAAATGCATTCCAGTTATACCAGTTACTCTGGCGACACCCCATTTTGAGGGTTCTTCCAAAAGAGACACAAAATAAAGCGTTGTTAAGAGCCAAATGTTAGCTGGCTGTCATACTGGCCCTCGCCATGAGCCTTCTGTGTGCCCACAATGCACACAGAATTTTGTCTTCACCCACTTTTATCCCTAAATCTTCACTACATTTAGGGTACAAGATATATTTATATTGCATCAAATGACATGCCCTACTCACAAACATAGAGTAAACAAAGCTTTTTTGGACCCCGCCCCAGACTGACTGTACATAGGAAGACCAAACACCCAAAAGAGAAAGGCACCCAGCAGACACTTGGCTGCCAGTCACAGAAGTGTCTTTTGTGCCCGCTCCAGTCTGTGGCAGGGGTGTGTGGCTGGCTGTTTTGGCATGGGCAACTGACAAGGGGATGGGGGGGGGGGGGGACGTCGACGATGACGCCATGCCTTAGAAGTGGACAATGCTTGCCTCTCAAACACAGAGACTTCAGTTCTGCACATGTTGCATGATGTGGGCGAATGAAGAATGGCCAGCCAGAGAACGACTGGGGGTGTCACGGATTGACTAAAGGGTATTTCAAAAACATTTCTTTCCCAAGAAAACAAACAAATAAAAACACATGTATATTGTTCTACCATTTCACAATGAAAATGCTTCTGAACAGGCAGAATCTATCCAACTCCAATGGCAAGAAGGAAATACAACAACAGCAAGTGCAGCAAGTGCAAGATTTCAGAGGCAGATTTAAAGGGGGATACATTTCCACAAACATGTTTTCTCCAGTGTTTTTTTCACGGTTTTATAGGGAGAAGGTCAGTACAAGCACGTGGTGTTGTTCGCACTTGCAGGGTGAAAAAGTGTGTGTGGATGTACTACAGTTACCAACTTAGGAATTGGAACTCGGCCAGAGGACATGTTCTGATAGCATCAAACTTTTCAAACTCATTTTATGGTTCTGATTATTTTCTATGCCATCACAGCCAAGTCACCAAAAATACACACAGATCACACTGAAACTGTAGTTGCGATTAATAAAAAAAAAATCTCCATCTCTCCTTCAAGCACTGTCAGCAATCACACAAAATGTACCCTCTCCAGGTAAATGCCATAAGTGTGATGCGATATAAGTGAACGAACTTTGGCCAATGTTGAAAGAAGCACAACACCAAATACGAGCCAAAGCCACAAATACGTTGCTGGCTTGCTGTACTTTCCCTCTAATAGCATAGTTTCTCTGCACACTTCCTGTTCAAAATGCCACCACCAAGCCACTTAACACAGAAATGGGACATATAAGGGTTGATAACCTTATAAAAAAGAGTTGTGAAATTTTTATGAGCATCTGTTTTGTGCTTCCTGAAAGCCTGTTTAAGGGGCCTGCTCGCCTTGTGTGCCATGGGGTGAGGGGATGCAGTGCAGTGTGGCATGGCATCACAGTGAGTGAGGGCTGGTGGTGGTGGTGGTGGTGGTGAGAGTGTGTGGTCTTGTGTTCATCAGTGTACGCCTTTTAGATGGGTGGAGTGTTTGAATTCAGGTTGACGAACTTGTTGTCTGATATATACAGTACTGTGCAAAAGTTTTAGGCAGGTGTGAAAAAATGCTATGAACTAAGAATGCTTTGAAAAATGTAAACAATAAATGTTTATTTTTTATCCATTTACATGGTAAGACTGAGCACAGCAACAAGACACAACGTAGTTATACTGCATCAGCAGGGTCTCTCCCAGACAAAGATTTCAAAGCAGACAGGGGTTTCAAAATGTGCAGTTCCAGCTCTTTTGAAGAAGACGTTGAGGATCGTAGACGCAGTGTTCAGCCAAGGAAACTTAATGCAGCTGATGAAAAACACATCAAGCTTATTTACCTTCGAAATCGGAAGATTTCAAGCAGTGGCATCAGCTCAGAACTGGCAGAAACCAGTGGTACCCAGGTACAGACATTTACTGTCCGGGGAAGTCTGGCCAGAAGTGGTCTTCATGGAAGAGTTGCAGCCAAAAAGCTCTACCCCGACAAGGAAACAAGGCCAAGTGACTGAACTAAGCACGTAAACATAGAAACTAGGGTGCAGAAACATGGCAGAAGGTGCTCTGGACTGATGAGTCAAAATTAGAAATATTTGGCTGTAGAAGAAGGCAGTTTGTTCGCTGGAGGCTGGAGAGAGGTACAATAATGAGAGTCTGCAGGCAACAGTGAAGCATGGTAGAGGTTCCTTTCCAGTTTGGGGCTGCATTTCTGCAAGTGGAGTTGGAGATTTGGTCAGGATGAATGGTGTCCTCAATGCTGAGAAATACAGGCAGATACTAATCCATCATGCAATACCATCAGGGAGGCGTATGATTGGCACCAAATGTATTCTGCAGCAGGAACATAACCCCAAACATACAGCCAATGTCATTAACAACTATCTTTAGCTTAAAGAAGAACAGAAAGTCCTGCAAGTGATGGTATGACCCCCACGGAGCCCTAATCTCTACATCATCGAGTCTGTCTGGGTTTACATGAAGAGACAGAAGAATTTTAGGAAGCCTACATCCACAGAAGATCTGTGGTTAGTTCTCTAAGATGTTTGGAACAATTTACCAGCCGTGTTCCTTCAAAAACTGCGCAAGTGTATCTGGAAGAATTGATGCTATTTTGAAGGCAAAGGGTGGTCACACCAAATATTGATTTAATTTAGAATTTTCTTCTGTTCCTTCACTGCATTTTGTTAATTTATGAAGAATTGATGAAAATAAACTGTTAACTCTTCCATTTTTGAAAGCATTCTTAGTTTACAGCATTTTTTCACACCTGCCTAAAACTTTTGCACAGTACTGTATATTTTTTTGTGATTATACCATGTGGCCTGAAAATAGGGGTGGGGGAAAAAAATCGATTATTCGATTTTTCTCGATTCTCTCTAAAACGATTGTCTCTCGATTCAGAAAACTTCATAATCGATTTTTTACACATCCATTTTATGTTGAAATGCAAGCTGCATCGATTATTGGATTGTTCATAGAAAGTCAAAATTTTGACAAGGAAAAGCTTTTTCTCTAATAAAAAATAGAGAAGGTAATTCATCTGTTGATTTTCTTTAATTATAAAACACAAAGTAGGAAGTGGAGCAAAGACTCTGAGTAGCAAACTCGAATGTTTTAAAAGTCGAAATGGATTGATAAACGTTTTATCGGTTTAGAATTGATAATCGTTTTTTTTATGTTGAAATGCAATTATCGATTGATTATCGATTATCAATTCGAAACCGATAGAACGATTATCGATGCATTTCGACTATTGAATCATTTGAGTTTGCAACTCAGACTCTAAAATCACTTCCTACTTTGTGTTTGATAATTAAAGAAAATCAACAGATGAATTACCTTCTCTATTTGCTTTATTAGAGAAAAAGCTTTTTCTTGTCACAATTTTGACTTTCTATGAGCAATGCAATAATCGATGCAGCTTGCATTTCAACATAAAATGGATGTGTTTTTTTATTACAAAATCGATTTAAAATCGAATCGTTGACCTCTGAATCGATTTCGAATCGAATCGTGAGGTGCCAAGAGATTCCCACCCCTACCTGAAAAGTAAGCGTTGTGTAAAGTAGTGAAGTGGGCCCTTTTGTGCAACACCTTTTTCATTATGCACTGTACTGAGTTTGGTTGGGTACTGCACTGTTTTCTGTTTTATTAGGTCCTGTGTGGTGTTGGGTGGTGTGAGGTGCCCTCCTAAACAAGAGGACGATCAGGCGCCACTCTCATAACTCCTTCCTAACCTTTAGTCCTTCACTTGGCAGTCGGTAGCCGAAGCGCGCAGGAAGGTCATCGTAGTTCTCTGTCTTGTTGTCGAAAGAGTACTGCAAGACAAAGGAGAAGCAAGAGAGAAGCATCAACACAGTGTACCTCTAACTACTTTTGATGAATTGATAACCAGTAATCAGACATCTTCAGACAACCGAGCCTTACAGACATACATACTTAATGCTTCGTCTTTACCTTTACTCTGACATGCACTAACTGACTATCTTAACTCACAATATTTCTATATACTTTCAAAAATAAATCAGCCCTGTTGTTAATCTATAGTGGCTTTGGAGCTGTACTTTATAGACTTCCTGTCTTCCTATCATACCACTATAAAGTGACTAACCCTTCGACACCATTTTAGGAGAAGCCACATTGAAAAAAGCTACAGTGCCATCAACACATAGTCTACATGTAATGAGTAACCACACAGAGACCATACCTGCAGTGTCCTTATGCTTACTTTTACATTGTCCCAATGCTGTTGGACAATGTGAGGAAGTCACAGGCTGCCTCTCTGTTTGTTGCTAAGCCTGTTAAGCCAACACAGCCCACACAAAGGTACTGCCATATTCCCTGCATCTATGCTGAGAACCTAGAACAACCTAAATGCTTAAGCCAGCAAAAACAGCTGTTTTTCACTTCCCTAAGGCTATAAGGTCCTAGAATTGAAACCGAGCAATGGATTTCTGGGAAAGACAGATCATCCATTAACTGTTTGAGATGTGTTACGAGAAATCGATCTCAGTGGTTTTTCCTATTAGTCTTGCACACAATTCATCATTGGCCAAAGGACGCTACACAATGATGGAAGTTTTGGCCAACTTATTACTCGAGGACTTTACTGTTACAATGATCCTTCAAGGAGAGCTACGGGCCCGGTTTAGACCATGGTGAGAAGCTGTGGCTAACCCATGTGGGTTGCTCGCCCTCCAAGTTGTTTACATGAATGATAAAATACACAGAGCACAGAAAACGTATGGTGTTAGGCTATATGTTTAATATGTCCCAAACAAATGTATTGAACCATATTTATGGTAAAAGTAAGCTGCAGAATGAGAAGCCGTTTTGGTTTGGACTCACTTGGGTGTTAAGCCACAGTTTAACAGCCACAGTTTAGCAGCCACAGAGTATTCAATGTGGTGGCAGTGTCTTTATATATACTGTTTAAGCATGTGTGGTAACCCAGGATAGCTTCCCCAGTCTCCCCACAGAAGTGGAGCGTGCTCAGGCACTCACCGCTGAGATGTCTGCCTCCACTGGGAGCAGGTTGAGGAAGGCGAAAAGCTGAACGGTGAAGATGGTGTAGATCTGGGTGGCGGACAGCATCAGCATCCCCAAGGACAGCAGCATATTTCATTCCCGCTCACAGCTACACCTGTGCACCCACAAACGCACACGCACATAGGCACACACACACACAAACAAAAACAATTTGTTTACAGAACTGATGGACACAACCCAAATGTGTGAAATCCCTCAGCAAACACTTAAATGGATGTTTACTCTAAAGCAATGCTTGAGAGAGCTTCATCAGATCAATCAAAACAAATCAACCTCGGTTTCATAACAGGCTTAAGGGAACAATAGTGTTTCCAACACAGTCTTTACTTGGTCGTTGTTTTGGTAGGAGATTGAAGCCTTGGGACTCTTATATTAGGAGGTTTACCACATTATGCGAGTTATTTATAAGTATCTGAGTGGCAGCCATGAAAAGAGTCGAATTCTCTATTCCTGAACTGAATCACATGATGTCAAAACCTGCTGAGCGGCTTATGAGCAAAAAAAAAAAAAAAAAAACATTGTTGCAATGACTTCTTCTGTTATACCCTATAACAGACTGAAGACTGACTAATATTTTTTTATCTTCTGTGAAATGAATGCAGAGTTGAGTAAGCTGCTTATTGAGATCTATCATAAACATAGGATTTCAGGCTTTGGAACATCGGTAACAACAGCGCTGGCAAATCAAGCCAACAAAATGTAGCAAAAAATCAAGTTGATTATTTGAATACTGATCAATCAATTACCGATCAACCAGTAAAAAAAGGTTTGCAACAGAAATTAAATTACAACAATAAAACGTTCAAATGACCAACTAAACCATTACCTTATGTTTAAAGGAGCAATATGCAGATAGGACACCAAGTGTTCAAAATTCTAAATATTGGAGTGCCTCCTCCCTCACACTCATCCCCAGACTCAAAGCTCATACAGGTTTTTTGCAGTGTGGACACATGTGCCCAATTTACGATTTCAGTCCGATTTAAATTGGAGATTGGACACATGTGTCTCCCCAAATCTAGATTAATTGTGTCCGACTTGAGTCTGACTGGACTCCGATGTAAACCCCTGGATACACGATTCGATTCCGCTGGGAATTGGACTGGGCGCGCATGTGTCTCTCGAATCTAGATTCAAATTGCACAACAACAGCACGTGCTTGAGATCGCGCCCACAGACATATACATGCATCATAGCCTATATGTCTATGATATGATAATCGCTGTTAGACGCTCAGTTCTTGTGCTCCCTCTCATTCACGTTGAAATACTGAAACCGAAACTGAAACTTTGAAACTGGAACGCAACTGTTTGGGACAGAACGCCCTAATTCAGTGAACAAATATTTTCATATTACTTTTCCACCAGTTGTTAGTCATGTAATCCATTCATATCGATGTGAATCAATCAATACTAATACAACTTTAACTGTGGTGTGTTTTTGTTTCATTTCACAACGTATTTACTGTATAATCAACGGTAGCAGATGTAAACATTCCGCATTTGATTTGAACTGACGCGGCCAAGATCTAGATTTGTCACTGCCATGTGCTTTGAGATAGAGCAGTTAACCCCCCATGGAGACCCCATGGAGAGAATCGGATGGGATCGGAGTGCTGCCATCATGTGCCCGGGTGAGGACAAAGAACCTTAATGAACAAGCGCAAGGCAAGCTCAACATTAAACTTGACAATGGCAAGAAAGGACATGTTTCCAAATTGTAAACCTGCTCATATCTATTTTTTATGGACTCTGTTAGTTTGTCATAAACAAAGTAACTTCATTTCAACAGGTGTCGCTAAGTTTACCCGCTAGCAAGACATCTATGGCTAGCCATCTTTGGCTACAACTATGCCTAGCCATCTATGGCTACAACTATGGCTAGCTTGCAAACAACTTTCCTAACACAGTCAAACATCAAGCAAGTTAACAAGACAAAGCAAGACAGCAAATAAGTTACTGAATAGTCCAGCAGAAAGTAGCCCCACTACCTGGCGGCTCCAGAAACTCCATAGTGTTACTTTAACTTAGTTAAATAGAGACATACAGTGTAATGCAGTAACAGAAGGAAATATGAATAAAGGCCTGCCTCTAATGAAAGTCTGCCTGAAATAAAGGCTGTTACCTTTTGAAGGTAAGTTAAAGGCTCTAGACACTATTTCAGGAAATATGGTAATTCAAACACCCCCTTGCCCCTTAGTTTTAAATCAGTTTCTTGCGTTTCAACAGCAGGTTACTCTAAGGAAGTTACTGCATAGTTTCATATGGCTTTTAAAAAGGGTAACAAATGGTGGTTAAATATATATTCTTGTAACTTGTATAGAATTGAAAGGGATAAACTGGATGTGGATACATTGAAAGTAGTTGTTGTTACAGATAATTAATTAATCGTTATAACTATCAAACAACAAAAACCAATAGGCCTACCTGTAGGCTACTTATCCTTTTATAATTGATTGTGTACAGATGAGAGCCTTTATTTCGGCAACCAAATAATTATTTAAAACAACATTATGTCCCACTTTGATCAGAACTCTTAAATTGCCATGCTGATTGTAGAAGAAAATCTTACATTATGTGTTTCTGTTAAAAATGTATTTCGGCTGATATATCCATATCAGATTTTTTTTAAATGCTGAAAAATCGGAATCGGTATCGGTCTTATAAATCCTATATTGGTCGGGCTCTATTACATAACGAGGCCAGTAGACATAAAAATCACAACAGCATCCTCAGCATGGTAGTACCTAGTCCATTACAACTGACGCGCACTACAGAGCATCAGCAGTTACCAGCACAGGCGGTGCTTACAAACTGGCTAAAGGTGCTTTTCCGATGAAGCGCACGGTACTGTCCATAACTTTACGTCGCACAACGACACTGCTTTCCCATTGTCTCATAACTTTTTAGGTTATTGTGTCAGTCCGAAATTGTTGGGTCGTCGCGTGACATACGTATAAACTGCATGTCACGCCTCAGTTTGTCTTGTGACATTTCTTAAACATGGAGGAACATGCATATGATTGGTAACGATCACATTTCACAACCACATTAACATTTCTGTAAATCTTTCAATCTAGAACCACAGCTCACGCCAGCGTCTACAAACGTTAGTCCACAAGATGCTTTCTCAGTACTAGTAATTTAGTACACCGTTATGTAAACTGTCAGAAACAGCGATGCAAACATTACAGGAATCTTACAATGATTACAACATTCATAACCTACAGACAGTTAAATATCTTGAGAAGCTGTTGACAAGTTATCCGACCTTAGGTTATGCCCATCCTACGTGCTTCACAACACAGTTTATAGCTTTAGCCAACTTACTTAAAATGGGTGACTCGATGCCTTGTTAGTAAACTTGCTAGCAGTTAGCCGACAACGTTACCTGGATTACTAGCTAGGTTGACGTTAACATCATGTTTCTATGCGGGGTTGTGTCTCACATTCAACAAGATTAGAGCAACATTTTGAAGACCCCAAACATGGACACCTCTTGTATTAACAGCACTCACGTAGCAAAACATTATGTTAAGTACTACCTTAGGCCAAATCGCAACCTTAAATTGGTGAAAACATGCAATGGGGGCTTCGGGTATAATTTAGCTACGTAGCTATGCAACTCTGTTTTAAAGGTCTTCACCAATCATGGAATCTTACCTTTACATTAGAGTGTGGTGATATCTTGGTTACAAAGTAAAGCACTGTTACAGTCATTACATTCACTTGCAGTTTACACAATCCAAACAATTCGTCAGATATGCTTTAATTCCGCTAGTTGGGCAGTCAGCAAATCAGAATGTCAACAATAATCCCACAGCTCCTTCATGTGAGTAAAGAACTTCCGGCCACTGTACACACCTTCTTTGAAGCTTGGTACCATATGATTGGGTGGAAATGAATTCAGTCACTTCTATCGAGGACCGTTTCCTGCAAGCAAATTTAGGATTGCTTGTGCGCTGTCCAGCATGCTTGTAGCCTACAGTGGCGACAGGGGAACCGTTTCAACAACCGTGTTAAAGGATCACCAAACAAGATGTTACTATTTCACAACGTTACTAGCATGCTATCTAGTTTGTTATGGCATGTTAATGTTAACGCATTGGAACAAAAAACAAGAAATAAAGATTCAAACGCTGAGCTTTGGCGCCATCTGATGTCAAGTCTACGCTATCCCAGCTGTTGTAGGCTACTACAACACGGAGAACTCAGAACTCAGAACTGTTTATTTGACAGCAACAATATTAGTACAATTTTACGGATGGAATAACAATAAATTAAATACATAAAATAAACAAAGAAATTAGATGAGTGTATAGAAAAGTATATGATGCTGTCGGGAGAATCCTATAAGGCTATATTGTGCCTCTATCATAGGATCCACCCAGAGTAGTTAATTGCTATTAAAATAAATTAATATTATTACAAATAAAACAAATAAAAATAGCTTAGTTGCAAACATAGCAATGTTCTGTTTTACAGCTGGCAGAATATTTGGAAATGAGGTGGGCTTTTGAATACCGGGTTAATCCTTCAAGGCTATGTGTAGTGAGTTTGTCATGCATGTGTCTAAGTGTGTCAGTAAATATGGAATATGATGTCTGATACAATGTTTGTAGGCAGCAGTCCTGCAAAAAGGGGTGTAAAGTCTAAGATGGTGCCTTGTGTTATAGTTATGACAGGATGCATTTTGAGTGAACATGTTCAGGAAATAAGCAGGGAGGTTATTGTTTAAGAACTTGTGGTAGAATTTCAGGCACTGTATTATGTAGATATCATCTCATTTTAATTGATTTAACCGTATGAAAATTGGCTCAGTATGCTCATTATATTTGCTTTTGGTGATGATCCTCATAGCTCGTTTCTGTAGATATACCAGACGTGCCGGATTGAGACCCCGTAATAGTACACCGAAATGCAGATGCGGAACTATTAGAGCATTGTACATAGTTATTAAAGTGGAACCTGGTAAAATATTTTTCATACGGTTCATTAGGCCGGGAGATCATTTTTTGTCACATTCGCACTGGCACCTCCCACACCTGAAAGTGTATTTAAAGTACAACTATTGTAAAATAATATAACAATATGTATTATGCCTATATTCCTTCATCTTCCTGAGCTCAAACCTTTTGATGTATCCATCCCTGTTGTCCGACTTTTTAAATAGCCGACTTTAACTCTGGGCCACATGAGGGTGTAAATGCAGGTTAGGGGAAGGCGTAGTAATAAAAACCCAGGTAGAAGATGCAATGTTCTATTTCAGGGGAACTGTTGGTGGGTGCTAGATATGTTAATATAGCCTACAGGAATCCAAAAGTGCATACAGTCACCAGTGAAATGTATTCAAAATGAATGCATAAGGTGTAGAAATAATTTTTTATCCAAGAAATTAAAATTAAATACAAATTCAGTTTTAATAGGAACAGGAACCCTCAATCAAAAAACGTGGTTACTGAAATACTATGCCTACTGAAATGCCTACTGAAATACTATGCTTTCCTTCAGGACCTCCTATTCGACGAAGTTCATTGCCTTTGCAAACAAACATTTGTTACACTACCAATACAATTTACAAGCCACAGTTTAAAACAGTGTAAATTAAATGATATGTCTCCTCGTTTTTTGCACACAGGGAAAGAGATGTATGTTCCGTTTCAGCCATTTCAGCCAAAAGGGCCTATCAGACCTATTCAAAGTTTGTGTGTGACTTGGTGGTTCCCAGTTACAGCTCCACAAACTCAGACACACAAGCATTACAAAAGGTCAGATGTAAATTAGCAATGGCATCTATAAAAGTTTACTACATTTGTAGTAAATGTCTTCAGATAATAAGCTGACGTCTTTTTAGCGTTTGACGAGAAATGTCTTTGGAATTCTGCTGCTTCAGCCCATTCTTTACTAGCTTGACAACTGAAGAGCTATTTGAAGAAGAAATTCATGTTCATGCATTGAGACAGGTCTTAAGTTCACGTTTGAATTGCCACCTTGTGTACCTAAAGCCCAGCAAAAACCCAATCTCTAATCATTACTGTGTTTGTAGTCTGGGTTGCCATAGAAACCAAACACACTGGACAAGTTGTCCCAAAATAGACTGAGACAGCCCCTCCTTCCATGAAATATCTAATATAATATGAAGATTAACTCTTAACACTACATAAAAAAAATTGCCAAAAGTTGCCATAATTTTTGCATGACTAAAAATTCAAACTTAATCAGTGAGATGCAGCTGTAGAGCACTGACTATGGGGCTGTCAAGCATAATAGGAGTTGATTCAGGCTGCTATTTGTAAGGTCAAAGCCCTGTCTCACCTCACTCGTTGGAAAGGCCATACAAAAACCATACAATGGTAAGGCCACTAGAAGTATGCAAAGCCGCTCAGTAAGCATCAGTGCTTGTGGAACATTTTGTTATAGCTCATGAGTCATGACTGCCGCCAGATTGTCATTATCTTATGACAAACAAAATGAAACATTGCTTGGCTAATGTTTTGTGTTGATTTATTTTTCCTAGTTATATGATTAAATAAAATGTTTTAGGGTGTGTCTCAGTATGATGAGGCTTTCATTGGTTTTCTGAGAATGGGAAGAATTATTGTTTGTTCAATTTGTTGATTGGGAGAAGACAATCTAATAATGCTTTCATTCACCTCAATTTGTTAATTTCAACCTTTATAAGTGCCTCTATTTATTAAGAAAGAGCTTTCATTTGTTCAAATCCTCTCTGACAAACACAATTGAGTACATTTAAGCTCTCTCTCTTTTCTCTGTTTCTCTCTCCTCACCCCCCACACCCCACCCCAAGAAAAACCTCACACTAAAAAGTCTCTCTCCTCCGTTTCTCACTCACCCTCTCCACCTCTATCCACACACACACACACACTCTGTCTTGATCACCTGAGCAAACATACACGCTCACTTCACTTGGACCCTTGAGATTACCCCATGGGGGGCTGCTCTGGAGGCTGGAAGCCCCCTCCTCACTGGTTCTCAGTGCAGGGTAGCAAAGAGAGGGATCGGCTCTGTCCTACCATGTCCATCTTCATCACCTTTGAAGGATCCTGTGAGCCCTTTCACATCTCTCACAACGGGACTGTCAGTACCGTTAAGCAGATGGTCAAGGTAATGTTAACATTTTCTGTATTATATACCGACCTCTGTCTGTTGTTACTGATCTTACTGTGCACATTTTTAGTTTCAATCCACTTTATGGGATACGTTGATTGATGGAGCTGAAGGAAGCAGAATTTTCTACCATCATATTTTCTTTAATGTAATGACATTGACCGGGGCTTTGACCTTACTCTTAACGTTTTGGTTGCTTCTTCAAAGACAAGATTTAACCCCTCTAGCTCTGGTAAAGATGTCACATCTCAAAGAAAATACGGAATGACTAACACCAGAGGGATGCTTAGCAGTTTCCAGCTCATTGCAGTACAGAACAGTACAGTTCTTTTAAACAGGTCTACTTCTGCATGCCACATTTGGACAGTAAGCAGTCCCGATATTTCTTGGAGCTGAGTTACAGTGGCGCCATCCTTCAGGACAGCTGGTCTCTGGCTGATGTGGGGATCTCCTCAGGCAGCACGCTACGCTGTGAGCTTAAGGTGAACCCACTCTCTGCATATTTGCATGTGTTTATGGAGAACATACAATATAGACATTTTTTGTATTTATAAGTTAGTAAATGGTCATAATGTCATTAGGTAGACTTTTCTATGTCATAAATAATTACTGAAAAAATTAATACATTTCGATTGTCAAGCATTTCAACTCAACTCAACTCAGTATTTCCCAGTTTATTACTTAATCACATCACAAGTTTTCAAACCCCTGCTCTTCTACACATGTTTCTGGTTTGTGCTGAGGGTGAAACACAAATGGATTTATTCAATTCATTCAAACAATCTGCACTTTTTCTGAGGAGACTTGAACCTGCCATTTGTTTAACAAAAAAACTTACTTCACAATGGTGGGAGACTCCCCAGTGACTGGGTACATTGTAGATTTATCCCACCCCAACAGACACCGTGGGTCCATATGCGTGTCACAAGCAGAGGCACACTGATGGTCTTTGTGTTTTTATGACCCCCAGTAAGGATTTAATTTAACTGTCTGCAAGCAGACGTAGGTTGTCTGGGGCTGGCACTGGAATGTGGCCCATGAATAGCTGTATGGTCACATTTGTGGATCCTAACGTTGAATGGCATTGACTGTAACATGAACTCCTTACTGACAGCAAATGTTTGTCGGCCATTGCACCACTACTCAATTGTATAAGCTTGTTCTGTGACCCACACATCAGTCTGGTATACAACATGCAAGGTGCAATTAATAGTCCCTTTTTATTCTCAATTATTCTAAATGTTTGGTGATCTTTAACTAGTAATGTAAAAAAAAAAATCTCTTCCCCACCTGTGGTCTGAAGATAATAATAAATAGTGTAATTCCTCTAAGAGACTTGTATTACAAGGAATAATCAGTTCAACCTGTACTACTGTCCAGATGGGGGCGAAAGAGTTCAACACTGTGGTCTTGTGTCTTGTGTCAATGCTAACATCACAGGAAGAGAACGAGGCCATAGTGCACGTGTTTAACACTGTGACGAAGGAGACGCTGGCTCTCATGGGAACAGTGATTAACCTGAGCTCCCCCGTGTCCAAACTGAGGTC
Organism: Sprattus sprattus; assembly: GCF_963457725.1. NCBI lineage: Eukaryota > Metazoa > Chordata > Actinopteri > Clupeiformes > Clupeidae > Sprattus > Sprattus sprattus. Next base: position 43,238,382 of record NC_137921.1, on the reverse strand, counting down.
TCTGGTGTCTCTGCGGTGTGGTCTGCCAGTCAGCGCCTTCAGACTGACCACCCAAAGTGGCACTAAGCTGTATGACTGTAACACGCTGGAAGATTATGTCGCGGAAGTGGGTGAGACCTTTACTTGCCAAAAGTCACAGAGACAATGTTATTTCCCTACATTTCCAAAGCAACAATGATGTCATTCTGAATGCATAGTACTCCTATGCCTCTTCTCTATCTCCATAAGGGTCCACTCTACGTTTAGAGACTTGGGACGGCTGGGGAGAGTTTCTTAGAGCCTGCTTTCGAGGACACAAACAGACAGTACAGCAGAACCTTTCAGAGGAGAGACCAGTGTTCAGGTGTGCACCAACACTCAGGTCTGTGGAGTACAACAGGACATCTAGTTACAGACACACACAACCAGAGTCGCACAGTCATGTTAAAAGTTAAGCTGACTTTTCGGAACGGATCAGTGTCCCAAATCCCAATATCTAGCTGTGGCTTACTATAGCAATGCCCCAAAACGTTGAGTGCCTAGTCATTCAGTTATGTAAATACAAGCATAACAGTCATGAATATATTGTAGATGGGTACAGTTTAGTGGGATAGACAGAGTAGTGTGTTTGGCCTGACTTACATTCTCTCCCTCCACTTCTTGCAGATTTCAACAGCGGGTGGCGCTATACATTGCTGCCTTTCAGGGCCATCTGGAGCTAGCCAGCTGGCTGATCGAGAGAGGGGAACAGGCTGATGAAGCAGTGGGGGTTCACCCCTACAGAGAGTGGTGTCATGAAACTGACCACCAGGAAATCACCAAGAGCCCAATGCATGTTGCTGCAGAGACTGGCCAGCTTCTCATCCTGAAGTTTTTCGTCAGGAGCAGTGTCCTAACGCTGAGCTGTCGGGATGCTATAGGTCGAGATCCTATACAGATAGCCCTAAAATATAGAAATAGGGAGTGTGTAGCTCACCTGGTTACCAAGTTGTGGTCAGTGGTATCTTTTCCTGCCTTTGTTATTCCTATGAAGGTTTACATTCAAATTAAAGGTTGGATACGGAGGGTGCAAAGAAAGGTTATTCGTTTCAACATAGGTCATGGATGCCCATATAGAACCAGGGTGGGGGACACAGTTCTCGTGGATGGTTTCACCCTCCCAAAGATGTCCTTTAATGTCAGCAGGGGCCACGCCACAAGGTCATGGGACCCAGCAACATCCTGTGTGCTTCCAACTCTCAAAACAGACAACATCCTTTCCTGTCCAGCTCATCCTCCCACCAGCTCGACGTCCCAGAATGCATCAGTGCAGCTGCCACAGCTGCATCCTCCTTCCCTGAAGAACAGAGGAGAGAAGAAGCGTGTCAGGAAGAAGGGAGCCACAAGAAAAGGGTCGAAGGAAATCCCGGTCACCACAAATAGCAATCAGAACGGGGACACATGGAAGAGCAGAGTGCCTCTGCCCCCTGTTTTCAGAGACTCCAACCCCCGGCCGCTGTTCGTCTACACTTCCCCTGACTCGGCTCAAATCCTGTCTGCGCCACTGGAGTCCTTTTCTCAGCACTGTGGGCGCACTCCAAGGGAAAATGCAATTTATTGTTTAGCCCTTGCCAGGTGAGTCACATATGAAACAGCAGTCAGTAACTAATGTGGGAGTCCAGATGTTTTTACCTATAGCAGGGCCAGTCACAGAGTATTGTTGTGGACCTGCCTGCCCCATAAAATGCTGCTTGTCCCCTAAAATATACATTTATATGCATATAACACACCATATACTGTACATATAAACACAATCTAATTCATACAAAAATATAATAGTAGCCCATGCAAAAATCAGTCAGTGAATAATAACATCATGCTTAATGTATATTATATATAGTCAATATAAAATGTACATCTAATCTGTTTCATCTACTTTACCTGCGAAGCTTTTGTTGTACTGCAGTGCCTTTACAGAGAAACCCTGGCTTCAGCAGTTGAGCGTGGCTCGTAGCCTTGCAAGGAGAAGCGTACAGAAAGCCGTGTAACATCAACAACAGACATGCAGAGTGCTCCACATTCTGAATTATCCTGATGACATGAAGGACTATGATGATTCATCAAGTTTGAAGCTAATTCTGACTTAATTCTGCAAAAACTGAGAAAAGAAATGCCATGCCATAGTACACGATATACAGGTGTATTGAGGACACATCTATTTTCCCTATCCAGTGATCAATGTATTTTCCAATTTGACAGTGTTATGTGCTCTGTTCAGGAACAACCTGTTTTGGTCGTCCTAAGAAATAATGTGCCAGTATTGCAATAAAAAAGTGCCAAAGACATAATAATAATAATAATAATAATAATAATAATAATAGTAATGGATTTTATTTATTTAACGCACAATCTAAATTTGTCCAGGGAACTGCAAGTACGTTGGAGATTCCTGACCTAAGTGTCCTGGATGTGAAATGAGGGGTGAGGAGGTCCTGGAGATAGGTTGAACTGGTAGTGTTTATGGCCTTGTGAACTAGGAGAAGGACTTTGAAAATGATTTTTTTTTGGTTATTTGTAAACCAGTGGAGGGAGTGGAGGACGAGGGTGATGTGTTGCAATTGTGAGAACCCAGGCAGCACTGTTCTAAACATACTGCAACCTCTGGATGGTTTTCGCTGGTAGACCTGCCAGCAGAGAGTTGCAGTAGTCAAGAAGGGAGCTGATGAATGCTCTGATTAAGATAATTATTTACACTGAATGTAGGCCACAGTACACTGTAAGCTGTAAGCTTTGTGCATAAACATTCTGGTGTATCAATGAAATGTGATGTAACCACTGATCTGTAATAAATGTTTTGTATGGCAAATGTACATTACGTAGCCTAATAAAAAAGTGTATGCTCTGCTTGAATGAAAAATGTGAGGTGTAAGCATCTGCACAGAAAAGCATACAACATAATAGGCCAACATACAATCATTCAGGATAGATCGTTTTTTGTACTTACCATCTTAAAGTAACACTATGCAACAATGTTACACTTTTTAAAGTATGGTTTTATAGGCAACTAGTTTTGGTACCATCTTCAAATTAATTTTGATAGCATATGTTCATGTGAAGGACAGATAAACACCTGTGTCTTCTCCACTAGCCATCCAGGATTTGTACTACTATGTAGTTCTGTGTTTCCGGGCTGGAACACCTTGCAAAAATGGAAGAAAGCTTTCACAGCATGACATTGCAGCTATAATGGCAAAAGACACCAGTTATGTGTTGGCAAGCTTCTATCAGTGTCAACTGGGCTGTTGGTGGTGTTTGCAAGGTTTTCGCAAGCCTTTTAGGTGGTAAGCTTGCTAGTTTTGGAACAGAAGTACGTATTGCTGCTTAATGAGACTGGTGTATGTTCAGTAGACTGGGACCTCCAGACATCAGTCGCCAGGAGTGTTGCTATGCTCTAGTCTAAGGTGTAGTGTTATCACTGTGTGGACACAAGGTTTGGGAAACTAATATTAAAACATTTAAGCACTTGTTGACGGTGGAAGGCCTTTAATGACGAATGCCAGAGACAGGAAATTCCTCATAACTGCTGCATCATGTAGGTACTTAGCCCCTTAACCCTGTGTTAATTTGACACTAGATGGCACTAGAGAGGTAACACTGAAAAAACGCATCGTGGAACTACTTTCCTGTGGTTCTTGGTTTCCATCGGAGTGCTTTAGGGAGAAAAGGTCTGATCATGTGACACTTGCAGCTAGCAAGAAGTTTGAGGTCTATTTTTTATAAGTACTTACATTCATTTAAACTTACGTTTATATATCAGCATTTACATTTACAAATTAACGAGCGATAATGTTGCTGGTATTATCTGAAGAACATAAAGAGCATTTAGGATTTCTACATGAGGTAGACTCATCAGGTAAACTTGGCTAATGAATGGTTTTTGTTTACAGTTGGCTAACATTACCTTATTTTCTTAGCCTAGCTGTGATAATATGCGTTACATTATATTTTAAGCCAGTCTGGAGGAAATACGGTTTAGTAGTGTTGCCAAATGTATTGTGTATTCATGTATTGGCGGTGGAAGGTTTTGGATTTAGCCATAATGCTAGTCGTAGCATAAGATTTGCAGAGGTGGATGTCTGCCCTACGTCGTCAACGTTACTGTTGATTCTGAATCGCTGGTTGTCCTTGAAGTACACTTTTGTTTTTAACATTATGTTCTCAGTTGTGGGTGAATTTGGACGAATAGCTGTTGAGTTCCTCAGAAAAGGATCAAATCCAAAAATATATGAAGGCGCAGCAAGTAAGGAGCCTAGCCTGTTTGCACTTGACACCATTAATAACTGTTTTCATTATGATACAATTCATGACGCGTTACTTTTCACCATACCCTAAAGTAATATGATATTGACAATATTGCAAACATCTCATGTGTATTAATTTACTCTGTCACAGGAAAACTGAATGTGTCCGCAGAAACAGTTCAACATGGAGTGGAGGGATTAATGTACCTTCTAACTGAAAGTTCAAAACTGAAGGTAAATGTTCTGCTACTGATCGTCAGTGTAGAATCAAATCGATCAAGTAAAACTTAATTTACCTCTGTAAATCACTGCGTTGTGACAAACCCATAACTACAATGTAACTGCTCTGCAGATTTCCGAATTGGATTTTCAGGATTCAGTGTTGGTGCTGGGCTTTCCTGAGGAACTTAATGCGCTTCTACTACAGCTATATCTGGACAACAAGAAGGAAATCAGAAACATTCTGACTCAACTTGCACCAACTCTTCCCCACTATCACAATCTTGAATGGCGCCTGGATGTGCAGGTACTACTGAGCTGGTTTTGCTGACTGGAAATCAATGAAGATACAAACTGGGATGACAATAAGTGCAAAAACATAACATTTCACAGGTCTTTTAAGAAAATTGCAATGTAAAGAAATGAGAGAAGTACATTCAGGAATAGGATGTCTTTACCTTTCTTTCCATTTATGCTCTTTATGTGCTCATCAGTGCCACAACCTGTGAACCGGAAGACTAGCACCTTTTTATGATACTGCATGGATCTTTGAAAAAACTTTTTTTTAAAGAATTTAGAATCACTTTTAGTTTTTATACACATATTTTATACATCATGACTTTACGTTTTTATACACACACAGACACAGGAATTTGACATCTGCGGTGAACACACAGTAGGAGCAGTGAACAATAAGCACACACATGCTAGGAGCAGTGAGCAAACACACACCCACGGGCAGCAGGGCAAGGTGAGCTGTTGGGGTTAGGTGCCATGCTCAAGGGCACTTTAGCCCAAGGTCATCCTTACAGTGGCATCAGACTTCTATGACCATGAGTGATGTTGGGAATCTCCTATGTTACTTTAGACATATGATTGTGTGTGTGTGTGTGTGTGTGTGTGTGTGTGTGTGTGTGTGTGTGTGTGTGTGTGTGTGTGTGTGTGTGTGTGTGTGTGTGTGTGTGTGTTGCTCACGTACCTATCTGCTTGTGTGTCCCAGCTGGCCAGTCGAACGCTGCGGCAGCAGGTGAAGCCCACAGTGACTCTAAAGCTGCACCTGGACGACAGTGGGACACAGAGCGCACGCGTGCTTCAGACCGACCCAGCCACACTTTTGCATCTCATAACTGAGCTGGAGCGAGCGCTTGCAGAGGCGAAAACCAACCACTGCCGCCGCATCATGCGTAACATCAAATAGACCACGTTACTGGACATTGCTCCTGCCGGGCCTGGCCACAAGGGGGCGTTGGATGAGACCCCATTCCCTATGTCAGGACTGGAGAGGCAGGGGAGATTGGCAGCTTCCAAGAGGCACTTGCATTAACACCACTGGACTACATTGTAGAACAGTGTTTTAAAGATATTTTTTTTCTATTTTGTTGTCCTTTCTCTCTTTTTTTTTTTTTTTTTTTTTACAAATTACGCTGATTATCTTTGTAGAGCATGCCAAGTCGTAGGCTCAATCAATGCTTTTAGACATTTAAAAGTGGTCTTATGTTTAGAAGGGCATTAGTCCAATGTGGTGCACAGCTTCGGGTCATTTTGATGGGCCTTCCCCATTGCTTGCATTTTGAAAATCAAGAGCTTGGCTTCTGTGTAATCATTCACATGGGGTTGTATTGCAGACGTCTTATGTAAGACGCTTTACAGGAATATGAGTCATATGTTTTTAAGTAATTCATTTACCAATAGTGTTCATTACTTTTTTGTTGGGATCTGATTTCTAAGTGCAGTCATATTTGGGACCAGTGTAGCAGGGAGTGTGTGGGAGGCTTGTGGAGGAGTTAGGTATTGCACTGTGTGATAACTCGAGTATGTGTATTATCAGCTGGTCAGGGGTAAGAGGCTGAACAATGTAATGGTGTTCGTCCGTTGACATGGTGCATGTCTGAATTCAAGGCATTTGGAATGAGAAATTTTGTAAAAAGATATGGGATTGTACATGACTCACTTCATGAATAAAGATAAATGCCAGAGTGTATTTGTGCTACGTGTTTCCGTGCTTTTTTCTGTGTTGTTTATTTGCTGTGGTGAGAAAATGGTAGGCTCTAAAGTAATGAATTTTATTCCATTGTTTGGGTTGGCTGCTGCGTGTATTGGTATGATTGTTTCTTTGCGCTGATGTCCAAAAGTCATTAAGCATTCTTTGACCTCCTAACCTGAGAAAAAAAAGAGTTCTTTCTGCTAGGCTAATAATTAAACTTCACTGCCCTGACTGGCCCTCTGCCGTGAGTGAAAACGCTGACTTATCTGTGGCTATTCAGTTTAGTTTCCATCGCTTCACTTTTATCGCAAAACCACTTTCGCTCTCCGCATCAACTGAAAGCAAAGGCACCTGTGAGGCGACAGATACGTGCAGCTCTGCCATGTTTGGGTGAAGTAAAAACAATACAAGGACCTGTTTGCCTAAGATGCTTTGTTATAAAACTGGAAGGAACCTGTCGCCTGTGGTTTCAACAAGTTAGGCCTGATCCCCTGAAATAAACTGTCTGCAAGTCTTCAGTGTCTGGAGGGTGTTGTTTGTATAGGTTGATGTGTTCTCTTACCTTCATTCTTGATGTAGAGGCTTCAAGATAACCTTTTATTCAAGGCTGTAAATCAGAAAGTAATGAGCCCTGCAAATGAACTGATTATTTGATTACAGGGGTATAGGCCCCGGATCTTGCCATGGCACTTGAGAAACATGGTGGTCTGTGGGCTAGATTTATAGACAGGGTCCTGAGGGAAACTTCCAGTTCTCGTCACTCTGTATGGCCATGTGCAATCTCTGGGTGGTGTTCAACATGGTGACCCAGTGCAGCCCACCCCCCATACCCTTGCCCCCCTGAGTGAGTGTATGGCCAGAGTGACAGCAGTGCGACTGATTAAGGCTTCGTCACAGGTGCCCCCTGTACATTTGAGCTTCCTGCCACCATCAGCCCTTTCTAAGGATACAACTCCTTTGTTTCAAATGCTGTCCTCAGCCTGTGGGAAAATGGCTGTTGTACAATGCCCTATCACCACAGGGCCACTGAGCAATTACATACAGTGCTACCAACCTTTAACAAAACGTTTTGTCTACCAGTAAGAAACCTACACAGGCTGCTTTTGCTGTCGGTCTCTGTGTCTTCATATACATGTCTGGTTTTGTGTTTCCACTTCTCAGAGACCTGCTCAGGTTCCAGGAGACACACGGGATCAGGCAGGAGAGGATCTGAGGGAAGCTGCCCTTTGGGTTACAAGGAGGCTTAAGAAACAGGTGGGTGTCTTATGGTGGTTTGGGTGAATGGGGGTGCTGAAGATCATGACAGGCATCAGCACCACTTATGCTTGAGTCAACTGTTCCAGTGGACAGATGCACTTACTCTGAGGACATAAAAACAGGCACTGGGAAAGACACGACAGGCGTCTATTTGTAACATTGGGATTTAACGACATGCTTTGATATAAAGCAAACTGAGGTGGAAAGAAAATAATCAGTATGACTAAAATCTAAATGTCAAGGTGTTAAAATGGAAATCAGTGAATTGATTGAATAGGTACTAAGTTAAAACTAGTATAAAGTTAGTTAGTTAGTTGCTAATTACTGTTCCACTTATTTGCCCTGAAGCAGAAATCACACTTCCATGTCAAGTCCTTAAATGCCTTTTATCAACCATTATGCCTCTGAATTTAAGCTGATGAGGTGTCATAAACAAGAGACAAAAGGCAGCTAGTGGGGAGACTCTGTTTGTGGGTGGGTGAGTGTGTGTGTGGGTGGGTGGTTGGCTGGGTGTCAGTGGGTGTGTGTCCTATATGAGTGTGTGGGGGGTGTTGACTGGAGAATGAGGGCCAGAGACCTCCCACAGATGCCAGATCTGTAAGTCCAGTCTCCATTTGCATTGTAGACCAAATAATTAAATACGTAATGGCGTGGGGAATGATAGTTGCACGCGCCACTCCTTAGCATTTGACATCAGCAAGGACAGCTGTGTGTTTGATGTGGCCCGCCATCACATGAATAGCAGAGAAAAATTTGGTCTGTAGACTTGAATGGATTTCTGTGATCTGGTGAGGCAATAGCCCTGGATCTGTGTATTATATGTATGATAGATGGATGACATAAAGTTTTTAATACAAAGTATAAACATGTTATGAAAAACATACCAAAGACAATAAGCGGACTTTAATTTCTGAGAGAACGAGACCGAGTTCAACCCACATGGTCATCCTCTAATCTGACCGCTATCATAATGAAACCTTGGACAAAAGCATATTTGATGTATGATACATTTTGTAGACATGTCCAGACTCTGTACAAAAAGCAGAAGAGAGTTCCTGTTATCAGTAGTGTGTCTACGTTAGACTAATTACACACTTGTGGTACCTGCTGTTAGAAACGATGAGGTGGCAAATTATGACTGTTCGTCGAATAATTAGCGCTGCTGAGTGATGTTGAGGCCTACATAGGTCCGACTTTTGCTTACATTACGTTTTGATGTTTTGCAGCTGCTCTCTTGTGCAAAAATTACTATAAACATGACAATGGGCGCGGCCTGTGATTCATATGCCTATATATGGTCAAATTAATAACTAGGCTACTTCATTTCACTTTATGATGGGTTAATCACTGAATATCTAATTGGCCATTGTTGCTTTTTTCAGATTCTAAGTGTCAAGCTTTCAATCAGGGGATAATTAGTCTAGGCCTACTGAAATATATGTTAATTAATTGTATCCATGCTGTGAAAGTTTGTTTCTATAGGATATAAAATTATACTATGTCTTCGTGATGCTTTGAAGCCTAAAGTGGATGTGCAATATCTCAAACTGTGCTGTAGGCCTAATGTATGTAGATTTCTGAGAGCAGAAATCTGGTCTGTCCTTAATAGGCTACCGCCCATAATATACAGCATTCATACAAATACGTTCTGAACTCTGTTGTCTCTTGTATATTCGTAACTTTATCAAACTTCCATAGGTTAAAACTTATTACAGAGCCTTCGCTTGTATTGTTGTCTGAGTTTTCTTGGGGAGTAGTTTGTTTTGTGGTCGCGATACTGTTGGCTAATGCCTTCAGGCGTGCGGGCCAATGAATTATTCATGAGCAACTGCTGACATGGGCGCCGTGAAAAGTAGAGTTTACAAACTTTGGGACGGCAGTTTAAGGGCAGTATCTATCTAGGAAAGTCACTGGCGTCTGCGGGAATCTTTGTTCTGATACTTTCTCATGAAGAGAACACATCCAGTGTTCTCTCAAATCCAGTGTTCTCTCGTTCGCTTGGTGGAATTTATTCTGATGTAACTTTTTTAGGCAAGTAGTAGGGTGGATAGCCTTAGTGATTAGCTCAGCGTAGGCTGCTACGTTGACTACATTTTGTTTGGAACAAGTGAACTACACAAGAAAGTGTTTGACTGTTGAGGAAGGTGATCTTGTAGTCTGATAAGCTCATCTTTTACTAAATCTTTTCAAATTTTCGCAACTTTGAATCAAGCAAAATGAGCAACAATCCTCTGCAACCGATGCCGGGACACCAAGTTATCCATGTCGCGAAGGACCCTGATACGGACCTGGAAGCGCTTTTTAACTCCGTTATGAACCCCAGACCCAGTTCTTGGAGGAAAAAAGTTTTACCCGAGTCATTTTTCAAGGAACCTGACTCGGGGTCTCATTCCCGACAGTCCAGTACTGACTCGGGAAGCCATCCACCCAGACTAACAGAGCAACAACACGCACACGCACGGTCAAAATCTTTACCAGCGTCTTTCCAGCTTGGAGTGGGATCCAGCTCAACAACAAGCCCGGCACATCATGCACACATCCGGCACCAGTCTTTCGATGTTGCCGAGGAGCTACCACTGCCTCCGGGATGGGAGATGGCTCTTACGTCCAACGGCCAAAAGTATTTTCTCAAGTAAGTGACACACAATGTCAGTCTCTATATATATATATAGGAGACCACAACTGATTTTGTTTTTAAAAGTTTTATATTAGGAAATATGGATTCAATTGTATTTAAAATAGTGTCATTCGCGTTTTAATGACCGCCTAGTGATACAGCAATTTGTGAACTTTTAAGCCTTCAGACAAATGTATAGTAAAAACTTCAGTAAGAGCTGAACAACAGGTTCTGACTACAGAATGATACATTGCCACCCCATAGGCTGTGCGTTGTGATTGAGTAGCCTTCATAGGCTACTACACCGTCTTTGTTTTCTCCTGTCAGCTACAGCCTTTTTTCCTTCCCTCGCATATAACTTTCAATACAAGTCATTCACGTGAACAGGAGGCCTACCTGTCTGTACTTGTATTTGTCACCTAGTGCACCTCCACCATTTAGTTAACGAATAGCCATTATTAACCTAGATCGTAGTGTTTCAATTTCAGTTTAATTCTTGTACAGTATGCAATGCATATGCATAAATGTTCAGTTCAGGAAGACTATTTGCAGGATGGACTATTTCACAAAGAGTCCCGAAACATTTTGCCTCCCCCTTCAGAAGTGAGGCTGCATTAAGCTCAGCTTTGTTCATGAGCTCCTTATTCCGCAAGAGACTCCATCAGCACAGAAGGTTTCAGGTTTCAGGCTTGCAGTTATCATCAGGGTCCATTCAGGGAGATAAAAAGATCCCCTCCAGATATCTTCGCAGGGAGCTCACAGATCTGGAGTTGACCTCTGCTCAGTTGAGTTTAAGCCAATGTGCTCTAACAGGAAATGACAGTATCTGGGCGTGGATCTGACTAGTAGTCCCCATACTGGCTAGGTATCACTGTCTATGCAAACACACACGTACACGTGCACCCACCCACACACACCTTTTACACACCTTGGTTACGATTAAGATTCGCAGTCACTTTGATAAGAAGGTGTTAACCCCTGTCCTCAGCAAAGGGCCGTATCTCTGAGTATCTCTGTCCTGGAGCTGTCAGGAGTCCGTCTCAATGCAAATGAGTGTTTTGACTCGACTCCCTTTTCAGAAAGAGATGGCTAAGCATAGCTATTCTTTCCATCCCCGGGAACACAAAAGTTATCTGATCGAGTGGAGAGATGAGATGTTACTGAGGCTGTGGCTGGCCCAGTAGGGTGTCCTCCGAAGAAGGGACGGTAATTAAGCAGTGGCCTGAGAACCTCCACCTTGGAGATGGGCTGTCTCAGGAGAAGTCTGCTGGAAGAATGATTTTTCTTTTTTGTTTACAGTAAATGGGTTGAACAATTCACTTAATACTTATTAGGCCTCTTCATGGTCTGTTAAACACAGTGGTTTAAAACAAAACATTAAAAGAGTATGTTTGGTTGGGTCTTGCAAGCTGTTGTAAAGGAATTGTAAAGGAATTCTGCAAGTTCTCAGGAGAATGGAAACTTATTAGAACAAACTGACAGACTGCAGTGAGGAGGAATTTAGTTTCGACACATCAGAAACAGAGCCAGTGTTATCTGTTGTAGCCTATTTTTTGTCACTGAGCTCATGTTACTCAAAGGCAAGCCATCACACACACACACACACACACATGCACACTATCAGACTGGTTTGCGGCTAATGATTTGTTATGGTACTCATTAACATCCCAAAAGAGAGGTAGAGCATTACCTGTGAGCTCACAGTGCACAAGTTGCTAGTCGTGTTGTTTTTGTGGTGTCGGTCCAGATGTGTCTTCCCCCGTTGCAGACTGCGAGAAAACGAGTCTGTGCCTGTTACTGCTTCAGCTGGCACCTCCACCACCAAACAAAGCAGAAAAACCTGGCCCACCCCACCCTGCCATTAAACGGTCAGAAAGACAAAGTCTTGCTGTCAGTGGTAATGAGTCCCTAAACACATGAAGTTAATGCCTCAGTCCCATATGGACTGGCTCAGACTGGATTCATGTCAGATATGCATCCAGTAGATCTGGCACCAGTGGTGTAGACAGACATGCAGATATCTCTCCACATGTGCAACCACACAAGAGAGTGTCTCGCAAGGACGTACCTCGGATGTGGCGGCTCTGTTAATTGATGCTTTGATGACTGATGGCTGTCACTGAAAAATGTTTGACGGATATAGGTTTTCGGTGTGGGAATCCTGTCTGACCTGATAAATACTTCACTATTACTTATGACAAGAAGTGTAGTTATGATGCCCACTTACCTATGATCTAAAAGTATCAGAACAAGATTATATTATTGCACAGAAAAACACTGTAAATTGCTGTTGAAAAAAAGTAATTTGGCCATGAAGGAAAATGTGACCTATTGAGGATATATTATTTGACAAAGTCAATGGTGTAAGGTGGAGATGGACCATAGGTCTGCAATTGTTTGTATGGACCATCGTTGCTTGACAGTGGATCAAAACTGCGGAGACTTCACTTCTAACAAAGTTGTTTGTCTGTATTCTTTCGCTTTTAATAAGTTCTTCTGCGCAGCCATGATGAACAAGACTGAGTTAGCTGCAGTGATTGATGTGAAGGAAGCGAGAGCCAACGCAAGGCTCGAGTCAGCCAAACCTTCAGTGTTAGGATCCCTGTGTCCTCGGCTCGACACCAGAATAAAATGAAACGGAGAGAAAAAAAATCAGAGTGAAGGAGAGTTGGTAAACAGAGCGTTTGCTGATGTGATCTGGGTGTTCTCATCCAGACATAAAAAGTAGGGAGTCTGTGTTTGTGTGTGTGTGTGTGTGTGTTTGGTATGTGTGTGTGTGGGGGGGTGGGGGGGGGGGGGGGGGTGTGTTGATAAAGAGAGGGAGAGGAAGAAAAAGCACAGAATCCGATCACTGCTAAGCAGCTGCACTTCTTTCTCCAACCCCCTCCAGTTCACAAAAGGCCCAGGGGCCAGCTAGCTTTACTGGGGGCCCAGTCATCCTCTGAACCTGATGTTTGGGCAGTCTGTAATTAGGCATACGTCAGGTGCTCAAGAAAGGTATTTTCTACTGTTCTCCAAAGAAGAAACAGACCTGACTCAATCTCGACTTAGTTTTCTTGTGTAGTTCTCTGTTCTCTGTTTCCGAGGCGATGTCTAGAAGTTTGATTCATCCCAAGTAGTCCAAGAAGTCAATTTGTCTTTTAATTGGTATATGTGGATGCATCTTCTATTGAAGTTTGGTTTAGTTTATAAATTAGCTGCAGAGCTTCAAGGGAAGAGCTTTAGAAACACTAAAAATCCACAACAGGTGGACACTCTAGTCTTGTTTGGTCACATTTTCAGTGTTCAGAGGTTTAGACCTTACTAGCCACCACCAAAAAACATGATCATGAAAATGAAATGGCTTTTAATGGTTCTCCTGGCAGCTCCTGATTTCCTTATATTCCATATTTTGTATTCATATATTTATATGTAATGATTAGTTATTTAGTAGTATTTAAAGGATTTATAGGTTTGACTTAGCCACATACAGTGTAAAATATATTATTTGTCTGTTATTATGAGGTGATAAAGATTCAAGGCAGTCAGTTCTGGTGTCCACATGTAGGCCTATCTGTTCTTACAGTGACAATGTTATTATTCACTTGTGTTTTTTTTTATGTTGACAAAACAATTAAATGTGTTTCTTGTCGTGGATATGGTGGCTGACCAGGTTTGTAACTTGAGAGGCAGTGTAATGGTGTGGCAGGAGGAACTGACCCAATCACTCCAGCTTAAACTCTCTTACATGCAAGTCCTTAGGGGAAAGAATACCAGTTTCTTTTTTCCTCTAAGAAACCTTTTATACACAGGTGTTTTTTTTGTTTTAGTACCTGAATTACTGCAAAATTGATATTTTAAAATAACAGGTGACTTAAGAGGTTGGTATGATCCAAAAGATTTCCAGTGGCACTTTGTTGGTCTTGGTTATTGTAACTTTTGTAATGCTTCTCTTAGTAATTTGTATGTCAGCTACTATTTCCTGGTTGAGAATCGCCCATGATCCCATGCTAGGGTGACAGGTGGTCAAGGCTGACTTGAGTTCAGTTTTCCTTATGCAAGTCATGAGAGGCTCCTCAGTCGTTTTTCAACAGGGCAGGTCACATTCACTTTAATGCGCTGGACCACCTAGCTGTGACATATCACAAGTACTACATAGAAACAACAGAGCATGCATATCTGCTGTTCACCCATCACGGGTGTTTTGGGAAAAACCTCAACAGTGCCCACACCCTACCCCCTCAAACCCCACATCAGCATCTTCTGACCTTTTCCAAAGGCAGTAGCTGGGTGGCTGCTTTCAACAGAAACAATGTGCCAAGCATGGAATGAAGGGGGTAGGTGGCTTAGAGTAGAAATTCCAAAACCTAGGGGGTAAAACAATAGGCAGACGGCCGTGGCTCCTCTGCGTCCTTGCACACTCACTGTAGCGGTAGAGAGGGAGAGCAGTCTGTGGAACGGCCATAACAGATGTGCTTCTCTCTGAAGAGGCTACACCAGTGTCTGTGCCCCCGTCTGGTTTTCACTTAGTCTGTTCTCCCCAGAGAGAGAGAGGGAAAGAGAGAACTTGCCCCCTCGCTCTGGAGAGCAGACAGCTTGCTTGCCTCTGGAACCAGCTCTTGTGGCCAGGGCCTGAGTCCCATCCTGTCCTATATGTGACTTGGACGAGCATGAGGACCTGGTTGTTTGGCTCTGGACAGCAGCGTGCAGTCTGGTCCATCTGGAGCTCTCTTCTGTGCTGATGGAGTCTGTTTGCGAGACAAGAGTGTCTTTGTGGCGGGGTGTGCTACAGTCCTACAGTGCTCAAGGCTTTTGCGTGACTTGCAGATATAAATTGTATGAAAGCAATTAAACTTGAAGGAAATGTCATGTGGGCTGAATTTAAAACCAGGGGATTTTGTGGCCCACTTGTTCATTTGGCCTGCCTTGCAATTGGCACAAGTTCCTGGGCTATATAGGAGAGGAAGAACATTTCTCCACGTTTTTAATTACTTTTACATCCAAATCACCACCATCTATGACTTTTTACATCCTAAATAAGTCACACCAGACGCCAATCACTCTTGAAACAACAGCAGTTTTCAATTAATTTCCAATCTAGTTCCTTAATGGAGCATGTCAACCAATGAATCGGCCAATGTAACAAAGTTTTTCTATGTCAAACAATAATATCATGCAACCCATGCCATGCTTTTTTTTTTTTTGCTTAAATGGACAAAGTACACACTTGCCCCTTTACCATGGGGGTTAGGAATAACCAAAGCTTGTAGCTACACAGAGAGGTGTTTTGGCAGAGGGGGTTAATGTCACAAAGGCCCATGTTGTGGAGTGTGCAGTACTGCTAAATGGGGGCTACAATGCTGCAGGCTGCGTGTCAGCCACACAACAGCTGATGGCTGGTTTTCACAGTGGTGCCCCTGGTCTAGGCCTCCTCTCGCCTGTGCCGATATTCAGCACACAGAAGCAGTCTGTTATTTATGGGCCTTTGGGTAGGAGACAGTGCTTGTCAGAGCCTGGATGGAGGATACCTGACCTTTTTTTCCCAAGTGACAGTTAAAAAAAAAAAAAAAAAAAAAAAGGCCTCTTTTCAACTGGCCAGCACCCTTTGTCTCTCCACATGCGGCAGTTTTTACTGCCGATGGGTTTCCAAGCTCGGAGTCCTGATGTCACTGCTGCACTGATCTTTTCAGCGTCCCAGCTCCCCCCACACCCAGCCCTAGAACCTTAAAAACAATGACCCCTTTCTGAGCACTGAGGACACAGAGGTCCTGAGTGGAACAGCAGGGACCACTTCTATTTTTGACAAGATAACAAGATCTATTTATACGTACCCAGGGCTGGCCATAATGAAATTAATTTGACTTTGGCAAGCTTGTAAAGACATTTTTGTGTTAGTTCCCACCCCAAGCACTGGGTCATAGACCTGAAATCAGTTCCATATCCTACTGTACGGAATGTGTGTTTGCGCTGGTGTTGACTTCTGCTGGACATGAGGTGTGTTGCAGTGCTCTCTTTGTTTACTCAGAGTTGCAGCAGCTGTGATGAAGCTTATTCACTGCTTCGGCTGTGCTCTGCTACAATGTTTTATAATGTTTAAAAAAAGGAGTTGCAACTCTCTATGTCTCTTTCTTTCTCTCTCTCTCTCTCTCACTCACTCCCCCACCCCTTCTCTGGGAGGCCCTGTGGCATGGTGTTGTTGACCTTGAGCAGACGTCTCCGTACGGGAAGGCAGCTGTGACCCTTCAGTCTGGGGAAGATGGCAGGTTTCTCTCCTATTGTTGAGAGACTCTGCTCAGTGTTCAGACATGCCTCCAGACCTATCAACAGGCAGGGCCAAAGAGCAGCCTGCTAAAAACATTTACACACTCCACTCAATGGCTGAGACTGTATGTATCACAGATGATTCAATCAGCTTGCCCCGGTTCTCTGGCTGTCCAAGTTGCGTGGTCAGGGAAAAATAGCTTCACCCCAAGGATTTAAGTGTTTTTCAAGCGAATGAAAACCTACATTTCAAACATCTGTTTGGGGATTTTTATTTTGAATTCGTTTTTTTAAACTGACACAGACACACACGCATTTCTGGTCATTTTAAAGATACACTTAAGATGTAGGCTATGTTAGAGTAGCAATCCCAATACAGGAGACAGGGAGAAAAATGGGCCAGTCCTGTAAGCTTTACCCTGCCTAAATTCCAGCCTCTTGGTTGTCTTTGGCTCATCTCTATAGCTTTTTCTGGCTCTCCTCATCATTCTTGTCAGTGTATATCTCCATTTAACAGCTATTAAATAAAGCCAGCATGAGTTTACCCATGGCCGTGTGCACAGTTGTTTTTGGAGCGGTATTTTCCATAATCCACCACCACCCCCACCCACCCCTGCGAGCCCTTTCAATAAGCAATGGTTCTGTCTACAGGATATGGAACTGGTCATTTCCTTTTGTTTGCCAGGATAATGGCTGCAGGGACACATCCCGATCTCTTTTGGGTTTCGTAAAGTTTAAAAACAATAAACATGAGTCACAGACTTCAAAAGATCATGGAGGGAGGGGAAGAGGGAGAGAGAGGGAGGAAGCTCTCCCTCTCTGGCCCAATGCCTCAATGGCACGACATACTTGATCAGAAAGTAAATTATTTTTTCATGTAGTTGGTGTTGTGCTTTGTTCAAGACTTTTGTTTTTGATTGGTCAGTCCAGACTGGATGCCATGTCAAGCTCCAATCAGGTTACTTTTCGAGCCACAAATAAAAATTCTTACATTTGAGACGTGTATTTGTTGCCTTAGTTTCGCCCTTGGATTCACATTGTTTTATTATTTATGTTATTTAAACATTTCTGTCAACATAGGATTAAAAAAGATTCAGCGTATGGGTAGGACGATAGCTCCCAACTTCTTGTGTAAGAATTGCTTTCTGTTGGGGCAGCCTTTACAGCTGTGTGGTAGACAAAATGAGGGTAATTATCCAGAAAACAATTTGCATTCCTCAAGAGTTGAAAATGGCTGTCAGAGGAATGGGTGCCTAAACCACAGCAGTGTTTATCAAAATGTCTGCTCTGTGTATGCGCACTGTATCTCTAGATTCTGTGGGCGAAGAGAAGTCTGTTTTATCACAAGTTGTTTTCTTTCTTCTTGAACACTCAGTTCTAAAGTGTGTCTCCTGTGAACTGTCTGCCTGTGAAATGTGAACAGTGGATTGTTCACACTGTAAGGTCACCGGAGTTTGTATTCTCTTTTAATCACAGTCCACACCAGACTCCAGACTATTTTTTAACTTGGTAAAATGGAGGCCAGCAGTTGAAGTCTCACAGGCTGTTTTTTCCTTCACTCCCTGCTCAGCTGGCTGCTCCTCAGTGGGAGTGTCTTTCTGTGGGCGGGGCCCAGAGAGGTTAGGCCCGCCCACTCACTCACTTGCCTGCTGACAACCCAGTAAGGCCCTCCCCCTCCCTCACCCCTCACTCTCTCTCTCTCTCCGCTGCTCCCTATTCATGGCAGTTGGAATGTGAGCAGCAGCTATGTGGGCGTATTGTTCCCCAAGCAGCAAAAAAAAGGGGGGGGTTGTGGGGGGGTATCGACCCTCACAGCTTTTCTGTTCCTCTGGCATTTCATTCAGTTCTCCAGGGCCACGCCATGCATTCACCTCACTTCGGGAGACGATGTTGATGATTGGGGAGCATGAGGGGGGTGGAGGCAAAGGTGTCAGGAATGAGGTTTGGACTAAGAGGTTCAGAGGCTAGGGTTGAGGGTTGGCTGGGGTGGAGCCGGGGCCCCCCAATTCAAGCCACGTGTCACATGTGATGGATTGTCTCCCGTTGGTGGCATGTCGGGGAACAAGTTAACCGTGGTCTAATACTCATTGTCCCATAAGGCCTTGATGTACCCATTAAGTGACAATGGGGGTCTCCGGAGGAGTCGGCCTTGTGTCTTTTTTTGTCCCTGTCTGACAAGTGAAGGGGATGGCAGCGTTCTTATGGTATGTGACGGGAGATTCTCACTGAGAAGATCTTAAGCCCCCCCCCCCAGTTTAATCTGCAGTGGGTTTGTCTTCAACACTTTCAGTTTGAGCAAAGTGCATTTTCCTTGAATCATCAAATGAATCATCATCATGTGTAACACAGTAACCACTGAATGTGTTTACATCCTGTTTCCTTCTATGCAAATGATGGAGGAGGTCTCGTGGTCTGAACTTTGATTAGTTTATGTGGTCTGACTCAATCTGATGTAACACCCCCATGTTTTAATCAGGCAGGTATTACCACATACTTTATCGTTGCCTCTCTGCCATGGCACTAGACAGCCCAGATCCCAAACCCAGATTACTATTTATTTGTTTTATGCTCTACAGAGCAGCAGAATTTATGACTACTTTCGTTACAGCCGGGCTAATCGTATTGGCAGGTCCGGGGAGACATAGGGCGGTCATATGGACGCGGAGGGAACATTTGGTGTCAGCTGTTCCTGTGTCCCTGTGGAATACGTTTCAGATGGTTCGTCCTGTGGCTCGATCTCTCGTTGCAGTGCTGGCGAAGGCCAGGAGTCACATGATCTGAAGCGGAGCGCTGCTGAACTGGCATTGGCCTGACGGTGGTCGTTCATCATTTTTACGGTTCTCATTATAATTTGTTCCATAACGAAGGGGCAGAGAGTTGCGTTTAAGGCCAGGGACATGCAGGTGCAAGCCGGCAGTAGGCTGCGAGGAATTTCCTCTTGCTGGGGGTTGAATTTCGAAATGCCTCTTCAAAAGCTGAAATTTCATTAAATACGCGGAATATCAAGCAAATGGCTGGCAAACCTGGTGTTGTCTTCACCTAGAGAGCAATTGAACGACAAAAGAACATACAAACGAAATGGGGTGCAGTTGTTTTAATGATGCCAAGTGCTTCATTGTAAAGTGAAGAGAGTGAATGAGAGAGTGATAAAGAGAGAGGAGGTGGGGGCCTGAGTAGTGGAGCCAGGGTTCATTCCCATGTCTGCTGTAGGATTATAAACAAAGGGTGCTTTGTGCAGGGGGCATTAAGCTAATATCAATCCACTGATTTTATTTGTACTTTCACTGGACAAGAGAAAGAGGCCAGTGTGCTCTTGTGAGTTATCAAGAGTTTGGTCAGAAACGTCTTTTTGTTGTGTCAATGTGACTTTTCATCATGATCGCACAAAGAAAAGACAGTATCGACAGCACATGTACTCCGTCCGTGACCACTGGTGGCATACATGAGGAGCAGTGGAAACAATGGATAATTCCCCTCTGCAACAGAGGCAAGCTCACTGGGAATGGGCATAAACAATGGGCCCCGTCCTCTGTGCCACACAAATTGCCGGATTGTTCTCTGAAGGGCCCTCTTGAATCGGCGCAGCGGACCAGCAGATGACAAATGGCCTGTAGCTGGTTATTCCATCTTGGCCCCCCCTCTCCCAACTCTCTCAGCTCTTCCCACCCCCACCCCCACCCCAATGCTCCATGGGCCTCTGTGTTCCTGTGTCACTGGCCCACTTCAGACCTCAGGGTCACTTAACAGGCAGCAGACATTGGTCTCTTTATCATGGAGGAAAAGGGCTCTCCTCTCGCAGTGAGGCGTGGAGTTTTCTCTCTTTCTGTGCGACTCATTCAACGTATGTGTTTGTCTCTCCATTTCCCCCTCTCATGCTCTCCTTTTTTCCTCTCTGTCAAAAGAAGTGTTTTCCATGGCAGGAAGGGCGCTTTCTTAGGCCCTGTGCTAAACGTGGTTGTCTGAGCATAGACTGGGCCAGCCCCAAGCCCTCTCTGTCAGCCATATGGATGGAGCTGTACTGCTGGAGTAACGCATTTCGATTTCACCGCAGACCAGCTTATTTGCTAGTCATTTTAATGCTGTCTCCTTCAATTATGGTGAAACTGACTGGCAGTGGGACCATGGAATTCGGGTTGTGTCCTCAAAAGCACTGCCACTGGTTCCACTTGCAGGTTTTTGTCTCCGGAGCTGTCCAGACTTTTATTCCCAACATGCCACCTCTTGAGATTCTTCACAAGTACAAACAGCCCTCTCCCTCAACGTCACCTACCCCAATCCATTAACTAATAACTCCTTTGAAATCATATCCCACTCTCTCTCTCTTTCTCATTCCTGTTCTTTTTTTTCCTCTTCTTTTCTTCATCTTCTCCAGGAGGCCGTTTTATGTTAATGTCTGATCCAGGAATGCACGAGTGCCTCTAATGCTTTGTTGTCACGACAACCCTGAAAATGCTGCTGAGGCAAAGGCAAGGGCACCTAGCGCAGCATGCCTAAACACCAGCACATTCCTGCCACCCCCCACACGCTCTCCCCCTCCGCCCCTCCCTTTCATATGGCCTTCATCAAGGTCATTTGCCACACAGCATGCAGGATGCCTCTCTTTCTGTGCCTTTATCTCTCCGCTAATCAATGTATTGACCCAGAACCTGGGCTTGGGAGATCGATCATTTTCTTTTTAAGAATGCTGCCAGTCACCCTGAGGTGCTGCATGGACTACAGCATGTAAGTCTCTTACCCTAAGCTGCTTTCAAGGCAGCATGGTTGGTTCCCAGTCCACTAGAGGTTGCATAGTCCACTTCACAAGATATTATTTTTGTATTTTCATTTATTATGCCAGGATTTGTTAAGAAATCAATGCTAGTAGTAATCAATAAAGACCTTCCTGGTCTTTCAGAAGTCCCTCCTGTATTGATCATCAGACCACTCCGTGTCAGGCCTAGGATGATGACGTCTGTGTGGAGTCTGAAGGCAACTGGCATCGGAACATCAGCGGCCCTTTACTTCTCTTTCATGGCATAAATCAGCTGTTGTTCTCCACGGTCTGGAGTCGCGCAGTCTCCCAAGCTGTTAAACATCCTGGGCGCCACGCCAGCCCTGGTATATTATGCAGCCCTAATGAAATAATCCTGAATTATGCGTTTGCCTCAGCCTTTGCCTCGAACAACACAAGAAGGATCAGGGCTCGCAACATTTCTAAATCCCTGGTAGCCCTTTGGGTAGACATTCTTCGGATACTGGTTACCCGAAATGAATTAGACAAGCCCAAATAAAACCATTTTCATGTAGAAAGGTAAATTTATTCGAGAAGGCAATACAAAAAAAACATTTATTCAACCAGGACCAACTGCAACAATCATCATAAATATCATTATGCATCCTACTGAAGTTTGCTGTGGTGTGAATGCGAAGTAACGGAATACACGTTTGTCCATTACGTGCGCAAAACAACATTGATCTCAACTTTTCTGGTGCACTATTTTGCAAGGAATGCTAGTGTGGATAAGGACTCTGGCATCAAACACCATCTGACTAGCACTTTTCCGATAAACTCATACACTTCCTTGCGACCAAACTCGTTAGTTTGGGGTTCAAAGTTTTTCCTCCAAATAGCAAATCACAAGAGCAGAATAGACGAATAAAGGAGATAATTGAATTTCACTTAGTGGATAATACCTGATAACCTGTTGGACAGGGTGGTGTTACATTTTGGTAACCCGATGGGAAAACTCTATGGTTACTGATTTTGCGAGCCCTCAGAATAAGAAGAGCACGTTGCTTCAGAAAATCGTGAATTTGTGTGTGTGACTGTCTTGGTTTGTCTGTATGTGGGTATGTGTATGTGTGCTTTGATATTTAATTTTCTCCTTTCCTAGGAGAGTGGCCGCATTAACGTCACACATCCGCAGTCCTGAGGCATGGGTAAAGTGGATTAGCCAAGTGCAAAGGAGTGGACAGCTGAGATTTAAGATGTGGTTTTTCGCGGAGATGAAAATTAGTAGTAATGCCGTATTCAGTGCCAACAGGCTTGACCAGCCTTTATGGAGACATACATTTCTCTCTTTCTAACGATCAGGTTCTATTTAATTCTGTGCAATTGTCTCTTTAGCCTACCTCTGCACTCAGAGGACAATAGACCCAGCCAGTCTGGCAGCCAGTAGTGGTTTCTGCCGTCTCTCATTTCGGCTCTTTAAAATGTTCTTGTTTTGCCGTTCCC
Source organism: Sprattus sprattus (assembly GCF_963457725.1). Classification (NCBI taxonomy): domain Eukaryota; kingdom Metazoa; phylum Chordata; class Actinopteri; order Clupeiformes; family Clupeidae; genus Sprattus; species Sprattus sprattus. The sequence goes on along the minus strand of NC_137921.1, from coordinate 43,215,592 downwards.
TCTGAACATGACTAGACTTGACACCTTTTTCTCACAGGGCTTCTAAGGGCTGCCGTTCTTCTTATTTTTAAAAAGTATCACTAATGTACAGGTTTGCAGAGTTGAGTGAGTTTTTCTTGTTAAATTGTTTTTCTTTCAGTTAAGTAAAGACCAGCGGAAGTACATATCCCCCCCCCCCCCCCCCCCCCCCACACACACACTATCTCGCCTGCTCTGTGCAGGAGGCCATTTCCACTGTGGATGAGCAACTGAGCCTTTTTTTCCTGGAGCTCAGAGCTGTGCAACCAGTGGATTCAGCGCCAGGTTCTATAGTTAGCCTGCCGACCAACAGCTGCAGCCTAGGGCTGGCTTCTCTCTCTCTCTCTCTCTCTTCCTCTCTCTCTCTCTCTCTCTCTCTCTCTCACACGCACTCGCTCGCTGACTCTCCCTCCGCCAGTTGCTTCAACAAGTAACAAGAGGAGCCCATAGTACCTTGCTCCTTTGCAACAGCTGACAAGGATCTAAAGGAGGGGGCCCGGTGGGCTGGTTCAACTTTCCACCAATTGAGTATTTTTAGGATTTTCATACCATACAACTTGATCACTGTTTGGCTGCGTTGTTTTTTTTGTTGCTTTATCCTCTTATAGTACTCACAGTCTGTTCCACTGCTTAAAATGGAGAAAATAGAGCATGTATTGGCATTTGAGCTGTGTCATCGATGTCGCCCGTAGAACAAGAACTTATTGTTAGCTGGCTGTTTGGATGACCCTTCGCATGGGCCTGATATTGACAGCTTTGTTATGCTTGAGGAAGCTCCTGTTTAACAGTCGGTGTACTCATTAGCCACAGCTTTCTGCGTTTCCCAGACTCCTCGCTGCTTGACCAGCGCCTGTCAGCACTTGCCTTGACTTGTCTTCTGTGCTCCTTGTTCCGCTGATACTCCAGGGTCTAGGCTTCCAGCTCTGTCTCCCTGGCTCTGGCACGTCCAGGGTTTTTGGGGGGCAGGGGGTATGACTATAATTAGTAGCACATTCCATTCACTACGCCTCCTTCCCACTCCCAACCATTCTCCACATCCAATCGAATAGTTGTGATTCCGCTATTGGCAGCTGGCAGACTAAGCCGGGTCTTAACAAAACTATAGTATGGCCAAGTCCCTGTCTCTTCAGCCGACCTCTTCCCTCCCATATCTTTTGGAGAGGTGTATCCTGTCCGAACAGTGTAACTCCATAGACCAGATAATGTAGGGTTAATGGAGCAACTCCCTCACTCACTAAAGTCATGGTTTCATGCCACAGAAGAGAGGGTAAAAGCTAATAAGTCATGACCACAAGTATGTGTTTCTTGAGTCCATTACATTAAGGGCACCAAAGTCTCATTAAGGCATTGCCGTATCACCTGGATAGACAAACATTACAATAGACATAGTACTTGTATCCCCCTTCCATAAAAACAGATGGTTACAAAGTAGGTCTGAGCAGTCCTGGTGCGCTTTGATTTTAAAATAAATAAAAAAACCTGTTTTGATATGATGGGTAAATAAGCACATTGCATTATTAAAACTTCATCAATTAACATATGCACACTTGTGTTAAACAAGCATAACAAAGTCGAATGGGAGCGAGAATAACTGTCCTAACATTTAGGGATACCATTATAATATATTTCCAGTATTTAGTTTTTAACATTTTTTAATCACTTCTCACCCCATGACTTTCAGTGCCACTCAGGAGTATAATATGCTGGGGTCGGGGGGCACTGGAGTGCCATTCTCAGCAGGAGCTTATGTTGCATTAAATGAAATGGGGTAAACCCCAGTGTAACCTGACAGAGTGATTATGGTGGAGGAGAAGGGATGCAGGGGTGTGTGTGTGTGTGTGTGTGTGTGTTTGTTTGGAGGGGAGTGGGGGTGTTGGGTGGATCCTTTCCCTTGTATTCCTGTTTTCAATTAACAGCTCCTGGTGGGAAACCCTCTCATACCAGCACAGTGGTGTCACTCCATGGTTTGGTCAGTGTTAGTGCAGAGGCTGGTCCTCAGAGGGTCGAACGAGCAACCACTCCCAACCCCACACACACACACACACACACACACACACACACACCCTTGGCCAAGGGCACATCAAAAGTCCACGCTCCGTTCAGATGACTCAAATAAGGCCTGCTTTTTCAAAGGCTCCTTTTCCTGTTGTTTGTTTTCTCCAGTAGCTGTGGTTTTATCATCTGCATGCTCCAGAGTGACTGCATGGTGCCTAGAGGCAGTGGGTTGCTTGAGGAGTTTTCTGTTTCTCAAATTGGCATTGTATATTTGTGGCAGTGAGAATGACCTCAACCCACTTGAATATCATTGAGAATGACCCCAAAAGCTTGAATACACCTGCTTGTGGGCTTTTTCACCACAGCACAATGCACAATAGCAGCTGTTGTGTCATCATTACGAAGACTTTGCCTTACCTTAAAGAAACATTTGTGTTTCTACTCAATTAAAATTGACTTCACATGGCAAATGCACTTAAGCCTCTCGGTTAAACTGCAGATTAGTAGGATAACTTAATGCGACCTACTTAAAACCCAGACCAGGTGCTGATTTGTACTGGAACGAAAAAAGCCGCTTAATTTTTTTTATTTCAAACATCGGTTTTGTGCCTTGGCAGGGCCTTAAGAAACTGCGGAATCTGATATTGAAGTTACCATAAACTGAAATGAACTAGGGGTGCACGATTCAGAAAATGTCACGATTAGATTCGATACCGATTTTTAGGCTCACGATTCGATTCAAAAACGATTTTCGATTCAAAAACGATTCTCGATTAAAAAAAATTGATTCACAGTATGTAAATGTTAGTGCTGTCAAACGATTAAAATATTTAATAGCGATTAATCACATTTTTGTCATAGTTAACTCAAAATGAATCGCGATTAATCGCATATTAATTAATCGCAAATTTTATTTTTATGCTCTTATCATGGAAAAGTGGATTGGCTTGCTTTATCCAATGTTTTATTTTATTGAAAACTAACATTGCCAAACAGGGCGGTACAAAATTAAATTATAAAGTGCACATTTCAGACTCAGCCTATAGTGCAGTTAAACCATGGCTTAATATTTTATTTTTTCAAGTTTGCTGTGAACATAGAAGTCAGGCCTCTTATTTAAAAAACAATGAACCGTAACAGTAAGGTTACCAATAAAAGGTAAGCCTACTACTTCTGTGCTTTCAGCCAGCTGCCTGTTGACATTTTCAGACAACAGTGAAGCTTGCTTCTTTTGCGCAACACAACTTTTAAAGGTAAACTTTCTATTCAGAAGCTTTTTATCAACCATTTCGCCGTATCGCGCTCACCATCACTCAAACCGTACCGTTAGCCTACTACACAGTTTGCGAAGCCAAAAAGAACGTTAATCTTAAAAAAATTAAAAATAAAAAAAACTTTTTTTACTTTTTTTTTTTTTTTTTTTTAATAAATATGAATCGATTTTGGGAATTCTATGAATCGATTCTGAATCAGGAGCACTTGAATCGCGATACGATTGTGAATCGATTTTTTTTGCACACCCCTAAAATGAACCCCCACAAAAAAACAAAACAAAGTATCCACTGTATATTGTCGGGTTCCTGTGTATGTGTCTCTTGGCCCTGTGGAGAGAAACAACCTTCGTCTGGCTCTCTCATTGGCATTGCCATGGCTACAGACAGACTCGCATTCCCAGAGTTTTCGGGGTGGACCTTGAGCGCGGATGAAAGTAAGGGATGTCTTCAGACGTGTCTTCTGTGGTCTCCTGCAACGTATAATTAGAAATCAAACACGCCCCAACCTCATCCGACCCTCTCAGATGTGGCAGGGAGAAACGGTTTCAAACAGAAAGAGGCTGAGAGGGAAGAGGAGTGGGGGAAGAGAAGGAATAGAGGGAGAAAGAGGGAGCGAGAAAGTAGAAAACGGGTGAAAAGCGTTAGATTGAGAGACTGGGCGAGACTCTGTGCGGCCAACATGCCAAGGTCAACCATATTGGTTTGCTTGAACCCCTATTACTCTTAGTATAGCAAGTACCTGGGACGGCAGACTAGTGTTCACTTTGGCAAGCCAGTGGGGAGGTATTCAAATGGGACCATGCACTTGTGGTGCAATTCTGTGAATGCAATTGTAAGGATGTTGCAGAATGATATTTTGGTGTGTGTATGTGTGTGTGGTTTCCCCGGACCAAGAGCAATTTGGCACTACACAACAAGTGAACATGTCTTCCGACAACTTTGACATACTGGTAGCAGATAACAGTAAGATCTGAAACAAGGCTGGTGTTCCATTTTAAAACATGACTTCACGAGGGACATTCACAATTGAACTTCTCTCATCCTTGGATGCTGCCAAACAAAGTGGCTCGGACCAAGCCATAGACGATCCCAGCCAATCAACATGCAACCTTGGGGACACAGAAGAGAGGGGTATAATTAGTTTGGATGTTGAACTTGGATATTCGCAAAACTCGAACCGTATCGCGAACTGCATCTTCAATCTCCTTAGTTGTCCCTAGGCATATATTTGTGTGTGTGTGTGTGTGTGTGTGTGTGTGTGTGTGTGTGTGTCGGGGTGGGTGGGTGGGGGTGGGTGGGTGTGATTGAAGGTTTGGGTTTTAGACTTTGCAAGTATGAGTTAGAGAAAAAGACAGACTCAGTGACGGGTAGATTGTGTGTGTGTGTGTCAGCAGCAGGCCTTCGGCACTGTAAAGGGCAAGCGGACACAGTGACAGCTGCCTGATTATTCCCATCCCTTCCCCTGGCCTGCTTATTTTTAGTTGTGCACTCCACCTGCTCTTCTCAGGGTCTGCTGGGAGGACAACAGTGGCCCACAGAGCCCCTCTCCCCTCACCCTTCCCCTCGCCCCACTCCCAGCTCAATCACACGGGCACCACTGAAGCTTACTACAACTCCCCTGGCACCAACTCAACTTCTCTGTAACTCTAGTGGCACCAGCAAAACTGCCCCTGACTCCCGAAGCTAAACATATTTACTGTAAATGGAGGTTAAAGGAGACATCAGTAAAGATTCAACAGGCTGTTTGATTGTCAGTGAAATGGAAGACGTACATTTGAAATGGAATTGCTGCAGATCCTTTAACCCCTCCAGAACACAGATCTGTAAACGTTGTTATGAAAAATGTAAAAGAGAATGCAAAGCGGTGTTGGTAAATGTTTTACAAAGTATAAACGGCTGTTGGGTCTGCTTTGCAGAATAGTTTTGCAGTAGAGTGGTCACCCAGGTCTGTACAAAACATATTTGTCTCACACACACACACACACACACACACACACACACACACACACACACACACACACACACACACACAGACTTTTCTATCAGCCCGTTTCCCTGAGGTGTTTGTCTCTCGCCGTCCTGCACCTTTGTTCAGACACATCTCCCCTGATCTGACCGCTGTTGTTTAACCCCGCAAACAAACAGCCCTCAGCATCTTTACCTCTTCCCCTCTCCCAGAGCGGCTCCCTGCTCTCCTGTGGGAGAGAGGTCTCCAGCTGGGAATCATCCCGCTAATGGGCCCTAAAACTTCCCAGAAATTCAGCTTGCTTTGGTGGGTGGGAGTCAGGTGCCGGAGGGCAATCAGGGGAGTGTGTGTGTGTGTGTGTATGTGTGTGGCCTCTGACTAACCCAAAGCCTGCTCTGTGCTGGTGTTCTTGTGGAGTAACATACTGTAAGTGAATATGCAGGTTCTTTGTGACAGTGTATTTGTTTGGTGTGTGTGTGTGCGTGTGTGTGTGTGTGTGTGTGTGTGTGTGTGTACTGGTGAGGGCAGGTTAGGTCTTGTGTATAGAGGGGCTTGAGTTGAGTGAAGTTGCTGTAAACAGCGGGAGTGTGAGGAGAGCTGGAGATAAAGGGGCTTATCCTGCACCCTGTTTATGGGCCATTCTACCGAATTCGTGTAATATGCAGTCCCTCAACAATAAAAACTATTTACAAAACAATTAGGTATTTAGGCATAGATATTTAATTAGAAAATGTTATGGTCTATATAAACCCAATGCATTACATGAGATAGTGATAAGCTAAATATATACAAAATCATCATTTATAGGGTACTTTCTATTGGGAAGTAGCTGTCCCCAACCCTGACATCTAAATTTCAATGCCTTTAAATAACACTTTTCAATTTTTTTAGATTTTTTTCAATGATTTAATTTCAAAGATCTTTATGATTGGGTTGAAACAGAACTTGGAATATTTAGATTTATTGTGGGTTTAATTTTTAAATCAATTTTCTATACTCAAAAAATCATGTCCCTAGTTTTCATGTCACTACCGAAACACAAGAGTTTTAGTCCATTGGCTGAGCCTGTGTTTTAGCCACGACTCTGCATTTTTGACCATGCAGTGACACTGCATCTCTGACCCTCATGGTTGAATGGTAAGTAGCTAAATCCCATAGTTTTTATATAAATGTGTTCCAAAGTCTGAAAATCGACGTGTAACCTTAAGAATTGTCACTACCGAAACGCATGTTTTCTTCAATTAGGTAAACCTTTTGGGGTTTCATGGAAAATCTTATGTTTGTATGTGTGTTCACCTCTTCAAAGATGTGTTTGCATGCCGTGTGCTTGTTAGAATTCTTTATTTATGCTTAAAGTTATCTAGAATTGTCACTACCGAAACAGTCACTACCGAAACATATGGTAGTGACCTGATGATTTCAGTAGTGACAAAATGAATTGGTAAGTAGTTCAATCCCATCATTTTTAAATAAATGTGTTGTGTGGACTAAAGGGCGGCCCAGAGCACCTTTTGGAAGAGAAATGAACATCCATCCAACAGTGCAGTCACTACCGAAACACTGGATGTCACTACCGAAACAGTGCAGCACTACCGAAACACAGGATGTTTTGTAAAAAATTATGTATATTGAGTAATCAACTAAAATGTTATGATACTGATTGGATTAATGTATGTTCAATTTCATCAATGAACAACTCTGGAATCAATATGATCAGTATTTAGCATTTTACAAAGAAATATTGCACTTAGATTTTGATGAATTGTATAAATTGAACTTGAAAATTTGGTAAAAAATTCATTTTTATGGATTTCATTGTGAAAACCTTCAAGAAATATTTGTAAAAATACTCTTCAGAGAAGGGAAGGAAACACAATCTGAACAGGTCAATAATAATACTTTTTTACTATAGTAAATGTGATGTTTCGGTAGTGACAATTTTTGGAAGAGGAAAAACATTCCAACACATTCTGAAAATACAATATAAAAATTGACTGTTCTTTTACTAGATAAGTGTACTTTAGATATGGTACAATATACATACGGACAAAGTTTTGGGAATAAAACATAAAAAAAATCCAAATATTTCCGACCTGACTTTGCACCAATTCGGTAGAATGGCCCTTATACTAAACCCTCATTGACTGATGAGCTGTTCCTGAGACTGAGCAGTTCAGGAACAACACACACACACACACACACACACATGCACACATTAACATATGCATGCGCACACATATATACTTTCTCTTTCTCTCCCTCTCTCTCTGCCACAAACACATGCACACACAAAACTTTCTCACACACAAACAGTACACACACACACACACACACAAACAAACACACACACACAGTGGCTCTGTTTGTCCTTTCCTTGTCGTCCTTTAGGTTCTCGCCGTGTCTGCTTCTTTGTCTCTGTCTCTGTCTCCAAGCAGCGTCTGCTCTGTTTTGTTCCTCTGTTTTGCCTCTCCTTCTCTTTTGCTCTCCTTTTGTCTCTCTCTCTCCATCTTGTTTTCTTACCCCCCCCCCCCCCCCCCCCCCCCCCCCGTTTGCTCCCTCTTAGTATTTTTCTTTCTCACTTTCCCCCCCAATAGACAGCTTGGGTGGGGGAAGGACAGTTGTTTGTCCTCAAGTGTCAGCTCTGCAGGTCAGTGTGTGTGTGTGTGTGTGGTTTCATGACTGAGTGTGTCTGTGCACTAGATCTGTGCGTGTGTGTTTTTACTTGAAGTGTTTGGTAGGGAAAGTGTCCACGGACACACTGTTTGTCCAAGAGCAGAGGTTGAGTTGGGGCGGTACTGTTGGGCTTGCGTCACTGGGGGATGTGGGGATCCAGCACTGTATTGCACCAACAGGATGGCCCTCAGCGAAGGCGTCAGGTCCATCTGGCCTTGTGTGTGTGTGTGTGTGTGTGTGTGTGGGGGGGGGGGGGGGGTGTGGCAGAGGTAAGGTGGAGAGTAGTGGAGCGATATTATGCATGGTGTGTGTGTAGGTATTGGGGGGGGCGCGTGTTGGTTGCATGTTGTTTCAGCCTGCGGCTCAGGCCTGATCCAACGGCCAGCCATTGTTCCTCGTCGTTTCCTCTGTTTTCCTCTTCAGCCTGCCGCGCTTTCCCCAAATAGCACCACGTGAAACCCCCGCTGCAGTTCTATCTCCTCTCCAATACCTCCTTTCCCCTAGTCTATTGGTCCCGGCCCCCTCACACACCTCACTCACGGGTTGTATTTGAAGGAAACACTTGGCTACACACCATGCCTGCTCCACCATGTTTTTAGACATGACTATGGCAGATCACGTCTGTGTTCAGCAAGAGCATTTAAGGCCATGTACAGACGAAGTCTAGTTTGTCTGCATCCGTAAAGTTCAGAATACAGATAGCCCTATCATTCAATCTCTCGTTACCAGGCTCTGTGTCCTTACGAAATTAAAAGATTCGATTAGTGTGAAAAAGGAACCCGATTCGGTGAATCTAGACTTCGTATAAAGGGCACCTAAGACGACAGAGTCATTTGATGAATACTCGAGGCATATTCCTGCGAGTCAGACTAGCACAAGGCCTGAGAGCACCTGGAGCCTGAGCCTCAAGTTAGGGTTGCTCCCCACACAGCTGGGAAACAGCTGCCCCTCCCAGGGCCCTGCAAGAACCCCCAGCAGGAGCAGCAGAGCCCCCTCATAGCACTGCAGTCTGGCGGCTGCAGCGCCCCCCACCACTTCACTCCACCACCCCCCACCCTTCCTCCACAAGCACTCCATAAATCTTATCCCCACACCCCCACACCCCCCTCCTCCCTCCACCTCCCCGCACCCAATCCCACGTCCCTCAGGGGGAACGAGAACACTCCGCAGCTCGGTGTCTCTCAGGGTTGTAAATCTACTCGCCAGAGTCCCTTGCCACTCCGCTCTGTGCCTTCGCGTCTGGGTTGCCTACAGGCGGATGGGCCTCACGGCACCTAAACCCCCAGTTGGGCACTGGGACCCTGGACCCTCCCTCAGTCACAGCCTCTCCCCCAGGGGCACCCAGCTGAAAGGCCGGGTGGAGGGGAGTGGGGGCTGACTCGCTAGGCCACTGTTGTTGTCTTTTCAGGGATTGTTTGTTTATCATTGCTTGTGTTGTTTTGTTGCTGTTGTCTTTATTCATTGGCTTGGTTGATGTAGGCTGGCAGAGTTGTTGAAGGGTGCCGACTTCGCCAGGCATTGCCTTTGTCTCGTTTGTGTTATTCGATCCGCTCTTGTTTACTTTGTAACTCGCCTCAAGTTTTTCCGAAGTTTTTCTGGGATGAAGCACCAGATGTTTCCAGGCCAGTAAGATGCAGAGAGAAGAGAGCTAATGTGGGGTGGAGGGGTGGGTTGAAGAAGAGGAAAAAAAAATCTCAGCAGCACTGGCTGGCATGGGTCAAATCAAGCGCCGCCCCAGCGTGGCTTTACAGGAACAACAACAGCGCGAGGGCTCGCTTCCTGTCCTGCCAGGGGCGGTGCGGAGTGGCCCCGGAGCGCCGAGCAGCAGGAAGTGGCTAATCTTCTCAGTGCGCTGTCAATAGGCCGCAGTGACTCATGCTAAAAGAGAGGAGGAGAGGCTGGGGGCTGGGGGGGGACTGGGGGGTCGCCTTTGTGTGTGTGTGTGTGTGTGACTCACACGCTGGTCGCTAGCTCTCTACTTGTCTCTGTCAAACAGAGTTTGTATATAAATGGACCTCTGCTGTAGAAGCAGACCCCTGACTGTGGCGAGCCTGGAGGGAAATGGGTATAAAGCTTCTTTTTTTTTTTTGAAGGAAGTTGAAAGGGAAAAAATTAAAGTACAGAATGTTCTGGGTGATGAGTAAAAAAAAAAAAAAAAACAAGGATGTGACGGCGTCCTTGTTGATAGATCTAAATGATAACTCCTCCTCCATTGTTTAACAATATCTAAGGATATGATATAATTGCCATAAAGAGAGTTGAGAAACCTGCTGTCACCGAACCTGTGAAGTCAGCCTGTACAATGACACACAGCCTCACGGCCATTTTTTCTGGTGAGACACTCCAGAAAAAATGCGGAGAAGCTGGAATTTCACGTAGCAGCCGTTTGCTGGAAGTCAGTGATCTGTGGGTGTGGGAGGACATAGTGAGAGAGAGAGCGAGAGATTGAGAGAGAGAGAGAGAGAGAGAGAGAGAGCGAAAGAAAGAAAGAAAGAGGCTGACAGTGCAGTTCTGTTTGGTTCATTTTAGACTAGTCTTTTTGGCATCCTCCCCCCGTCCTGTGTTCTCCTGCAGAAGCTTGGGTTTGTGGAACAGTGAAGAGGGATACAGGGAGAGAGGGAGGGAGACACTAACCCAGAGTCAGAAAAGGGGTTATAAAGAGCAAGAAAGCAGCGATGGTGTGGCATAGAGGCATGTGGTGCAGGCGGGCCCACATCTGAATCTAAACCAGTTGCGCCGCGCCAGGCTGCTTGGGCAGATGACTCTGGGCTGCGTTTGGCCAGACTCCATAGAGATGCACAGGAATAACACACACACACACGACACGGCCTGACCCCGCCCACACCGCTGGAGACACTTCAGCCGTCTCCTCATCCTTCCCCTCAGAGGCGTGACACTGAGTCCACCAGCCATTTTCCCTGTCCTCAGCCAGTCTGACTGAGAAAGTTCTGCTAAGGAAGCAGGGAAAGGGAAACTCAATGTTTCATGCTGACCTCGTTCCATGCACACAATTACTTGGTACTTGCTAAATATGAGTTGACAGAATACCCTCCCATGATGCTCCTTGTCAGGCTTGAGTCCCATGATGCATTGGAGCAGCAGGATTCTCACAGCTCCTCAATACTGAGCCTGTACAGAAGGGCTTAGACCCGGCCTTGGGTATTAATACAAGCGTCATGTGTCTGACATGTTTTTCTCTTTCTCTCTCTCTCTCTCTCTCTCTCTCTCTCTCTCTCCCTCTCTGCAGCCATGTGGAGAAGATCACCACATGGCATGACCCACGTAAGACCATGACAGCAGCCATGAACCAGATGAGTCTGCACGCTGGCCCCGCACCACAGCTACAGCCGCTGCAGCAGCAACAACAACAACAACAACAACAACAACAACAACAGCAGCAGCGCTCCATGGCCTTATCCCAGCCCAACCTCGGTGAGTTACAAAGACTCACACAACATCAACAAAGCCACATTCACACACATATGCCTATACACGTATTGCCTTATTGTACTTTTACAATAGTCGTAAGTTAGAGTAAATAGGCATGACTGGAAATATGTAGGTATACATTGAGACAATACATTCTGTAGCAGTCTTCTAATGAAGAACTGTCTTGTTAATTCACAGACCCATTTAACTCCTAATTGTTCTAACATTCTCTTTAACTTTGTAAGTAACTTCAAGTACATGACCGATGATGGACAGAACAGTTACTTCTATGTACGAAAGTCACAATAATGTTTATGTGTTCAGTTTATACGAGTTTAATCTCCGCTTTGTACTTGAAATACCATTAAGCAGGTTGCCCTGCCAGCCTGACGCATCAATATCAAGCCGGTTCTCACGTGTCACGGCCCACAGTGGCACTGATGCGATGTGTTGATGTCCACACCCTGTGCGGCAGCTTTGAGAAGGGCGAATGGTTGCATAAGAAGGAGGAAGGGATTCTTGGTGGGGGCGATTACCTCTGTTATTTAACCTCATTCACAGCAACACCCAAAATAGCCCATGCCAGAGGCTGCTACTGCCTGCAGAGAAGCTGGATTCCACTGGTGCCACCTGGCTTCTGCCATTGTCTTTCTCTCTCTCACACACACACACACACACACACACACACACACACACATACACACACAGGCTTGAGTGTGCACTGCACACACATACACATACTCTCACAATCAGAGATAAGTGATACATGCAGTGATGTATGCAAAGATGCATCTCCATGGATGCTTGTTGGCACTTTTTACTCAGTCATCCATATAAGCATCCATGCTCACATGCACTTACACATAAACATGCCCAGTTCCTTTCTACAGAATGACGCTGTGTCCCTATGCTCTCATGTTATGTTTTTTGTTGAGAGATTGATCCCTTGTGATGTGCCTGTGACAGACTGCTGTCAGTGCTGTACCCTCCCATTTTCAGCTACAGACTATGTGAACCCTCGGAGGGGTCAAATGCACACTCTCAGGCCGGGGGTGGGGGGAATCAGGTTCGGGTGTGCTGGGCTAAGAGAAGGATTGTGGGATTTCGCCCCTCCTCTCCTCTCCCGTCCAGTAGGCCTCTGATGGACCAGGCGGTGTGCTCTGGCACGTGTCGCGCAGACTCCTCTCTTGTCTGCCAGTACAGTAAATTACATCCAAATGTGTCTGCCTTGTTTGGCTCCCTCTTCCTCCTCCCTCCCTTTCTCTCTCTCTCTTGCACTCTTTCCCCTCAGCTTTCTTCCTCCCATCCCCCACAAGGAAAAGATGCCAGATTTTGTGATGAAATGGAAAAAAGGTGTGTCTTCAGAGAAGCCTGTTTCTTGCTATCTTTCTCGCACTCACTCGCTCTCTCTTCCTCGCTCGCTCTCTCTCTTTCTCTCCCTCTCTTTCTTGAGTTGGTAGACACATCAGAACAGCTGCAGAGAAGAACAGTCTGGCTGAAAGGAGATGGGTGTAGAAAAACGAGAAAATGAGTGAAAGACACGATTCTGTTTCAGGATAATAGGACAAAAGAAGAGAAGGAAAGGGTTTCAGATGAGGAAGGGTTCAGTCAAGGTACCCACAGGAGCTGTGGGAAGAGGTCTGAGCAATAGGGAGGGGAGGCAACACAGCTTGAGCAGATAGACAGGAGTGGGAGCTGGGCCTCGGCCCGCCTGCCTGCCTGCCTGACCGGCCTCTCCCTGGGCCACGGTCCTTGTCAATGGAGCCACTCATCCTGAAGTAATCCTCAACACACATACACACACACAAACACACACACACACACACACACACACACACACACGCCCTTGTGTCCCGCCTGACCTGTTTAAACAACACATTCACACAGGCCCTGTTTTCCTCCCACATGGCCTCCTGTAGGCTCGTCCCTGCCTCCTCTAAAATAACAGGGCAGGATGGCAAGGGCAACAAGTCACCCAGCCGATTCATTTTCCTCAGGTCCAACGTCCACGGGGCTCTCAGATAGTGTCTGTTGTGCAACATCTGCATGCTGTAAAACGTCTGCAGAGAGGGCCCCAGTGTCCCTCCTCTCCCCTCTGTGCCTCATGTTTACCCTCCTCTGTAGTCTGATGGTGAATGTGATGCTCTCTCCCTGTGAGCTAATATCCACAGGGGCGCCTGAGGCTGTGGGTTGTTTATAATGTACTGTATTTCTGCCCTGGACCTCCAGTGGTGTGCACAAACCACTCCTTTATTCTCCATAAGACACCACCACTCCACTCGCCTCCCCTGCCCTGCCCGTGGCTGGGGTCCTTCTTTGGGCCGGTCAGTTACAGCTGACCTGGACGGGGCCTGAGGGGAATGTGGATAATTGTCTGCACACAGTGGGGGTTTGAAGACTGAGCAGACACTCCCAGCACTCCTGCTGTTCTCTCTCTCTCTCTCTCGTGCTCTCTCTACCTGTCTGCCTACCTCTCTCTCTCTCTTGCTCTCTCTCTCTCTTTCTCTCCCCCCTCTCTGTGCAGAACAATGTTGGCAGGCTCCCCACACTTGTCAAGCAGGGAATTCTCTCTGCCTTTGTTGTCCTAATGGATATTTTTCCACCGCTTTGTTCTCCTCCTTTCTTCTTTGTTGGAGAGGCTGACACAGTATCCCTACAGTAAACATTTTGCCAGCAACCACTAAACCCCAGTTGTTGGGAGTCTTATGAAGTGTTCATATCTTGGAAGTTTCATAAGTTAGCCCCCTCCCTATGCAGCAGACTCAAGTATATCACTGTTCCTACTCTTTTCTAGTTCTTCCCAATTCAAACTCCCCTATTCAAAAGAAGACCATGTTAGCTGGTGTTTGTATGGACAAACATGTGTCTCTGTCTCATTGGCCAATCAATCAGTGGTTTCAGAAGCAGCCCCCTTCTCCAACCTCCTCTTTTAACTATCACTATGGTAACCCGGTCAATAAGCCATAACTGTACTCTGAGCTTATTTGATGTGTCAGTCAGTGATGACTCCGCGATATTAGCCTGGCTGTTTTTCCGCTTATCTGTGGGTGTTGTGCTGTTGCTGCCTGCACAGGACAGCTGCCCGAGGGTTGGGAGCAGACAGTCACCCCTCAGGGAGAAACGTACTTCATTGACCACAAAGCCCAGACCACTTCCTGGCTCGACCCGCGAGTGGATGCCCGCCTCAGTAAGTACCGCGCCCGTCTTGGTGTCCCTCCACCCCCCACCCCCACCCGTCTTCCCCCCAAATCACCCTCCAAACCCAATGCCCCCGTTGATTCTGGGAGTCACCATTCACCAATCATCAATCTTCTTAACCCTTACACCCCCCACCCCCCCGGTGATTTGCCCACCCCAAGCAATCCTCTAGCCTACCATTTCTCACACTCTTTGGTCATCACAGCACTCCTCTTCCAAAAAACCCTGCCACACACACACCCACATACACCCACACACACACACACACAAACCCACATACACCCACACACACTCTGTATCTCATAGAATGTCACCTCTGACCTCTCACTACCACTATTCAAAGCTCTCCACACCAGTGACCCCACCCGAGCATGGAGGAACACCCTGAGCTTGAGCTGCTCCCGGGGCCTCTGTGGGAATGTTGGGGGGCTCTGCCAGAAGCTGGGACCTGGCCTGCACCAGTGCTGGTTTTTGAAAGAGATCTGCTGTGAAAACTAGTCCAGAAAAGAAAGAGTGAGCGAGAGAAAGAAAGGCAAAAAGCTATTGAATGCTCATTGTTTGATTCTTTGATGGACTTGTCTTTAGATAAAATCACACCATCTCATGGCAGAAATTCCAAGTTCCTTTGTAACTGAGAGTGCAATTGTGAACGTCCCTTCATTCCTTAAATACCTAGATATGTGCTGGTGGTGCTGCTGACTGTGCTGTAATGGGTTTTGCATGTTGAACCATGTGTGTTTGTGTGTGTCTGCACTTTTTTGGTTTATTGTGTTTACAAGTGTCCTTAACGTGTTGGTATGTATGCATGCTTTCTTACTGATTTATCTTGTGTGTGTGTGTGTGTGTGTGTGTGTTAGCAAGAAGTATAATGTTTTGTGTTAGCAAGGATTTAGATCCTTTTGGTCATTAGATTGCAGGTTACTGCCCAGCTATCCATCACTGAGGAACTGAGGTGTCCCCCTGCTGGGTATTCGGGGGGGCGGAACGGATCTCCCCTGCTGGCCTAGAAGGCGACAGCCCTGAAAACGAGGCAGGGGCAGCACATTAGCCCCAGTACCCCACCCCGCCCCCTCCCTCATCCCATCCTTCCCCCAGGGTTTCTCC
Organism: Sprattus sprattus; assembly: GCF_963457725.1. Classification (NCBI taxonomy): domain Eukaryota; kingdom Metazoa; phylum Chordata; class Actinopteri; order Clupeiformes; family Clupeidae; genus Sprattus; species Sprattus sprattus. The sequence continues at coordinate 43,199,935 of NC_137921.1, read as the reverse complement.
ACAGGTGTGAGATGTGGGCGGCCAGGGAAGGGATGTGCTCCTTTAACCCATGTGGAAAAAGGGCTGAAATCTTACCCAGTTCCACCAAAGCACTTCCTATTACCAATTTACACGCATTGAGGCTTTTCTAATATGTGTACCCACCCAAACCCAAACAATGGCTGTTGTATCGTCTTTGTGGTATTTTTCTAGGATGACCCCTCTGATTAAAACACGCCTTCAGTCCTTTGAAAGACCAGATTCTCCATTGAGTCCCAGGTCACAGGTGTATTGAGGTAAGACCTCTTAGAAAGTGTCAAGCCAAGCTCTTCCAGGTGTTCAACGAGTAGAGAGGACGGAATATTGTACCTTTTTGGATTCTGTTGGGGAGTCGGGTGTGTTTTCCACAGCAACCATGTGTGGACGAGCTCATTGAAACGGCGCACCGGTTTTGTCCTTGTTGAATAGAGTGCCTCTAGTGTGAGGCCCAGCCTGTTGAGGCTTGTCTGTCTCCCATCCCATGTGCACGTTGGGATGGTGGTGGTAGTGGTCTGGGGGGTAGGGGAGGGGGTTAAAGTGTGCGTGCGTGAGAAGAGATTTTTTTTCCTTCCACTAGACCGAACGCATACATATTCATGCTTTCAACAACACACCCTCCTGCCCACAAGCATGTACTTTTTCACACACCCATCCACCCACACACACACACACACACACACACACACACACACACACACACTCATCTCATCAACCACACACCACACCCCATATACAAAGTCATACACCATCACAAAGTTATACTCAAACATCTTGATATACTACCTCATGTGACTCCAATCACTCATATGGACACACTCATTTTCGTATGCACACTAACTCACTCAAATGTTAGTGGGTAGAAACACATGTTTACACAGCCACACACAAGCACATCACACACGTTAACCCACACTCACTTGCGCAGTCACAATCAGTTTTGCTGATGGTGTGTTAAGAAAGCTCTTGTTAGGAATAGGATATCATGGACTTTTAATGTGTTACAGATTTTTGGGACTGGAAGCATTTTTTTTTTCACTCTCACCCTCTCTCGTTTTTTTTTCTTCTTGCTGACCCTGTTGGACAGCTGACGCTGATTCTGGGAAATAAACGAAACAAGAAGGCCTTTGTTGGCAGCTCCCCCCTGCTCCATTCAGTTCTCACTGTTTCTCCCCCAAAGCGCTCTCTCTCTTTATCTCGCTCTCTCTTTCTCTCTCTCTCTTTCTTTCTTTCTCTCTCTCTATCTTTCTTTCTTTCTCTCTCTCTCTCTCTCTCTCTCTCTCTCTCTCTATCTCTCTCTGTTTCTCTCTCTTTCGCTCTCTCTCTCTCTCCCCATTTCTCCCCCTTTCCCATACCCTCATCAGTTCCCTGTCGCTTTTCCCTTCCCTCTCTCCTAGCAAGTGCTCGCTCACTGACCCTGGGCCTGTTTTCCTTTCTCTCCTGCTGTTTTTCTCCCTCTCTCCTACTCACTCACCCTCTCTCTCTCTCCCTCCCTCTCTCTCCTCTCCCCACCCTGTTGTCGTGACTAAGCGTAGAGGAGAAGGAGAGTACTGGTGTGCACGCCAGCCTCACTCCCAACATGTGGTTTTCATCATGGCTGCCACTGTGACACCTAGCACTGGCTGGAAGACGGTCAGGAGAGTCTGGGAGGAAGGTGGACTGTGTGTGTGTGTGTGTTTGGGGTGAGTGGGGTGAGCTCGAGGCTATCTCCAGTATGAGGCCAAGACTGAGGCCAGCTGTCCCACATCTGGGCAACCGTGAGCAGCAGCAACAGCAGACCTTGTGCCGAAACAATACGTTTGCGAGGGAAGTAGACCGGACGCCCCAGGGCACTTTCCACCTGCTCTAGTCACTGAGCCCTGCTGCAAACAGAGGTGGACCTGGTACTGGACCCTGTGAACTTAAGTCTTAAGTGTGTGTGTGTGTGTGTGTGTGTGTGTGTGTGTGTGTGTGTGTGTGTGTGTGTGTGTGGTGTGTTTGTGTACGTGTGTGTGCATGAGAGAGAAAGAGAGAGAGTATGTGTGTGTTTGTGCCACTCCATATGTGCAGCTGGTATTGCACAAGACCTGCAGATGTGTGAGAACCAAATGAGACTGGATGTGCTCATCTAATATTGCAGTAAGGGCAAGTGCTTTTTTAATGGAAGGAGTTTCCCATAAAAATAACAAGGAGATCATTACTAATGGTAAAATCATGTTACCGATTCATGTGATCACACACAGATGGTAAAAATGTACACAAACACTCTTTTACCATTAGGACCTGATTTAACTTTACCCAGACAATCTCCAAAACAGGCTATTCTTTAAATATTATGTAATGCCTTACAGTGAAAAATATCACAGGCACACAAGCACAGGCAGTTTTGCAACAGGCAGGCAGGCAGGCAGGCGACTCAGGCAACAGGCAATTTGCAGACAAACAGCATAGTCTTTGCGAGTGACTGACAATGTGATGGGGCAAAGAACTGAGCCTTGTGGTACTCCCTAGTAAATAGGTTGTAAACCTACATTTGACATTAACCAACAATATACATAGATTGTGGTTTGTCTGAGAGACAATACATTTTTTTTCTTACCAGTCTTAAGACTTCTGTTCTGAAAAAGGCTACTGACAAGACAAAAGGCATGGCAGGGAATGACCTTGTTTAATGAAATGAGGAGATTGGTTAAGTGCCAGTAAGTGGGTTATATTCACCATCATCACCATTGTGCATTATGCAACATTAACAATGCCTAAAAGGCAAGCTTAAGTGTTGAAAATGTGTCATATTGAAGAGAGGCCAGGGAATACATTGGCTGCTGTTTCTGTTTTTCCCAATCTCTATAAAAGTTATTTAAGAAGAGGGAGAGGGCCAGAATTTGGAGACAGGCTGTGGAAGGAAGTTCAGCAAATTTCTCAAGTCATAACCCTGTATAAGCATGAGGCCTCATAGACCACAGTTTAGCAATCCGTGCCGTATAAATGAGATCTTCTAGATTCATCAGCGTATAGGGGTGACTGTGCAGTTCTGCCAAGAGACTGTTTATAAGGATATAGCCTTCCCCCTAAAGCCATCACGCACTGTCTGGTTTTGTGAGCCGTTCTTCTTAGCTCCACATCTGGCTTTTACGGGATTTATTTTCCTTTTTTCTTTTCGCGTTCTCAAGAGCTTTTTGTTGCACAACTAACACACGCGCTCAGTTCGGACTGGTAGTGCGGACTGGCTTGAGATTTGCATGCTCACTGAATGAGTTTATTTTATTTCACTTTTTTTCAGTCAATGTCCTGCAATGGCAAATGTGAAATCTGGCAACACAAGTCACAAGTTTTGAAGCATGTTGTGTGCTGTACCGCTGTAGGGCTGTTGTCCTTGGAGCAGGCTGTGTTTTTCTCAGTTTGTTCTGAAAAAAGGATAGGACAAGAAGATGTTGGTGCTGAATTGTAACAGCCTTGCACAAAACCGAACAGTCCGGCTCTCAGTGCCCTGCCCACATCCTCCCATGGTTTATTGCTTTGTTTTGGTGTTTGAGCTAATGCAGTATGTTTGTAATAAAGTGCTCCATATTTCAAAGACCATGGACATTTATGTAATCTCAAGTGGTGTCCAATATGTTCTAGATGAACATTACAATAAGCAGAGATTCAGACTTTTTGATCCTGTGTTGTTGGTTTACCCCAGTGGACCCTATAGATTCAACAGGGGAGTTTGTTTGCAGCACAGGACTCAGGAGGTGTGTGTGTGTGTGTGTGTGTGTGTGTGTGTGTGTGTGTGTGTGTGTGTCTGCACACCCACCGCTTGCTGCTCCTCCACGTAGCCTGTGTTTACCTCTTGGCTTGCTCACATCTGCGGAGCTGTTTAGAAATGTGGGCCTACTGTTTGTGTGGGAGCGAACCCACACTGATCCAGTCCAATCCTGATTTGTTGGCTGTAGTCCCCCCCCCCCCCCTTTTCTCTCTCTCTCCCTTTCTTAATGTCTTTCTCTCTCTTTCTCCCGTTCTTAATGTCTTTCTCTCTCTTTCTTCCTTTCGTAATGTCTTTCTTTCTTTCGCTCTTTCTTCCTTTCTTAATGAAGTTGAAAAAAAAAGTGAAAGTCCTCTCTATGGCAGAGGTGGTGTAGACACACACACTCTGAAATTAACCTCTGCATTTAACCCATCCAGGGAAGTGACACACACACACACACAGTGAAGTGAAGTAACACTAACCCGGAGCAGTGGGCTGCCATTGGCGGCGCCCGGGGAGCAGTGATCGGGGTTAGGTGCCTTGCTCAAGGGCACTTCAGCCTTGGATGTGGGCATGGGAGAGCAGTGGTCTACCACTTCCCCCGCCCACATTTTTCCTACTAGTCGGGGATCGAACCCGCCACCCTACGGTCTCCGGCCTGAAACCCTAACCAGTAGGCCACGGCTGCCCTCATCTCTCTCTGTCCATCTCCCTCTTGGAGACGCTGTGTGAAAATAATGTTATTGGGTAATGCTGGAGAAGTCTGAAGGAGAACTTTGTGTCATTTTAACAGTAAACAGTTGCTCGCTCTCTCTCTCTCTCTCTCTCTCTCTCTCTCTTTATCTTTCCTGCTCCCTCCCCCTGTCTCGCTCAGTCCGGAGCCATGTTTGGATCTGCCTGAGATCCTTCATGCTGTTTTCTTGGACACGAGTGTCATCACAGCACATCTGTACAGAATAGATGTTATTACCCAAATGTGGACCATCTCCTAATGTGAGGTCCAAAGCCATTGCTCTCTCTTTCTCCCTCTCTCTTCCTCTCTCCTTCAACGTATTTATAGCCCCCCCCATGGGTGTCCACAAAGAACAGAATGGTGTGCCTGGGATGAAGGAACAGCCTTATATAGTCAGATTGCTGTGATTTGTTCAAATGAATACAAGTATGAGTTGTCTGCTCATCCCCCCCACCCCACCTCTTTTGAGTCTGACCTCGTTTGTCTCCTCGCTGTCAGTCCAAACTTCTCCATTTTTGTGTCTCTTTCTCACAGTGATGTCCCACCACCACCAACACCTTCAGCATGCCCAGCAACAGCAGCAGCAACAGCAGCAGCAGCAGCAACAACAACAACAGGTTCAGGCCCAGACCATGGGCTCGCCTGGCTCCATGGCCCAGCAGCAGGGCACCCCGGCGGGCATGATGGCTCTGCCCAACTCCTTGAGCGCTCAGCACCAGCAGAAGATGCGACTGCAGAGGATCCAGCTGGAGCGCGAGCGCATCCAGAGGAGACAAGAGGAGCTAATGAGACAGGTGAGGGATTGCACACATGCAGCACACAAAGCAAACCCACATGCGTACACACACACACACATGCGCACAAAATGCATACATAAAAAAAAGCATACAAAACATACCACAGTCACAACACAAACAGTTAGGCCATGAATCCTTTATGTGTCAGCGAGACGTATAGTCTGTGTGTCTGTGTATGGGTTTTGTCGTCCTCTTTTTTCCCAACAGGACAGAGGCTTTGCTCACACCTAATAAAAGTATATGACCAACGTGCTTTTGTTTTGACACACAGCACTTCCCTTTTGTATCCGTGAGTCCCAAAGACAATGCTCTCTCCGCTATGCGCCCAGGCATCCTGTCGGAGTCCTGCTGCGCACACACAGACAAACTCACACATACAGACACACACACTGTTTACTCTGCACACCAGCGGCCCAATCAGAATAGCCAATTAGTCATCAGTCTCTTCCTAACATAAGAGCGCTGAATCGTTAATGGCTCACCAGTCCTGTGACAAAGTGATTCCCGGCAGTCCTCCCTGGAAGAGGTCATGATCTGTCCAAGCAGTCTGAAGTCACACCTATCTATATCCCTGAGCGAGATTGAAAAACATTGTTTATGTGGCATTTTAGACAGGGCTAAATGAGCTTGAGCAGCCCCTGGTGGCAGAAGGCAGTGTTGCGTTTGTGCCCAGCCACACCTGTTAATGTTGGATGAAAGAACCTCACGGTTGGAGAACTCGCTAAAAAAGGGGAGAGATTTATGCCGTCCATGTTAATACTGAGGCGCTGCGAATCCCTGTTCTCTGTGAGATTTGAGCAGTCGTGTTTACAGGATGGCCTCCGTTCCCCCGCCAAAGGCCGTTACCTCACCCAGGAGATGTTTATCTTGCTGTGAAAATCTGCCTGCGTTCTTCCATGCCTCCCATCTCACACCTCCCGGCCTCCCACCCGTGAGTCTCCCAGCGTACAGAGGAGGGAAAACAAGGCGAACAGCAGAAGAGTTCACCCGCCTGGGGACCAAAAAGGCAGCTGTGTTACTTTTCTGGGCCTGACTGAAAATGATGAGTCAGTGATGTGTTTCTGGCAGCACAAGATTTCCATCTTTCTGTCTTCCTCCCTTACTCCATCCCTCCCTCCCTTCCCCTCTCTCTTTCTCTCTCCATCTCCCCATCTCGCTCCTTCTCCATCTCCCTCCCTCCCTCTTTCTCTCTCTCTCTCTCTCTCTCTCTCTCTCCCTCCACCTCCCTCTCTATCTCTGTTCCTCTCCATCTCCCCCCCCTCTCTCTTCCTCTCTCTCTCTCTCACTCCATCTCCCCTTCTGACTGCACTCCCACTCCTCTGCAGCTGTTGAGCTGTAAGGCACCTTCCTTTGAGAGCAGGAGTAATGACCTCACCACCCTGACCCCTGTCTAAAGGGCGCTTTGCACTGACAGGCAGGAGTGGAGAATCAAACTTCAACTACATGCACCGATGTCAGAAAGAGACAAAGGAAACAGACACCTCCTACTCCTTCTCGACACTGGGGGGAAACCCCCTGTAGCAGATACATCAGCCATACCCATGAAAGCAAGGGACATTAGAGATTTTCATTTTTTTCCTTTCGCTCACTCGCTTTTGTACTGACAGGGACTGTAACATGGGCCGGCCCGATAAGCAGCCATTTTGCTCTTATAATCTGAGGTTGACAGAGAGAAAAAGAGAACAATGGCGGGGGCACAGGGAGCGCTCTTTCTCTCTGAACTCTTTCAGCTTAGCGGACGGACAAAGAACAGAGTCGGACCTGCTCGGTGCACCAGCGCAGAGCCTGTCTCTACAAAGGGAGACATGAAGCCCCCGGGGAGGGGGGGTGGGGGGCGAGTATTGAATTTCCTGTAGCACAAGAGCAGACAAGTGCACACCTGTAACTGAGCACGCTCACAAGGGCAGCTGAAAAATCCCCCACATTCATGCCCCACGTTTCACTTTTATTATCAACTGAATTTTTACAGGTTTTGGACATTTAGAAATGTCAAGGTTGTCCCACAAAGCAAACAATTTTTCTTGTGGTTAAACGTTCATTCAGTGACCATATGTGATTTCAGTGGTTACATTTCTGTGTGCTTTGACAATTTTAGCTTGGTTCATTCTACAATTTGAACTTGGAGTAGACCAAGAAGCGAAACTGATTGAAGAACTCTTTGGCTGATGTGATAGTTAAATAACTTATAATAATACAATAACAGCTGCTGGAACTCTTAAATAAAGTGTAGCCCAGGTTCTGTTCTGAAAACCAAAGTATCTCAGTGAGAAGCACAAAGACAAAAGCTCTCACTCCTTATGTGTGGAGACGTAGAATTTCAGTGTTGTGCATTTCCCCCAGGAGGTGGCGCTGTGCAGACAGCTACCTATGGATTCGGAGAACATGGCTCCAGTGCCAACAGCCGTCAACCCAGCGCCCATGAACCAGGGCACCATGCCAACCATGCCCACCAGCGGCTCCGACCCCTTTCTCAACAGGCAAGTTGTTAATGCGCACATGATGTCTTTCTCTCTCTCTCTCTCTCTCTCTCTCTCTCTCTCTCTCTCTCTCTCTCTCTCTCTCTCTCTCTGTTTTTCTCCGTGCTGTATACTCTGAGCCCTGTGATTAACTTTTGTTTGAGACATGCTGTCTTGTTTATCATCATCATCATAATATCTATGATGTCATATATGTGTCTTGGTCTCTCTGTATCTCTTCCCTACTGTTTATTTGATCCTCTTGTAATGCAGGTATATGTATTGCATCCTTTGCCCCTTTGTATTCAGTGGTGTAGCCTCTTTTTCACCAGTCTAACATGACATGCGCCGGCTCATTTAACCAGCATCAGAAGGCTGCCCTCCTCCCTTGGCTCAAAGGCCCCCTATTGGGCGGCGTTAACTGGCCATGGCTATTTGATTTAGGGAGATTTGGGGTTGGCTGAGGAAGGTGGCAGAGAAATGGTGAAAGGCTGCCATTAATGGAACTAATCCAGTCCTCCTTTGGCTGCCGCACAGTTGAAACTGGTGGAAACCAGTCATGGTGTTCAGCTTCCCGTAAAGCAGCTTATTAGCCTGACGGTGAATGCAGGGCCTGTGCTCGCAGGGCCCGCTCCGGTCGGCTCTTGGCTGTAAACTTGCTGCCTCTCCTCAATTTACACCTCTGGGCAGCTCGGATCTGTGCCCGCCGTGCCACAGGGCACCTTTTCATGCCAGCCTGTTCATGAGAGGCGGGGCAAAGCTAGGTGCCCCCATCCTGCGGTGTGAGGGCACCTCTAACCCTTCAAAGCACAGCAGAACAGGAGGCTCACTGTTATGCACCTATTCAGAGAAGGCAATGAGGAGCAAGAAGAACCCTGTGTTTGGGTTAGGCGCAGCTGCTGCTCAGGGAGGGAGGACGGGAGAGTGAAAGAGTTCTTAGTTCTGCCATGATTTACTTCATTAAGTGCAGGGATGTACCAAGACGGTTGCGATTTATGTGCATATGCTGAAGAAGTAGTTCAGGATGAAAACACTTACTTAAATACAGGCATGCACATTCATTATGAATCTTATATATAACAGCTCAAGTTGTTAATCACAAAGAATACCTTCTAATTGTTAACTGTTCAGGAAGTGTAAACCGTAGGTCTTTGACTTGGGCTCATGGTTGTCTGTGTGCCACCTCCACAGCGGGCCCTACCACTCCAGGGAGCAGAGCACGGACAGCGGCCTTGGCCTCAACTGCTACACCAACTGCCCCACCACTCCAGAGGACTTCCTTAACAACATGGAGGAGATGGACACAGGTGCTGTTAGCGATTTATAACCACTGGATATAGTGCTACATTTCCATTAATAAACACAGTCTAAGGACCACAGTGGCTCCAATTAGTGCAATACACATGGAGGAGATGGACACAGGTGCTGTTAATGATTTATAACCACTGGTAGGCTGCTCAACTCAAGACAGTTCGACTTAGTTGCATTCAAATATAGCACACACGCTGCTCTTTCAAATCAAAGTGGTTTTCTTGTTTTGAAAATAATGACCAAGTGAAGTCATTGTTGTAAAAGCAATATCCCTGAGTTGTAATACGAGGAAAGGAACTTGTACTTTACTGCATAAATCTATAGTTTAAGACTACATTCCGTTCATCTGAGTAAAGTCAAATCTGTTTTGTACTGATGTACAATGCAGCATATTGCTTCTGCGAGCAATGAACATCATCTGTTTTTTTTTCCGCTCTCTCTCAACAGGAGAAAGCATGGCTCAGGGCAACATGAACGTCCCACAGCAAAGCCGTTTCCCTGACTTCCTGGACTCCCTTCCGGGTACCAACGTGGATCTGGGCACCCTGGAGGGGGCCGACCTCATGCCCATCCTCGACGTGGAGTCAGTCCTGAACAAGAGTGAGCCTTTCCTTACCTGGCTTTAAAATGGCAAGGAAGTCAGACCGTCGACACACACTAAAAAAGACTTTTTGTTTTGCTACCTTTCTATTATGTCAAATCCGTAAATTCTTCACCTCCAAGGTTTTTACTTGCGTGTAAAGCATTGTTGTCGTTAACTCATTCATAACTCTTTCACGAATAGCTACTACGTCACAGTAAACTCCCTCTGAATTCTGACCTGAATGCAGAGGGTAACCAAAGGTCTCTTTCATCGAGCCAAGAACAAAGTCGACCATGTCCAGTCATGGCTCACCAAGAAATGGAACAAAGTTATTATTTTGTGTAATGTTTAGGATAGTGTTCATTTTTAGCACCCCGAGTTTAGAATAAATGGGAAAATATAGCATTCCTGTTTCTGTGTAGGGGTGACACAGCATGGTAGGGGGGGAAAATGGCTGCCTGTAGGTCTTCCTGTGCCATTTTACAAGACAGGGAGCAGGGACAACCCACAGCCAGTAGGTGGAGCCACAGCATTCTCTTGTAAGGTCAGGCCTGAAATGGAGGTCTATGACTGATCCAGCAAAACCCTAATTCAACATCTGATCAAACTCTGAAGTCTTTGAGGCCCCGGCGCTTCCCTCGAACAACAATGCAGCCTTATAAACAAAGTATTTTTCTTTATTTCTACTTTCTTTCTTGTGTTTGGGTTACACTTTACTTAACAGTGGCCAACCTCTTACTTTGTAGTGCTTATGTGAACACTGTGCATGAAATAATACACACGCCGGGACTCCATGCTCACGCATTTTATTAGCAAGGCCATGGCTGCTGGTTTTCAAATCGGTGTGTGTCTGTGTTTATATATATCATGTAAACAATTAATACTTCAATGGTTATGCACACAGTATCCACAGTGCGTGAGAAATTAGGACACCGGAAAGTTCTAAAAAGTGTTTTCTCTTTTTTGCATACTTCTCAGAAAAATACCAAATCAATGTTTTCTACTGTGTGCCATGTTACTATAAAAGCTTTAAAAGGTGAATTGTTTTATTCAGCTAAACTTCTAAAGAAAGCAATATTTTGTCAGCGTAACTGTTCTTAAGCTGATTCTAGCTTTTCTATCACTAAAGCTCAGTGTCTCCGAAATGCAATTTGTAGACATATGTTTTGTATCATGTACTTTTATACTGCTTACAGTATTCTTTTTTTATATACTGTAAAATAGCCTAGATGAGTTTCTTGCATCTGGTGCATTTATGACTTTTAATATAGAGTTAGCATTTTTAGTATTTATCAAGAGCTATGATTCATTTTTAGAGAGAGAGAGAGAGAGAGATTTTAGTTTTTTTTATGAAATAAAAATTTCAAAGCACTACAAATCAGCAAGGGATTTAAGATATCTAATGATGAAGTGAACATTGAAGTTAGATCATCTAGATCATCATTTTTAGTTCCTACCTACCTAGTTTGGTTCTGGTTGAATGTGTGGCTTTGATAATCCTTTAAATAAGCAAACTGACCTGTCTGATGCTTTTTTTTCTTCTAAATTTGGTCTCAGAAAGTAGGATGATGTGCTACCCAAAGGAGAGCATGTATTCTAATACCTGCAGGGAATAGACAAAGATAGTATTTCGTATGCCTGAGGTAATTGTGTCAGCAGTTAAATGCAACTGATTGATTTTTGTTTTTGTTTTCAAACTGGATAATCACAATGAAGCGAACAACACAATCTTGTCTCCTCTCTGCGGTGGTGTTAAATCCAGTTTGGTATTTCTTTTCTACATTTGTCTAAGTTTATTTGTAATTGCATGTTGAATGAGATATATGCTATTCCTAGCCTTGGTGGACTATTGCTCCACTCTGTATGGTGGTTACATTATGGGATGTTATGGGATGGAGTGGGTGAAGATAGATACACACACACACACACACACACAAACACACAAATGACAGCATGCGGAGTGGGAAATGTGCACGAGAAAAGAGGAGGATTTAGATGTGAGGTCACACACACACACACACACACACAAACATAGTCTCACACACAGAGACAAACACACTTACCAAAACAGCTCATGACGTCCTTCTAGCGTTTAGGACTGATTGGCTCGATGCTGGGTCTGAGCTTGTGAACATGATGGATGCCAAAGGTGGCTCCGGTCCTGTGTCTCCATGGAGCAGAGGACAGCCACCGCTTGGGATTAATGACGCCCTGATTCGTGGACTATACTCTGGGGTTCAAAAGTGGGCCTACTGCTCCCCCCGCCTGCCCCCACTCAACACATAAGGGGCCACCATATGAACAGGGCTGAAGCAAGTGAAGCTTTTAGGAAAGAGCTTTTCCTAACAAGTTTAAAAGCAATTTTAAAGGCTTTTTTTTCTAAATGGCATTCTTTTTTTTCTTTTTTTTTTTCTCTTGTATTATGTATTAAAAATGTTATTCCAGAACAAGCTCATGCTAGAGTTGTCACTGTGGGCATTGCAGAGTAAAACAAGTAGTAAGGCTGACGAGAGGCGGAGGTCGGAGATCAAGCTTAAGAGCATGAATACAACTATTGCTGTATGGAGAGATACAACTGTGCTTCAGTAATATATATATAGAGAGAAATAAAACTGCTGCAGTGATGGAGATGCCACTCGGAGTATAAAATGTGGCAAATGTCAATATGGGTTTTGAAAACAGGTTTGAATTATGCTTTAAAAACGAGTTGATGGAATGAACAGAGGAATATGTGTAGTATTTACACAACGCCACCCTACGTAGTACAACATTCTGCTACTATCACACGGGGAGTACTTTTTTAATTTTGAAAGAGTAGAGTAACGGGGTATGTGGATGTTGAAGGCATGCTAGTGCTCTGCAATCACACACTCACACACACACACACATAAACTAGACTACAGTTTACTGTATCCAGGATAAGGCAGTGTGAAGTTCATTAACAATGTTGCCTCATCAAAGAGGAGTCTGAAACTAAAAATGTCTTGTAACTTGTTTAAAAAAAAAAAAAATCAAATAAAAACGGTTCTGTACCACTTAGTTTTGAGTTAATTGTGTGTTCTTTTTCTCAGGTACAAAAAACATATGGTAATCTCAAGATATCCTTGTATACATTCAGGCTGTTGTCCACAAAAAAAATGTAAATTGTACCTTGTTATGTGCAAAATAAAATGTCACTATAAAGCCCATTGGAATGCTTTACAGTACTTGTGCTGAGTGCTGATAATAAGAATGTTTAGCCTGCTGGCCGTGGTCCTGGGATGCCTACAGCACGTCTGATGGCCGCTTGCGCACCCTAGGAGAAGGGCTAATGTGAGCTTAGAGCTACTAGTGAAATGGCAGAGAATTAGGAGGAGGTGGATTGCTTTGCGTATTGGACAGGTAAGGCAGGTTTTAATCTACTTAAATACAGAAGTGGGTTGAGTGACAGCTGTCAATCCCTCCTGAACTTTTCTCACGAGGTGTAGGTAAAAGAAAACCCCCTTTATAATGTATTTCAAGCTGTTAATTTCCTGAACATGCATTTGCAAGCTTTGTATATTTAGAGATGGGTGCATTTGTGTACATTACTAAAGATCATAGGTTTAAAAGTTCTCATCTTCCTCTTTTCTCATGGATCAAGCAGAAGTTTGTTTTCAAAGCAGGATTACACACAGGGGAAACAGTTTCATCACCCATTAAGCTCCTATGAGAGCCACGCCCTGCCATGGCTATTATCTGAATCGAAACGCACAATAATTACTTGTTATATATTTACATCAATTATCAAAAACATCGGTTCAAACATCAGACAGAAGTAAATCGGTCTGAGTTTGCTTGTTTATTTGCTTGCCTTTTTTTGTAAAACAAACAATAACATTTCGTAAAAGAAACCAGTCAGGGTATGTATCAAAAAGCAGATCGGTCCACACCCATCGAGGACGAGAGTGTGGGCTGTCCTGCCGAGGCCTATGTAAATAGCACTGAGCTTAATAACGGCTGGTCAGCTGTCCCTGAGCATGATGTACCATAAAGTAGAACAGAACTGGACCATAAATGGCCCCCATAAAGCTCCATAAAAAAAGCACCATAGAAACAGCTTGGGGAAACAGTCAATGTTTACTCAAAATAGGGATGCAAACAATGTTTGTCTATTAATGAGAACAGCTTGGATTGAAGTTATAAAGTTACATAAGCCCCCAAATAAGTGAAAAGAAGAGCAGGATAGAAGATAATATACATACGCTTGCTCTTGTGCGCTTACTCTGAGAAGAACAGGCAAGGCTGCTGTAAAGACGAGTTGTCACCACATTATCAAAAGGTGGTGAAATATCGGCAAGCTCTCCAGGAAGGTCTGTTAAAGTCTACACACTTTGAAAAATTAAGTCACTGACTAAAAAGATTGGAATTTCTTTTGATCATAACAATACTTGCAATACTATTTCCCTTATGATGGTCACATTTTAAACTAAAATTCAAATTATTTCATTACATACTTCACTGCTCAACAACACTTGACAAAATAGTATGTTTCTTGCCTTTAAAACTGAATAGAGATGAGAAGTCTGTGATTCAGAAGGGGAAGCAAGCCCATCATTTTATCAGCATTGAAATAACATTAAGCCCAGTAGCTCTTGAAGGCAAAACTGTTTAAATGTGCAAAAATACATATTCACCAGTGAGCGCCCAGGTTTTTGGCCTGTTTTGCCATCATAAGACTTTCCATCAGGCAAAACATAGGAATCAGTTACAAAAAGTCCACTTAAAAAAGCACAAAAAAAATGTTATAAATAGATGATTAAAACACAACTCTTCAACTGATGCTCCTTTGTCAGCTGTGAAAAATCCTCAGTCATCGCTCTGGAAAAAACACAAACATTGGTCCATATTAATTTTGAAAAGTACCGCAAAACACAAAACTGACAATGTAGTAGTAGTTATGAATTTAGATACAACAGGAGCAAAGTGTCAATGTTTAGAAATAGCTTATATCCTTATGTTTGTACTTCTTCTATGTGAAAGTGTGTGTGCATTTGCTCTGTGAGTCTGTCTGTCATGCTACAGTGCCTTTGTGTCTGTGCACTCACACATGCGAAAGTGTGTGTGCCTGACGCGTGTGTGTGTGTGTGTGTGTGTGTGTTTCTGTGTGTTTCTGTGTGTTTCTGTTTGCTTTCTCACCCCACCACATCCACAGCAGTCCCCGCAGATGGAACCGATGAGGCCGTTGATGGCCTGGAAGCCACAGAGGACCACCTGCACCAGGCCCATGATCAGTAGCATGGAGAAGAGGGTCAGGTGCCATGGCACAATACCTTCCGGCTTTACGCACTCATCCCACATGGTGTGGTTGGACAGGTAGTTTCTGCAAAAGCCACAGGTCAGGGAGAGGGATTAGGCGACTGGCATGTGCGCCTTCAGGCCTGCAACCATTGAGGTCCGAGAGCCCAGCGGATTATAACACACTGAAGGTAATTGTATAGTCTAGTAACATTGTTTTTACTATACTGTTGTGATGAAAGTATGACTGTAGTCTGCACTGAAGTAAAATGTCTTACCCATCCAGAAATGGGTATGCCCAGTTACCAGCTGTATTAAAGCATCTGGGTCCCCTGTGAATGGCAACTGCAGATATGATGAAGGAATAACCAGCCCCCACCACACCAATGGCAGCAAATATGATGGAGGTGAACATCTGAAAGAGTGCAAGGATGAAAACCAATTGAAGAGAAAAGATCTGAGCCGGGTCCATTTCATGGCTGACCATATGAAACCTCTCTCTGTGGGTGAATTATTAACTTTTAATCTATTCCTTTCAGTAACAAGATATTTAATTTGATTTTCCTGTGATTATCAATCAAACTTTCAGACATAATTAGACAATAACGACGGAGCAAATAGATTTAATTTGATAAATTGTGCTAAACACAGAAATCATCACTGTTATTTATCAATTTGTCCTAGTCTTTTTATTCCTGTTCGTGATTGTATGTGTATAATATCTTTTGTTTTTGGTGAGTGTGCCTGCATGTTTTAGAGAGAATCCGATAAAGTCTCCTACCGCAAATCTCTTGCCACAACTCTCGTTGCCACAGCAACCACAGCAGTCATTGTTCTTCAGACCCAGGAAGACAAGAGCTGGAAAAATCATCTGGACAGTGGGGACAGGACATTAGGAGTCACATATTTCATAACATATGGAAAACCTGTTCATGGAGTTAAGATAATGAGGATACACTGTATATATGTGTGAAAGTGCCTGTGTGTTTCCGTTTCTCATGGAAACATCTCAGGTCTGTTTTTCTGTTTTAAATTTTGAACAGTGTCACTCAAACTTTCACATCTAAAAACTGTTCAGAATATTCCACATAAGGTTATTCCATTTACTTAGTTATTTGTAAATGTCTATCCTCATGCATTAAGCTTTTTATATTTCAAAATGGCAAAAAGAATGTGGTAATATTACCAAGATAAAAGGTATATACATCTATTTCTTGCTTTGCGAGTAATAAACAGTTTGTATTATTCTAGTTTCGAATAATTGTACTTTAAAATGAATTGTTCGTAAACATCACACTTACAGATACTTTTCATTTAAATTAACACCTTAGTTCAGAGACACAATTAAACAGATCAGTGTATGCATAGTTTTAAATTAATTTCTCCTGGGTTTTAAACTGAGTAAATTCCCCTTTAAATAAACAGCTGTATAACCAATGAATTCCACATTTTAACATAATATTTGTCATACAATAATTTCCTTACCAAAGCGCCAGAGCCAAAGATCCCTCCAAAGTACCACACCTCGTCTGTGATGTGATCATTACTATCAGCCACGGAACCTCCAGGGAAAAAGAGCAAGATATTGCAGAGCAGGCAAAGGATGGCCAGAGGGATGAGGGTGATGCCCAGGCACTTAGCAAAGCTACCAGAACACATGGTTCAACAGGAAAGGCTACAGCAGCAATCAAAAGGTTCCACCAAAATCAGACGGTGTCTTCTCAAGCAAAGACAAATGCCTGCTCCCCAGAAATCCACAGGCCAAATTGACTGTGGAACAGTTGAGATGCAGACTATATATGGACTACTGGGGAGATGATGTCACTGCCTTAAATTCAATTTACACCGGTTGCTTCACTATGACAACCACGGCTCTGTTAATGTTCTACCATGGGGTTGGTCTGCTGCCGTTATCGGATCATTCCAGAGAGGGTTAGTGGATGTCGTGGCAGTGTTGAGCTGTGCACACCTTAACACTCCTATTTTGTTCAGTTTCCATGAACAACATAGCACAGTGATATCAAGTCAGATTGAACAGGTGAAAACAGTATAGTGTATGGCTTTTCAAAACACTACGTTTAATATTTTTATTGGCACATGGTGTCTGATGATTATTAAGAACTGTGTATGTGTGTGTGTGCATGTGTTTGTGTTTGTGTGTGTGTGTGTGTGTGTGTGTGTGTGTGTGTGTGTGTGTGTGTGTGTGTGTGTGTGTGTGTGTGTGTGTGTGTGTGTGTGTGCGTATGTGTATGTGTGTGTATCTGTGATGCCATATGTTTTCTTTCGAACCCTAGTTGACACAATCAAAGTGTGTGTATATTGAATGTCCATCGGTGCATCTCCACTGCTTTTGAGGGTTCCCTTCTCAGATAAACATGCCACCTTATTGTCAAAAGGTGCCCTCCCTAATCAAATAAGGGTACGGATCAAAGAGGGCAGGGGGCTCCTCTCAGCATCCTCTGCCAGTACACAAAACAGTTTTTACAATTAGACGAACAACTACCAGAGTGAGATGGAAGAGGAGACTGTTGTTTGAGTTTGTGTGTGTGTGTGTATATATATTGATGAGGTACAACCATAGCAACATGCATTCAACATATATTTCAGTTAAACTTGGAAAATGTCTTTCCACCTACATTATAAAAGTTGCTATTAGGCTACATACACCTAGATGAATAGGTAGCCTATATATCATAGTTATCTACCTCCAATTACAATAACTTAAAGCAATTTGGGAACAAAAAATAATATTTTCCCCCGTTTTCTTTGAACATTTACCTGACATAACACGTGTTAATTTTATAATACAGTAGGCAAACTTTGCATAGGTGGTCTAGTTTTTCTGCTGAATTAATCTCAATTTCAACAAATAGCCAGTGAGAAACTATTCTATGGCCTAATGTCTCCCATGATTTTTTTCAGATAATAATATGTATATGTAATGGAGTTAGAAGTTTAATTTGACAATAATATGAGTTTCGCCATAATTGAGCAGGTTTAGTTAGTGTTGTCGTTTAGAGCCAACAGCTACCGCCTTTGGAGATGTGGTGTAGCCTACTGCACGTCTACAGGTTATATTATGCCTTGAACAAAACTGTACAAAATGCCCCTCACAATTCATAAACTTTCAAATAAGAAAATGCAATGAATGTTGAGAACTTCGACTTATTACATGTACTGCTGTATAGCCTAATGTGCTAATAGAAAGAAGTTGGTCGTATCTGTTTCGGAATGCTTATAAGGCTGTTCATTCTAGGCACACATTCTGGATTGACATTCCATTCCCCACGTTCCACTGGCTAGCTAGCAGTGTTGAAACTGATGTATTTTGTGTTGTTTTGTTTTGCCTGTGCAGATCCTGCGGACATTGATGGTTTTTGTGTTTTTGTGTAATTCAGGTATGTTGCTCCAAGACTGAAGTTTGTGTGCATTGTTATTTAGATTATTCGTGCACTTTTATTTTACTGTGATTTACGTGTTGTTGTAAAGAGAGGGAGACAAAAGTGGTATGCCTGTCTGCGATTCTGAATGTTGAATATTCGTATTACCAATGAATTGTCATTACTACAAAACAATAAACACTCTCGATTTATTCTTTTTGTTTTAAGATGCACGATGTCTGAACTATGTGAAATCGATGTTAGATGTATTCGATTGATCTTCCTGCCTGAAGCAATCGAACAAAGATCGAAAAGAATGCATTCAGACATCATGAAATTGTAACCATTAACTTACTATGTGGACATCCATTGACATAATAAGTGTTGTTATATCCGCGCTGGACACTTGTGGGGACTATAGGTGGACACACGTGCTCTTCGAGCGTTAATCCTCTAAGTTAAACACATCAAGTGATTTTTGTTTATGTAAGGAAGATGTTGCCCGAGATGCCTTTTCCCTCCCGCCGTTCACCTGTGGTTTGTTTACATGGCTGCGTTGCTTCCAGTCAGCCGCTGGCTTCAGTCATCGGGATGGGTCAGTGCCCCCTCCACACTTCCTCTCACCTTACTTCGCCCTCGTAAAGTAGTCTAGTAAACGACAAGTGCTTATGGATGTCTTTATGCAACAATTTATGTGAACTTTTTCATTAACGTGTCCAAAATTAATTGTTCTGAATGATTTTAATGACGTTTAGTAGAACAAGTAACTCAGAACTTTTATTTGTAACCTTCAGGCATTCTCAAAAAAGGTGGCAACGCTGCAGACGCTGCTGTTGCTGTAGCTGCGGCCTTGAATGTGACAGAGCCTTGTAGCACAGGCATAGGCGGGGACAGCTTTTGCCTGTACTTTGATGCACGCACCGGACATGTGCGTGGACTGAATGGAAGGTAAGAGGCATTTAATATGGCCTCTAAGAAGTTAGAAATCAACAGGGAACTCTCTCATTCAGTCTGAAATTGACTAATGCGTACTTAGGCACTGTCAAATCAAATGCATGCACACATACACAGATCCACAAACAAACTGTGTTAGGCCTACAGTTTGGGAAACAATTATCCACTGTTGCATTTTCTGGAGTTTGAGAATGCAAACAGGACAACCTCATATATGATGACATACCAATGTGTTTCAGTGAATCTTTCCTCTCTGCCTCTAGTGGCCGCTCACCCAAGGCCCAGACCCTGGAACTGATGCAGAGCCGGGGCTACACAAAGGGCAGCCCCACTCCACCCTTCCACGCCCTAAACATCACAGTGCCCGGAGCAGCTGCATGCTGGTGTGACACTATCCAGCTGTTTGGGAGCAAGAAGGTACCTCTATTTCTGTTTGCTCTCTATATCTCTTCCCACCTTTCTCTTTGCCAGGTTGGCTGATTTGCATTATTTTCATAACTAATACAAAAACTCGATTTGCTGAGCATGATGTTATGTCATTCCAAAGCTGCATCAGTCAGGACCATACAGGAGTTACAGTACCCTCCAGAATGATTGTCACCCTTGCTGATGGTGATTGAAAAGGCTTTTTGAAAAGTCAGTTATCAGTTTATCACTGGCTTTATCAGTTATTAAACTTAAAGAAGCATTATGCAACTATAATATGCAATTATAGGGTCACTGGGTCCTCAAATCCACCATTAGATATCTCCTCCATGTCAGCAAACTGTTTGGACGGCATGGCAGAAAGAAGCCTTTCTTATCTTCTCGTCAATCAATCAATCAAACTTTATTTGTGGTGCATTCATACCAGGAGGTAACACAGTGCACCTCACAGAAGGAAAAATGGGTGGGGTGGGGGGTTACAATCACTTGTAAAAACACACAGATTTTCCAGAGATAAATAAACAGGAAATGACGTACTAACCACACTCGACACAAGCAGAAGCAACTAGAGACGCCACTGGATCTTTAACTGAGACAGGGTGCTGTGGTAAGACGAAACAAAAATCTTGTCATTTGACTCCAAACACTCAAGGTGGGTTTGGCGTAGAAATAAAGCACTTCTTCCAGCATTGCAACTATTCGAAGCATACATCAAAATCCTTAAAAGAATGTGTCAAATGAACACAAAATCAAGCTTTTGTCATGGCCACCCCAGTTCCCTGACCTTAATACAGTTAAAAATGTGTGGGTGGAGCTCAAGTAGAGAGCTCAAGAGAAGACCCAAGATCTGGAGAGATTCTGCACAGAGGAAGAGTCGAATCCCTTCCTTTTGTTCTCAACTCAGACATTACAAGAGAAGACTCAGTGCTGTTCTGTTGGCAAAAGGGGATATTACAAAGTTCCAGTTATGTATTGTAAAATGTATTTTGGGGAAATTTCATCAGCCATTTTTCACACATATGATTATGGACTATGGATGACAATGTACAAGTGTAGTGCACTGTTTTTTTTTTTTTTTTTTAAAGCTCTGACTACTTTTTAGCAACTTAAGAATGCCACGGGTAATTGATCATAATTTGCACAGCCCAATACTTTGACTCTTCTGTGCCACCCATAGTGATGTCAATGAACTTTTAATCCTAGATGTTCCTACAGATTATGCCCTTATCATTTCAAATAGGAAAGGGAGCAATATCTTTGGGACACCCCTTAGTGGGAGTTTCTCTCTTTCATTACTCTTGGCATAGTAAGATGTGAGGGTGTGTGTTGAGAGGGTCAAATGAGAGCGTGTGTGTTTATGGTTGTCTTGTTAACAGGCTGTGACAAAGGGTGTCTGACATCCTGAAGCCTTTAAATGGTGAGGGTGAATATACAATGACGTGGCTGGAGCTGTCAATGCACTCTCTGTGACAATGGTTGCATTTCGACCCAGGCAGGTCTCCTCCCATGTGATTTCGGGCCACAGTTACGGTGAAGAACGCATGGTCTTCCTGGTTTGGCCTTCAACAGTGCAGCACTCTTGTTTGAAATATTCCCTTCTGAGGAAGGACAAAAGAGAGTGACCCTGTTATTTTAAGTTTCTTCGCTCATGGGTCTGACTCATTTCCCTGTGTCGCCCCTGACGAGTATTCAGGGGTGTTGCCATACCTTCTCCTGAAATGGATTTGGCATTGTTTCCTATTTGTTTGTTTCCCCTTTAGTCAGTTTTAGTTGAGTAGCTGAATAATGTTTGTGGTAAAAATAATCAAAACACATCCTCAGAAGCTGACAATATAGAAAGTGTAGATTAAACAGTAAAGGTTTAAAAGGTTTAAAGTGAAGATTTGTTTTCATTACATTGGTATGTGAAAACTTTGTACATTATTAGCTGAGAGGTCTACACATAAGTCTGTGGAATCAGGTGGAAGGATGTGGAATTTTTGTGCGAAAAAGATTTGTCCATACTAAATAATTCATACATCCGAGTTATTTTTAGGTGGGTCAGGAAGTGATATGGCTACATGATTTTTTTGATATGTGTGTGAAATCCGGCAGCTCCCCCTGGCTGATATTCTGGAGCCAGCGTGTGATTTGGCTAGTGGGGGATTCCCAGTCGCCGAGGTCACCGCGAACGGGTGGGACAAGTGGACAAAGGCGATGAGGGAAGCAGGCAGGGAGCTGGGTGGGGACTTCCTCCCCAACAACCAGCCACCCAAACATGGTCAGGTGGTCACCAACCCAGGTCTGGCTCAGACATTCCAGGTAATTGTGAGTTGGCTCTGAAGTTAAGTGAATGTGCAGTCCCCAAAGAGAAAGGGATACAAATGTTTTGCTGGTACAGTGTATTGAACACATAACCTTGAGTTTTCACAAATCTGGTACAGGCCACCTTCTCAGATAAACTGACACATTTTGACAAATACTGCCTTCGTGCTTGAAAAACCAAAGACATTTGAAGATGTGTGGGTGGTTCCTGGCTGTATACATTTCAAATGTCTCCCAGTCTCATTTCCCTTAAATTAACTAAAAAAAGCAATGCTGACTATTCCAACTGTAATGTAGTATACTATATACACTAACCTATAGCCCAGCCTCTTATAGAGCATGCCTGCCTCCGAGTTAATGTCAACTGAAAGTTGTCTTACAGATTGAAAATCAATGTATGTGAGCCATGTGTGGTCAAACAAACAGTCTGAGTCTCAGTGGAACGACCGCTAGTTTCTATGGCGCCTGTTCCACATTCACTCACCATGAGTTACTGGGGGCTTTGCTTTTGACGTCAAACATGGATGATACATGGCCTTGTGACCGATCGATACACACAGTGGCCCCAGTGTTGCCAGGCGAGTGTTCGCGTGATACACAGAGGCTGCTTTATGTTATCATAGCGTGGATCATTTGAACAAACATGCATGCATACATTCATATAAGATGCACTACATATGGAAATGAGTCTTTCTATTTAGGCATCAGGACAGGCAGGGAATTCAGCACTGATGTGTTTGCATTGCTTTTGTTCACGTCTGTACCCTGATTGTGTATTATGTACATTTCCAAAGAACAGTATGGCTTCTTTCCCACGCAAAGGATTGCATTGACGGTAGAGTGTTTTCGCATTTGGATGAATGCGTAGGAGATTGCTCGCCAAGGGAAAGATGGTTTCTATGCCGGCAGGATAGCAGAGGCCATAGTGGAGGTGATACGAGAGAATGGTGGTGTGATGAGCCTGGAGGACCTCAGGAACCACACCAGCACAGAGATCACGCCCATCTTCACTGACTACAAGGTACATTCGCTGCCCAGGGGCCTGGCCTGCCATTCCCTCATTTTGATAGTTTAACACCCCACTCACATGCCTACAATCAGATAGATTAGATTTCTTTTATTGAGTGTTTCAGATAGTATTGACTGCTCACTGACTGAGAATGAAGATCATTTATTTCATCCATTTTACCTTATTTTGTTTGTTTGTTTGTTTGTTTGTTTGTTTGTTTTACTCACTGTACTTCCTTTACTGTTTTGTCAGACAGTGAGACTTTGGGAGGTTCCGCCAAATGGGCAAGGGATGGCAGCTCTTATTGCCCTTAATATTTTGGAAAATTTTCCAATAAAAGGTAGAACTTTGAAATACACCAACATGCCCATTTCTGGTTATGACATATTCATATTCATCTATCTATATATATATATCTATCTATCTATCTATCTATCTATCTATCTATCTATCTATCTATCGATCTAGCTATATATCTATCTATCTATCTATCTATCTATCGATCTAGCTATATATGTATGTATCTATCATATATGATATATTTAAGCAATATAGCACGAGTGGGAGTGGGGTAGGTAAGGGATAATCCCACGGGTGGTGTTCGGCCGTAGCCACCGAGGCCGCCAGGCCGAGTGGCGTAGGCAACAACACCCGTGGGATTATCCCTTACCTACCCCACTCCCACGAGTGCTATATTGCTTTTATAAAACAACTCTACAGTCAACAAATTAACATTTCAACACGAAGTTATTGATTAAAAATGGTTTATTTCGCCATTGTTTCTCCGCAACAAAAAATAGTTCCATTGTCAACGTCTTGGTTTGGAATTTTAAAAACTTTGAATTAACGGTTATCATCAATGCGAATGTTTCATCGCGGAGTGATTTATTTTTAGCTGTGAAAAGTCCCGTAACTGTAGGTATGTTGAAGAATTACCTATAGCATGGAACGTCTCTCGTCCAATCAGAAACAGCTAAATTACGCGCTATAACCCAATTGTTTTATAATCATATATCTTCATATATGGAGTTTAAAAGGGTTTGATTTTTTTTTGGGGGGGGGGGTCTGTCTGTTATATTGTTGTAATGTAGAGAAGCACATTTTCTGAAAAAACTACTTTTGGTATGCATGAGTAGGACTATATTTGAAAAGATGGTCTGCTCATGCACAGGAATGAATCACAACAGTGCAGACTACCTGCACCTTCTAGTGGAGGCATTTAAGCTCAGCTTGGCAGACACCACCCACTTCAACGCAGACCCTGCCCATGTGAAGGTCCCTCTGGATGGACTTCTGGCCAAAGACTACAGTCAGCAACGCGCCCAGCTCATTCAGATGGACAGGTGCGGTCAACACCAACTGAGTGGGTCTCCAGGCATGAAATAAGCATATGGGATTTTCATTACAAGCAAGTGGGGGCACACATTGTAAAACCACTAGACCATACGAAGCAAGCAGGGGCATGCCTGATAAAAGCGGCTTGATCATTAGAAGTCCAGTGCGAATTGATGGGAGGGTGTGTTCACAGCCTTGTCTTTCGTTCAGTGGATGAGATTTGTCGTGCCAAACAAGTGAGAGTAGCTGAGGAAGTGAATGAGCAGTATCCCCCAAATTAATTTTTCAACTATACCTATTCAAGTAAAATATGCGTAGCGTACTTCATGCATAGCATCTCTTAAATGCCACCACTGCATGAGGTGTAGCGCAACGTTGCCCAACCCTGCAATTACTCTGTCTGTCCGTGCCAGGTACCAGCCAGTGTTGGGTACAGTGTGCTTACTTTAGATAGGACTGTTTACCCAACCCCTCCCCAGACTCAGGAACACCATCACACCCCCAACCCTCCCCGACCAGTGCTGTCTGTGTGTGAAAGAGAAAGAGAGAGAAGGGAGTGTGTTTATTGATCAGTCGTAAAACTAGACTTTAGACTCCCAGATTGCCATCACAAATACAGCCAGCTCATTCTTTCTGCTAACTTTGCCATCCAAAATATTTCAGTGTGGTTTGAAGGTGTACATTCTCAGGAAGGTTACAATGATAAAATTGCATTCATATAATGGCCCAAACCATGTCTTTCTAATGCCAGATTTAATATTCTCTGCTAGTACAACTACTGCTACAAAAAATGTATACCTGAAATTATACCTGTTCATGGAACAATCTTTCCCAAGTGTATCCAAAAACATAGCATTATTCAGATGCGGTGCATGACCAACTCCTATAAAACCCTCACTTGCATTCCTCCTCAGGGCAAGGGCTAGCAAAGAGCCGGGGATACCCAGAGGAAGCGAGACAGTGTATTTCTCCGTGGTGGACGGGGAAGGCAACGCCTGCTCTTTCGTCAACAGCAACTACATGGGCTTCGGGACAGGGCTTGTGCCTAAAGGCTGTGGGTTTTCTCTCCACGTAAGCACCCACTGATTGACTGTCTGTTTGAGCGTATTAATGCCATGATTTGGACCTGGTGGTGGTCAAAGGCAATGATTTTATTGTTAGTTTTACTGTTAGTCCTAAAAATGGACCTTGTGATCCTGTAATGGATGTTCATAGTCTATGAGAAGGATGTTCTCTTATTGGTGTTTCCACTGGGCTTCCCTTTCATAGTTGATGATTAACAACCCTGGCTGTGTATTAACATTTTTTATCGACATTGACATTTGAATGACTTCTTTGTTCATTTTGCGTAGCTATCTTCTATGGGTCAATTTCAGCACTGCAATATGCCTAAACCTTGGAATAGAAGTTAATTATTTTTAACATCACGCACATAGGCACCCATAAAACATTTAAGAGTATTAGGCTTAGGTGGTGGTGGGTGGGTGGGATGGGGTGTTGTGGGGGGGGGAGTGCGGGCACTTCCTGTTTTCAACATGAAATATTGCCAGTGGTAGAGTCCTCCACTGACCTCTCCTCTCCCCTGCCCCTCCTCCCTTCCTGCTTGCAGAACAGAGGTGCTCACTTCTCCCTGGATGCTAACCATGCTAACTGCATAGGCCCGGAGAAGAGGCCCTACCAGACCATTATCCCAGCCCTGCTGACGGAGGCCAGCTCCAACAGACTGCTTTGCTCGTTCGGGGTGATGGGGGCCTTCATGCAGCCCCAGGGGCATGTTCAGGTGGTGTGGCGCAGCTCTGCCTTTCTTCCAGTGGGTGGTGCTGGATCCTTTTGGATCATTTTCCCCCATATACTTTTAAAAGCTGTTCAGAAATTAAATAAAAAATGTGAGTGGATTAGAGTGGATAAGTGGTGAAAGTGGCAGAAACTGCAGAAATACATAGTTTTAGTGCTTAGGGAAATGATCATGTATGTGTTCTGTTTCTGTAGAGAAAGGCTCATTAAGGCTCATGAAGGCTCATTACAATCTCTCATGTGATTTTCCAATAGTATAATTGCAAGCTGGTAGTATAGCTTTGTTTAATGCATCATTATTTTAGTTTTTGCTACTTAAAGTGCACACTGGTGCTTGTTTTGTCCCATGATGTATCTGTCACCATATTTGCATGCATGACTACAGGTGCAGAGCGGTATACTGCATGATGCGAAGATAAGGCTGGACATGATGTGCTTCACTCTAGGCTACACTCACCCCAATTCATGACACTTCTATCTTCACTCCTCAGTATAGACAAATTGATAGAGAATGTGTTGTTATGGTCCCATGCGTGCAGTATCATATTGGTTGCGAATAAATGGAAACCTGTTGAAATTGTTGACACAATATAAACTCTAACAGACTCTCATGATTAAATTGAAAGTGTTGAAATGTGTCAACTCTTGAATGTGTATGCAGGTGTTGCTCAACATGCTGGAGTTTGGGATGAACCCCCAGCAGGCTCTGGACGCCCCACGTGTGTTTGTGCAGTATGATGCAGCCGGTAAGTCCTGCTCGGCCCAGTCCCAGAACATTCACAGGCCAACGGTTGTGCGGGGGGGAATGTTTGATCGCCATTGTTTCTGTGCAACTGCCGGTCCTGTGACAGACAGAGGGCAAATCCCTTTCTCACATGCCCCGAGGCTCCTGAGTTCAGCTGGGTACTTTACCAGAGTAACTTTAACCCACTGGCTCCTCTAAAACTCAAGTCATAGATGTCAGAGATTGGTGTGAATAGTAAGGAAGAGCCATACTGGTACGGAGGCACATCTGTAGCTTAGAGGTAATGAGTGATGTGGACTTAGAAGTAATCAGTGATGTGGGTTTACCGGAGAGCAGGAAGTGCCCAGAAGCACATCATTGGTTAAAGAGACTTGCAACATTGTGTTGTGTTGTGTTGTGTCTGTGGACCTCAGTAATACGGATTTGGGGATTTTTGGCAGAGGCCTCTCAAACGGTCGTGTTAACACTTAATGCTCCAGGTTGTTTACACAGTTTCAGCGGTCTCATGTGCACATACCAAGCAGGATTCACAAAAGTATACAGCATGATCTGTGGGGTATGCGCAGAGACCTCTAGCATAGTTGATGGGCTTCGGTGGTATTTTTATTAGATTGCATCATTTTTATGAAGTGTGGCATGTGTCCTGTAGGGACTGTATTATACTGTGTTGGTCATCTGTGACTAATAATGTGAAAATGTTGACATTATTTGACATAGGTAGCCCAGTCACTGAATGTGGTATATTCTACCCTTTACATGTTGATATTTCTGTTACCCGGCAGTAACTGTAAATTCAGCTGCTCTGCTATAGTAATTTATATTGTACTCTACACTTCAGCAGAAGATAGTCTAGTGTGGGTGGGTGTTCGCCCACTCTATTCAAAAACATTATGTAAGTGCTCTGTTGACTTGTGCAGTAGGGAACAAGCTCTATGTGTGCTGTGTTCTCTTACCAAACCGTAGTTAATATGTTCTGTATAATATACTGCATATCTATATATCTGCTATATTATATAAAATGAAATGTGTATCCATATATCTAATATATTCTGTTGAAATGTGTATCTACATATCTGATATATTATGATATAGAATGCATATCATGTTCTGTAATTCCTAATAATCGTGTGTGTGTGTGTGTGTGTGTGTGTGTGTGTGTTTTGGGGTTGTGCAGCTCAGCAGTGGCAACTCAGCCTGGAGACTGGCGTAGAGGAAAGAGTTGTGGAGGAGCTGAGGAGGCGGGGCCACGCAGTACACTGGCCAGTGGCAGGCCACGACCGGGCGCAGTTCGGCAGGGGTCAGGTCATCAGCATCGGAGCCTGGTGGGACCCTGCCTCCCCGCCCTCTGACCCCGCTCACAGGGTGCTCTGGGCAGGCTCAGACCCCAGGGCCGATGGGTGTGCTGTGGGTTACTAGATCTGCGTTCACATGGAGAGGCTTAGCCCCTAGAGGGTTTATATGCTCCGAAGGGGAGGGAGTGGGGCACGTGTGCCGAAGCTATGCTCTACAATACTGTGCATGTATTCTCTGCACCTAACAATGTGCAGTTTTAACCATTTTCATGAAGAAATAATTATGCTGCAATATTATGGATTTAATTACTGGCAATTATAAATGTTAAAATGATGAATAAAATGTGTAAATAAACTGATAAAAAAAATCAGGAGAAAAAGGCTTAGGAATGTATTGATATTCTGTGTGAATAGTTTTTATGTTAAACTTTTTAGAGCTATTTTGAATGAAATCATTCATTTTGCAAGTGTAATTTTACAGTGATAAATACATCAATATTTCTTACCACAAATGTTGGTTCTGTGTTTTTCGGAATGAAATGATTTCTCAAGCAACCGCACATTATTTTCCATGCTATTTTTAAGATGACATTTAAAAAGAAAGAGTCTCTGAAGACAACTAAACCATTTCACGACCATCTGTACAGTAATTGTTGGATTACATGAATGGGGATTTTATTTAAACTCTTATGAAAGGACATATTGTGAAGGATGACCAACTTGTTCCCTACTAAATTCTCTTTTGTTTTGTCCCAGACTGACTAAATGACGTTCATAATCTTAGGATGGGATATATATACATATACTGTATATACTAGAAAGGCCTTAAGAGGAATAGTTGAGCCACTTCCCCTTCTCAGATACTAATGTTCATCACTATTAATTTGGATGACTCATGCCAAACGTTTATCAAGACTTTGGAATTTGGCTATGAATTCCCGAGTTGGGAAATAGGCAGGGGGAGAGTTGGAACGCCGGTTGAACCTCTGACCCCTCTGACTCATTCCCATTCTCCACTTTCCTTTTCATTCTTACTTTTATTTTTTTCCGTTTTTTTTTTACACAGAAAAGGCCAAGCCCAGGTTTGGACTGAACACTGGAAAACCATTTCATGTCCAAACCTTTTATCAGCTTCACCCAGACTCCGTCAGTTGAAGGTGGTCTCCAGGGTGACATTTCTCTCTGTCTGGTGAGGTTCTAACAGGGGGTTCCTAACTAGCGCCTGGTACAGACACACCACAGGCTGGGAGCGAACACTCACTTAATGCTTTATCTTAAGTTATTTATAGACAGAAGGGGCCAACGCCCAATTGTCAACTTTAAACCACAGAAATGAGGAAGCATTCACTGCTGTCACATACACAATTTAGTGCTTACTCCTTCAGTCACTTCGGAGACAAGAGACTGTATTTTTCGACCAGGAGAAGATGTATGTGTTATTTATGAAACCTGAAGACCCCCTAAATAATACTCAACTAATCTGCTTCACCGACACCTGAAGCAAGAACAATTATTAGATAAGTTAATTTGTATTGAATTTTCACATGGACACACAGGAGTTCAGCCCGTTCATTCTCATTCACTTTGCATCTAGACTGGCATCAGATTCTGCAGCCCATAAACAACAGCCCACTCAAGCCATCTGCACTCGCCTGCATTGTACTGTGGATTTTTATCGTATAATGGTCCTTTTTTCCCATGGGTCACAGGCATAGTTCTGTTGCTCAAATCCCCTTGCTGAATAAGTTTTGTCAGCAATTACCATGAAAGCCAGCTGTATTTTCCAAGGAAAGTGAATAAACATTTGTGGGGCTTATGTAATCTATTCAGCCAGGGCAGAGTTTTTGCTCATTAGCCAGGCCCCCCTTCATTATGCCGGCTTACTGATGAGGGTAATCCAGGCTCATGGCCACTTGAGCAAACCTGGCCGTCGGACATTCCATTCCAGTGAATATGTACCTGTTTGTCAATAAAACAGTGGACATGTAGCTCGTGACTGCAATTTCATAGCTTGGCTGTTGTTTAGTTGGATTAGAAAGGGCCTGTTTAGACACACAGGTGTAGTGTGTGCTGTGCACCTGTGAGGCTGGGACACACCTCTGCTCTGTCATGTGTGACAGTCTGATGCCATCTTCTGTCGTGCTGGTGAAGTGTGTCCACAGCTTGATGATCATCGATCGTCTGCTGGGCTGGTTCATCTTGGTCATAACATACAATGTCACTGAATTTCCCTCGAAAATGTCATTGCACTCAGACAGTGACTAAATACTTTATGACTGCATGTGTGTTCATATATATCATATGCATGTACTCTTTTGGGGTGGTCCTAGTGTTTCTACCATTAACTAGCCCTTGTATTAATTAGGGTTAAAAAAAACAGTGCACTATACCATAGTACCACAGTGCACTACCACACTACCACTACCATGAATTTATCTGAAATAAGAGTTATCTGAAATTAGAGCAAAGTGTCATGAAAATCAGGAACCAGACATCGACTGCAACTTGCACTGTTTGTGAGAGAGCAATTATGAGTATTAGATTAGAAAGTACTGTCTTGTTTACCCAGAGGAGCTGTGGGAAAGCACATGCTCTGCGTTCTGTCACTCTGCCCTGGGGATTCATCCTTTCTGCTTGAATGCTTCCTCTTATTCCCTCTACCCTCCCTTGTCCCCCCTTTCTGTCTTCCCCCTCATGTTCCTCTCTTTCTCTCTCTCTCTCTCTCTCTTTGAAAGAGAGCCCCCTCTAGCCCCCTCCCTTCTCTCCTCTCTGTCTTCCCCCTCATGTTCTTCTCTCTCTCCTCTCTCTCTCTCTACCGCTCTCTCTGTCTCTTTCTCTTTCCCTTTCTCTCTCTCTCTCTCTCTCTCTCTCTCTCTCTCTCTCTCTCTCCCCTTCTCTCTCTCTTTCAATCCTCTAGCCCCCTACCTTCTCTCCTCTCTGTGGAAACAGTCACACTCGAGCCTGTCACCCCTCTTCCGCCTGTGGGGGTCACTCTGCCCAGAATGGAGCCTGTTGCGTCATATCCCTAGTCCCTCAGTCTTAGACTCAGGAGGTGGAGAGTCCACTTAAAAACCTACACACTCTCCTCAGGCCTCGCAGTTTCCTTCCTGGATTACAGCAGTGGACAGACCCTGGGAGAGCCCTTTTTTCCTCTCCTCGCCTCTTCTTCTTTCTTCTCTCTCTCTCTGTCTCTCTCAACGTACGAGAGCAATGTGCTCCTTCGGTTTTGCCCGATCCATGGGCTTTGCCCTCATCCCCTTGGCGATCTGCTGCATCGCGGCCAATGTTCTTCTGTTTTTCCCCGGAGGGGCCATGAACTATGTGCAGGACGGCCACATCTCTTGGTTCCCATGGCTTTTCATGGGAGTGGGTGGAGGAGGTGTAGCGGTAAGTGGATAAATGTTTGATACGTGTTCTAACATGGGGTAGGGATTGGGCTTTAGCTCTGTCTGGTTTGTTGTACTGTGCTGTTAGCTGCTCTCTAATAGTGTCTTTGAGATTCAGTGGCCCTTTAGATGTATGAGACATGAGTTTTGAAGTGTTAACCCTGAGGAGACCATGTTCACTATTTTATTTGTTGAACGTTACGTTACTGTTCATTTTTATATCTTTGTGAACTTATTAACTTAGGTATCCCCCCCCCCTGTGTGATGATTTAAAGGCACAATAAATGTAGCTTGACATTTTTTTGTAAATTCAATTTTCATACAATTTCAAAGTTGTAAATCTGTAATATGACAACGAATCACACATATTGTTCAAGACAAAATGGTTGATAACATTTTACCAGAATTCTGTGTGGAAGAGCATGAGATAGCTGAGAAACAAACTAGCGTGTTGTCTCCTGACATCAGTGTCACAGGGAGAGGATGTTTGTGGTGGATGTGTTTCCTTTGGATGAGATCATGGACTGAGTTTCTAAGAGTGAAGGGCTTTGAGCTAAATATCCTCTCTCTCTCTCTGCCCCCCCCCCCCCCCCCCTTGTATCTGTCTCTTTCCATGACTCTCTTTTTGTCTTTCCCATTGTTTTTCATCCTCTCATCTCCCATTTGTCTTTCCCTCCCTCCCTCCCCCCCCCCCCCCCCCTCTCTCTGTAGGTCTTCCTGCCTGCAGCTGTATTCCTGAGCATGGGGAAATGTGCTGCCAGCTGTGTCACTGATAGCTGTGCTGTGAGTAGTTATCGACCTCAGTGTGTCTGTGTGTGTGAGTTTGTGTATATGTGTTTGTTTGTGGGGCAGGTGATCATTTATGCACTGATTCAACCTCCACCATTTCATTTCAACCTAAGTGAGCCATTTGTGGACTGCCGAGGGGCTTTCGAACTTCATCTGTCCCATTCAGTGTGTGAAGCAAACACTTTCACACCCAGCCTCCCTGGTGAGGAGGCTGCAGCTGCGCCGGGCTGCACAGGGCTGCACGAGGGCTGCACGGGGCACTGTGGCCTTCTTGCATTCTGCTGCTGGGGCCGCTCTGATCCTGACTGACCTCTGGCGCTCTTCTTTTGTTTGCTTGTGACACAGATGTGCAGCTCAGTGCTGGCCTCGCTCGTGGGATTGGCCGGCTCCAGCTATTGCTTTGTTGTGTCGGCCTTGGCTTTGCTCAAGGGCCCCTACTGCTTCACCCTGATGGGATGGTCATTCCCTTTCGAGAATGAGAGTGGAAAGTACGTGCTTGAGGAACACCTCTTACATACTCAGCTGCTTGAGGCACTTCTATCAAATTTGTGACATGTAATCATGTGTGACTGACGTGTGTGACTGTCCTTCCCCACACAGCTACTTGTTTAACAGGGAGACCTGGTCTTCGTGCATCCAGCCTTCAAACATTGTGCAGTGGGACGTCACTCTGCTGTCCATCCTGCTGGGTCTTAGTGTCCTGGAGTTCATCATCTTGTTTCTACAGCTGGTGAATGGGGTGGTGAACGCTGTGTGCCGACCCTGCTGCTACAAGCAAGAGTACAGCCTCAATGCCTGAGCCTAATCCACCGTCCTGTTAGCCAGCCAGAGTCTGTGAAGAGGTGGGGGGGCAGGGGAGTCCACACAATTTAATGAGCCTCTCTTCTCTTTTCTGCAGACTTTTTCTGTAAGCTTGTGATCCATAGTTCTTATCCCAGGCATTTCTTGGACTTTTGGACCCCCCTCACAACATGCACCTGTTCGCATAAAAGGCCAAATGCACGTGAGATGCTGTAATTGGAACGCCTTCTCAGTAATTATCAACCTATTCGATTGGCTTCCTCTATCAGTTTGAGGGGGAGAACTATTTTCAGTATTCACTCCAGTTCACTGTATTAGAAATGAAGGTAGACATCCCAGGTGAATTTCTTCCAACGCAAGCCAAGGCATATTCACCTTGTGATATTCACAGATCATTTTATCCAAGAACAAGTTTTTTTGTATGATGTTCTGTTTGTTTTGTATTCTTGTTTCTCATTTTTAAGAGTCAAAGACAATGTATTGTAACTTATTTTTTAAATTCTTGATGTTAGATGTGTCGAAATGTACAATATTTTTATAATGTTTATGCTGTCCAATTAAATAAATATTTTCAGTCATTGCATACAATTCAAAAGATGGGCTGTGAACTTTGATTTTTTTTAAATACCTTTGTTTATGATTAAAAAAATAATTAAAACCGTAGAATTTCACACATTTTGATTTGATACTGAATATCAAAATTTTCAAAGAGTTTGGTTGACTAACAGAGCCAAGCTTCAGACTTAATGCTCCAACTTTGAATCGGACTGATGTTGTTTGAAAACCTCTGTATTTGCGCACAACTTTCCAGCATGAAGCAAAAAATCTATGGGGTTTGGGGAATGTCTCTGCTTACACAACAGGCCCAGTTGGCAGGAGTGGTGTGGACAGGGTGACTTTTGATCAGGCTCAACAGTAGTTTCTGCATCAATATGTTATCAGTGGTAACTGCTGTTTTGATTAACAGCATAATACAATCACAATCAGAGACTTTGAAAGTATCTTAAACCTTTTAAAATAACCATTTAAACAGTATTTGGGCCACCAGTCAACCAAGAGTGATACATTTGATAAAGATAACGCCTTAAGAATACTGTCAGGGACATCAGGACTCAGAGATAAAAGGAAACTGAATTTATTAATGGTCAGCCAGGTAACGGAAAAACAAACAAACTAAGGAAACAGGGATAATGCTCAGAGGATAATATGCTCACTGATAATACAAAACACAGGAGATCTTCATTTCAATAACCAAAAGTACCCAAGGAGTTCTAATAGACCAAAAATACAAAACACAGAAGTTTAGCTCTAAAGGATTTGAACACTGGGAACAAATTCAGAGCCACAGAAAGACTGGAGCACAGGAGCTCGGAAACAAAAAAAAATTTAGCACAACACATGGAACATGAGACACAGAACTGGTGAAGTCGGCGTTTTACATCCTAATACCAACGAGACCAGACAGAGAGTGAAGGGAGTGAGGAGTTTATATTGTATGAGTGAGAGGTGCAGATGATTGTGCAATCCGGAGATGGGGAAGGTGATTGAGGCAGGTGAGCGTAATCAGAATTTGTGTGATTGTGAAGGTGATTGAGGCAGGTGTGCAGAGTCAGGAAGGGGCATGGCAGGAGCAGGGCTCAGTGCTGACAAGACAAATACATAAACAATACACTAAAGGTAAATACGTTTATCTTGCTTGGACTGTGTGACTGCTATCAAAGTAATCCCTGCTTTACAGGGCCATTGTGTGGTTATGAAAGGTGAATGTGGGATTGCAACAGGCTCTTGCATCAGGCAGGGGAGAGCTTTCCCTCAAATCAGGGCTGGATAGAAGGTCATGGGTTCAACTCTGGCAGAGTTGCAGGCTAAAAGGGCTCTGCAAATTTCCAAAAACCGGTGTGACACCCTCCCCCCCCCCAGCCCCCACCCTCCCGCCATTGGACAGCAGCACGGCCTTTCCACCAATATATAAAAGCTGTGCTTCAGGAGAGACAAGCTGATGTCTGTGCCAAAATGGGGAGGCTAGACTGGACTGCGTTTATGTTCCTCTTGGGAGTGGGAGTCGTGTGCTGCACTCGGAGAGATTACTTCATAGGAATTAAGGAGGTTCAGTGGGATTATGCCCCCACGGGGATTAACCAGATTCAGAACAAAACCATCCAGGAGGACGAGTAAGTTTGCAAACAATTCCATGTTTGTCATGGCCGGCCAGACTACGTTCTTAAATATGTGCTTAATGTTTTCTCTTAGTGTGACATACTTTTCAAATGTATGTGGGTTAAATCCTATGGTTTAAGCTGAAAGGTGAAAGGACCTTAATCTTCATCCTTATCACATGTTGCAGTAACACTTTATTTGACAGGACTCTTATGAAAGTGTCATTTCACTCATGTCACAATGTCTGTCACTCAGTAGAGTCAGCTGTTCTAAGTTAACCATAATCTCATGAATTGGGTCACCTGAAGGTAATGTTCGTACATTGCTTCCATTGTAAGAGCTGCCGTTAGAGTTTTGTCAGAAGTAGAGTAGAGGCTTTGAGACTTTCACTCAAATTTCTAAACATTGAGAAAAGTATTGGAGTCACTTCATAGAAGCCATCATTTCTTTATCGCCTCCTTTATCTTTTGCATGCCAGTCTGTCTCATCGGTGACTTGCAATAATTGCTCCTGCTCTCTCCTCCAAATTCTGTATCTTTCAGAAATGCGCGCAAGTACCTGGAGAAGGGGGAAATGCGGATCGGACGCACTTACAAGAAAGCTGTGTACATGCAGTACACTGACGCCACCTACAGGCAGGAGGTGGAGAAGCCCAAGTGGCTGGGTTTCATGGGGCCCCTGATCAGTGCTGAGGAGGAGGACGTGGTCTACGTTCACCTGAAGAATATGGCCACCAGGACCTACTCCATACACCCGCATGGCTTCAGCTACAACAAAACCAGTGAAGGTGTGTAACTGGAGGCATGGGTCTCCCACCCAGCAGGGGTCAGGGGTCAAGACTTATTTGAATCCTCCCTCTAATCTTAAATATTTATCGATGCATGATGGATGGATGTATACATACTTACATGCATACACACATACATCTGTTGCAACATATAGATGAAGAAAAATACCTGTAAACAGTCACAGGTCATGGAAGCAGTTTTTTTGCACAAAGCAACACAACAAACCCTGGAAGTAGGACATAAGGGGGATTTTTTTATTTCACCATGTATTTATTGTGAAAAGTGGAGTATGTACATTTTTCTATATATTTTGACCAACTCGGCAATGTAACTCCGAACATTTGAACAATAATTTGCCATGCATTATGTACAAATAAAACCATATGTATATATTATGAATGTAAATTCAGTGTAAATAATCAAAGATCCCATTTCTGCCCCAGGTGCCCTGTACCCAGATGAAACTGGTGTAAGTGAGAAAGTTGACGATGGAATAGCTCCAGGGAAGAGCTACACTTACATCTGGACCCTGGATTCCTCTCATGCGCCCGGCAAAGATGACACCAACTGCCTGACCCGCGCCTATCACTCTCATGTCAATGCACCTAAGGACATGGCCTCAGGCCTGCTGGGACCGCTCATCATTTGTAAAAAGGGTACAATGACCATTTGAAATAAAAACCCGTTTGGCACTGCACAAATAATGGGCATGTTGTTAGCACAGCATAATAACTTGTATCCAAACTAAACTCCATCTACAGTGGAGACTACTACATACAGTAAATGTGTTAAATAAAATGACAATTTTTTTTTGAATGAAGTTAAACAGTTAAATTTGATTACAGATCATTACATCTAACATATGTTATATTCAGGAATATGCTTTCTCTCTCAGGTTCTCTGGATATCCATGGTGATAAGGACGGAGACTATCTGTATGCACTCATGTTTACTGTATCTGATGAAAACATGAGCTGGTACCTGGATGACAACATCAAGACGTACTGCACAGCCTCAAGCAAAGTGCACAAGGACGACGAGGCATTCCAGGCGAGCAATAAAAAACCTTGTAAGTCCACTTGACATGCACAGCACGTCAATTGATAGTAATCTTAAAAGTGACTATTACAGTCAATCTGTTTTGTTGCACTACTCCCCATCAATCATACTCAGTCAGATTACAGCAATCAAACAATATACATGTTAGACTTGACGGTACATAATCCTAATACCTAATCTAGCCATGTATCTTCTTGCGCCGTGTGGTGCTGCTGTACATTTCTCTTCTATCTGTGCTCTGCTACTGAATACCGCTAGTGTTTTGCTCTGAAAGCGACCAAAAGCTCACAATCCTTTTTATGTCTCCAGCGATTAATGGCTACATGTTTGGCAACCTGCCTGGCCTCAGCATGTGCATGGGAAACAAGATCAACTGGCACCTCCTGGGTATAGGTAACGAGATGGATGTCCATTCCATCCACTTCCACGGCCAAATACTGACCCACCTCGGCCACCACGTGGATACCATCAGCCTTTTCCCAGCATCCTTTGTGAACGTGATTATGGTAGCAGACAACCCTGGACAGTGGCTCATGGGCAGTGTAGTCAATGACTACGTAAAAGGTCTGTGGGATAGAGCACTCAAAAGCATCTGTGAACAGTGGCATGTCCACATCACAGACTTTGTTGAGATTGGATGGAACCATGTTTTCATGTTTTCAAATCTTCTATTCCCATTCTTTATTTAAACCTTTACTATGAAACTATATCCCCTTCTATTTGCAGATGGCATGCAAGCAATTTTTGAGATTAAGAAATGCTTCCCTGAAGTTCACAAACCCAGGCCTAACGGTGCGACCCGGCAGTACTACATTGCTGCTGAGGAGGCCATCTGGGACTACGGGCCCACACAGAAAAACCAGTACTCTGGATCACCTCTTAGGACAGATGAGTAGGTGCTGTTTGGTGATACACAATTGCACAAGAATATTTATAAATGGTTCAATAGTTTATGAATGTATACATTTATGCCTCTTCTCTTGTAATTAAAAAATAATAACATGCTGTTCATACGTCAGAACTATCTAACAACTGCCATAACTTTCAGTGATGCCGGAACTTTCTTTGAGATTGCTAATAACCGCATTGGGGGTAAATACAAAAAGGTGAGATATGTGGAATACACAGATGACAAGTTTACCAAACTCAAGGAGAGGACTGAACAGGAGCTGCATCTAGGAATCCTGGGTAAAATAGTCACTTTCATAATATTATTTAAACGTGGGTTGTCAATGTAAACACTGATGACGATTAAAATTAGCAGCAATAATTCAAAATATATATAACAAGCACAAAAAAAGAAACCCTATCATTAATTTGTTTTTAAGGCCCTGTGATCAGAGCGGAGGAGGAAGACACTATTAAGGTGACGTTCAAAAACAAAGCCTCACGCCCCTACACCATCCAACCCCATGGGGTCCAGTATCAGATAGAGGAGGATGGGACCCTCTACCACAATGTTCTGGAAGGTAATAAAGGAGTGCCAACAATAACAATGTGAAACAATCAAAAAAGTATTCATCAACATACAATTGAATGTTTACTGGACTTCTGCTTTGTATCATCCTGACAGAGTCTTACACTGCCAAAAAGCTACGTGAAATAAAAAAACAGCCAAGTAAGTAACACACTCTGCAGAGATACTTTTTGAACTGTGTGTTTGACAAGTTACGTACCCTTGTGTGAGTATGGCAAATGTGAGTTTCCCAGACAAGTGCTCTCAAAACAAACAAAGACAAGTTCAACGTCCACATGAGTTCATTGTCCTTTTTAGACGTGGACTTCAGATTTATGTTTTTAAATGATCAGCTGAGGTCAGTAGAGACACTGCCACCCAGTGGTACAGCACCCCTGTGGAGCAGAAAGCTATAAACTGTTTTATTATAACACATTAATAACTGCATTAAGCTTTACAGAGTTGCATTTATGACTATACTCACTTTAAAGTAAGCGTATATGATTTAGCATTTGACAGACTATGAAAACATGTTGCAGTGTCTCCTAGGCTTTCAGTATGTCTCATATATACATTCACCAATTTCCTTCACCCATAGGGATTGTCACACCCCCCCCTGCGGCCATGGTCCGCCCAGGCACCACTTACACGTACACCTGGTTCATCCCCAAAGGTGCGGGGCCCACTGCCAACGATGCCGACTGCATTAATTACCTGTACTACTCAGCAGTGGACCCAGTACATGACACCAACTCTGGACTGGTGGGGCCTCTGTTAGTTTGCAAACCCAAGGCCCTAAAGGCAGGAAAACAGGTAAACTATGTAAACTTATATTTCATCAGGCAAACAGTGTTGGCTGTCAGGAGCAATCAAGTATATGAGTTTGCTTAGTTTTATATGGGCAAGTTACACACCATTGTTATATTCAGCCTTTTGATATAAAGGGTTTCTTCGGCATGCAAAGTGTACATTCATTTGGGAATATTAATACGCTGCTTCAACTATTCCAGAAAAATGTTGATAAAGAGTTGATAAAGAGTGTTGATAAAGAAGTTTTATAGCACCATTGTTATATTCGGCCTTGTTATATAAAGGGTTTCTTCAGCATTCTTTGTGTGCATTAATTCCCAAAACTACATTTTGGAATATTAACAAGCTGCTTCAACCATTTACATTCCAGAAAAATGTTGATAAAGAGTTCCACTTACTGGCCAGTATCTTTGATGAGAATTTGAGCTGGTATTTGGACGATAACATCAAACTGTTCAGCAAATCTCCAAATACGGTCAAAAAACATGACGAGGATTTTCTGGAGTCAAACAAAATGCACTGTAAGTTATTTTCAGCAGTGATTCATCAATTAATATACTAAAACAACAAAAGGTTTTCATATTTATTTAACTAGTTTTAACTGCATACTTGAAATACATGAAATGCCCTTAAATAAAAAGGAGATAATGTCCTATTTCAACAGCCATCAATGGGTATATGTATGGTAACCTGCCTGGACTGAGCATGTGCAAAGGAGACAAGGTGTCCTGGCATCTCTCTGGGCTGGGCTCAGCTTTGGACATCCATGGCCTCCATTTCCAGGGCAACAGGTTCATCTACAAGGGCACCAGGAAAGACGTCCTCAACGTGTTCCCCCACATCTCACACACAGTGATGATGGAACCTGACAGCATGGGTAAATGTCTCATCTGATTGGTAATATTATATAGTAATTGGGTATTTATCTACAAACAATACTTAATTGGCTCATTCGTTCTGTGATACACATGTTATAAATATATATATATATATATATATATATATATATATATATATATATATATATATACACTGTATATTGTGTGAATGTTTGTGTATTTGTACAAGTGGATGAACACATTTATGTGTGTATAAGTATATACATTATACATACATTAACGGGTATGCGTGAAATGACTACAGGGCAGTTTGAGGTGTCGTGTAAGGTCGCTGACCATTACCAAGCTGGGATGAGGGCCAACTACACAGTGAATAAGTGCAGCGTGTTTAACCGGCAATCGGAGATCATGCTGCACCAGAGT
Source organism: Sprattus sprattus (assembly GCF_963457725.1). Taxonomy (NCBI): domain Eukaryota; kingdom Metazoa; phylum Chordata; class Actinopteri; order Clupeiformes; family Clupeidae; genus Sprattus; species Sprattus sprattus. The sequence goes on along the minus strand of NC_137921.1, from coordinate 43,159,331 downwards.
AAGTACTACATCGCAGCCGTGGAGGTGGAATGGGACTACTCCCCGAGCCGCACGTGGGAGGACGGACTGTACAAGGGACTCAAGGACAGGTACAAAAATTACACCCCTGGTGCCAGACAGACAGACAGACAGACAGACAGACAGACAGACAGACAGACAAACAAATCAGAGAGCATTGTTGCATTGTCACAGCAAACCACCAGTTATTTTCAATATGTAGAATATAGTTCCATTTTCTTTACATTGTAGTCAGTAGTTGATTGGAATGCTCCTCTGAAAACACTGATTTCACAACAGGAAGGGCTATGTGGTACAGATGCTTAACAGCCTGTCAGCAACACATAATGACAAAAACAACTGCTATCTCTTCTCCCCAGCCCAGGCAATGCTTTCCTGACCAAATTCATCGGCTCCAAGTACAAGAAGGTTGTGTACAAGGAGTACACTGACGACAAATTCACCAAGCTGAAGGAGAGAGCTGCTGACGAGGAGCACCTAGGAGTCATGGGTACATTCTGGCTTCAGTGATGTGTTATCCTGTCAGTGAAGATATGGCGTTTATGTTATGTTAGGTGGTCATTTGTGTTTTTGTGCCGTTGTTGACCTTAGGCCCAATGCTTCATGGCAATGTCGGGGAGAAAGTGAAGGTTGTCTTCAAGAACATGGCCACAAGACCCTATTCTATACATGCTCATGGAGTGAAGACTGACAGTCCTCAAGTTGTTGCAACTAAACCAGGTAAGATTACCTTGAACAATAGATGTACACAAAATACTAATAGTAACAAAATAACAATTAGAAACATTATTGTGTGGAGACCTCCTTACAGACATCTTCCAATTACTTTAGATCTCAACAGCAGAATTAAGTTTATTTTATTTATCATATTCATTACATACTGTATACTATAATATAATATATACTATAATAAATCACATTAAGTCTTTTGTTTTAGGTGAGACACACACATACACCTGGTACATCCCAAACACAGCTGGGCCCACCAAAGAACAGGAGGAGTGCAGTGTTGGGGCCTATTACTCCACAGTAGATGTAAACAAGGTAACGCCACATTGAATTATGGACTCTTTCTCTTCATTCACATATATGACTGTTTTGGTACCACCATGCACTGAATTTCAACCCTCCAAAACACTCCTCAGTGAAGGCAAATGAAAGCATACTGTATATAGGTGGGAAAACAATGATTACCGCAATGACTGCTTTTGCTCCCTTTTGAACCACGTTAAATATTTCCTGCTGATGAATATTCAGACTATCAAGCTGACAACTGACCTGCTCAGATTCTCAGTAAACCTAGGAAAATAAACCTGTTGACCCTTCTTCTTCCCCAGGATATGTACAGCGGTCTGATTGGTCCACTAGTGATATGTAGGCGGAGCTGGATGAGGAAGCTGGGATTGAAGAAGGAGATTGAGGAGTTTGCCCTGCTCTTTATGGTGTTCGATGAAAATCAGTCCTGGTACCTGGATGAAAACATCAAATCCCGTGTGAAAGACGCCAGCCCCAAACTGAAAGAAGATGAGGATTTCATAGAGAGCAACAAAATGCATGGTGTGTTTCATACCGCCATACTCCATTCAGAAGTGGCTTAGAGACATCCCAGTTAAAGAAAGTGTAACTCCTCAAATTGTTGTGTTCTTGGCAAAAAGTAACCATTGCACGGCTTGGTCGTTGTCTTTCATCTGCAGGGATCAACGGACTAGTATATGGTAATCTGAAAGGCCTCAAGATGGAGGTGGGCGATAAAGTATACTGGTACCTGATGGGCATGGGCAATGAAGTAGACATACACACAGCTCATTTCCATGGCCACAGCTTTGACTACAAGGTACAATACAATATCTCCCTTTGGCTTTAAAACTCTCTGCTCTGCTACTGAAGACAATGTGATATGTGTATAATATTATATTATAATGGGATATTCTCATCAGTCTTATTGCACATGAATCAGAGTTTAACACCACTGACTCTGAGCCTCTCTCTCCACAGCTGAGTGGCACCCACCGCACAGATGTCTTTGAGCTGTTCCCTGGCACCTTCCAGACAGTGGACATGAGGCCAAAGTACCCAGGCACCTGGATACTGCACTGCCACGTCACGGATCACATCATGGCTGGCATGGAGACCACCTACACGGTTCAGGAGAAGGGTGAGTCTGGGAAAACCAGTTTATTGACCAGGCCAGTCACAGGCTGTGTTTACAACTTTCTTACAAACTGCACAGTAGAGTAGTGTGAATAATATTACACACAACTGACTACCTTCGGTCCTAACTATTGCTGTTTGTTTTGTCTACAGAAAAGAAGAAGGGATTTTTTGGGCGCTAATGCAGAAACCACACACCCATATGTCACCCATGCACACTGCCATGTAAGATTTTATACACTGCTATACAAGATTAGATGTTATGCTCACTTTCTAAATAAACATGACTTGACATTTTAAAAGAAATGGTATGCAACAATTGAAGCATGTTTTTTTTTTTTTTAAAGTAAGTAACTAGTGCTAGTATCATCTTCGAATTAACTTTTCATGTCATTCCAAATAGCTGCATAGGCTATGCACTGTGCTATTCTGGGGTCTGTGCAAAAAAGCACAAAATCGATCTTAATCTCAAGGTGGGGCTGAATGCATCAGTTGCATTTTAAAGGAAGTTAGAGGAGGAAGTGAAAATGTCTTCACGCCATCACCCTTCACTGGGACAAACCTTATACAACTCAGCCTTAGCTATGAGCCATTTTAACTCTAGTCTTTAGATACTTTATAGTATAGTTACTCGCTCCACAACAAATTAAATAACATTGCAAGGCATTCTGACATTCCTAAAGTAAAAATCTCAGATATTAAAAGAAACGTGAGCAATAAAGTATTAAACAAACATTCACTTTCAATATTTAATCAAAGGCATTAAAAAATAAGAAAACCAAGGATTGTCTAAGTTGAACATAATTTTAAATAAGTCCATTGCAGCTGGGAAAAAGAGGTTAGAGAAGACACCCACCCCCCCCCCCCACACACACACACACAAACAACAACAACAACAACAACAACATGTCCAGTTAAATAGGAGTTTTGTAAACCTTATACTCAAAGCATGTATGTACCATATAGAGGGTATCAGTAAGTAGCATAGCAACCACAGTATCTCTGTGTACTGATTGTCTACTGATTGTCTGCGTGTAGTGTTTTAGTTTCAGTGATTCATACAGACACAGTGAGCTGTTGTCCTCCCATTCAGGAAGTGATTGTTTGGTAGTGTGCTCAATCAGTGGGCTGCCACCCTCATGCCATCAGGTTCCTCTGGCTACACTCCAGCAGGTGGGGCAGGAAGAAGTGTGCAGTGCCGTCATCCGGCAACAATTCCAGGAATTCCAAGGGATTCAGCTCCATGGCAACCACCACAAGCGTTTCTGTTTTTATATAAAAAAAGCAATATTTCTGACAAAAGCCATGTGGATGACATGGAATATAATGTTAAAACATATAGACCAATTATGGCCATGTTCAAGCGCAGACAACTTCCTCCTTATTTTCTTACATCATTTATGCTTCAGTGGGTTCACGTCTAAAGAAAATCCTATTTACTGATCAAATTCACTTGATATGCCAATGCAAAAAAAAAATCACAATTTCCCTTCTCCTTTCATGCCAGTAAGTTATATGGCATTCTAATGTGAAACAATTCATGCCATTCACAATCTTCTCATGAACTCCCTGAAACTCTCAGAAAAGTTCTCCATACCTCTCAGGGCAGTCAGTAAGATGCTGTTCTCGTCGCCTGCTGCTCTGGTTCTCTCACACAGCTCAGGGAACAGCTTCTGCCACCACAAAGCCTAGCAACAACAATGCTGAACATCAGTCAAACTTTCCAGGGCATTCTGGTATGCTTGACAAAAGGGTCCCAGGTTAACAAGTCCTCTAATTGAAAAAACAGTTAAATGGAAAAACAGTGGTGCATTTCACTGCTTAGTCACTGTAGGTAGTAAGCACACAAGGTTATCAACAACAGACTTTTGGAAAATAAGGTCAGCTACCATTTTCTCGTTCTTTAGCTCGTCGTGCGCAAATGAGATGATGGCCTGCGGGCAGCGGTCCAGCAGCCGCTCGATTGAGCTCTCGGTGTGTCCGAGCCGCGTGGCACACAGCACGTGCACACTCAGTCCCGCGTTGTCAGAGTCCGGCAGCTGCTCCAGGAGAGGCAGGATGGAGGACACGTCCAACGTGGGGCCACACAACAGAGACTACAGCACACACAGAAGAAGAGGGACACAGCTGAAAAGTCATACCTAAACCTTATCATATCTTTTAAACACCCTGGAGCTTCACTGAAAAGGTAGACAAAAAAAGACGTGCACAAGTGATAAAGCTATCAACCATGGCTTCAAACCTCCATGAAGCTCACCCCCCCCTAATTTAAGGTTGACATCCACTGATGGGCAATGGTAATGGGTACACATAGTCACCTGAAGCTTCTGAAGGTCCTCCTGGTAGGCCTGTGTGCTCCGTGTGTGCACGGGCGTCAGAATGCCCACCCAGGGGTAGAGCTGTCCGTAATGGACACAAGAGTTCATCTAATAAAACAAACATAGGTTGGATGCGTTTTGTTATGATGAATATTACAGACTGAATGACCAATCAACCTGCACACCCATCACAGGAGCTCTAGCTTTGGAGTTCCAGTAACTGATTCAAAAAATGTGTTTCATGGACAAGTACAGTATTTCCTCATGGGACATCTTATCAGCTCAAACACCTTTATAGACCTAGTAGACCAAAGGCCATAGACAGCAAGTTAGAAGCTGTTGGTCAGAAGCATTCACACATGTATGCATGTGTGAAACACAAAGTATGCAGCTGAGGAGTGAAACGCTGATATGAATTTGTATGATGGATAGGTGGTTATGCGTACATTCACTGCTAAATCTAGCTGGAGGAAGTGATGTGGTGGGTGTCTGTAGCTATGCCTGTGTCTGGGGAACAGGGTTCAGGAGAATGCAGGTGATTTATAGCTGTGGGTCCAGGTGTGGTGGGTGAGGTGTGGGTCCAGGTGTGGTGGGTGAGGTGTGGGTCCAGGTGTCCAGGTCAGAGGCTTACCAGGTCGTCTGCGGTCTTGAGCGGCCTGGCCCTTGGCTGCTGGCGGTGGGTGATGCGGTCGGTGTAGACGGAGGTGAGGCGGAACAGCAGCTCCTGAATGACTCCCTCCTGAGAGGAAGCCACAAGCAGGGCCTCCCAGAAGTCCACCAGCAGCTGTGGGGTATCAGGAGCCTCGGGGTGCTCTTTGCACAGCTCCTGGAGAACACAAGGGAACAACAATGGGTTCATTGAAAATACTAAATGTGAATGAAAATGGATTGATCACCTTAGCTGAATGATGTAAAAATGTACACCTTTTTAGCATTGCATGGATTTCCCTTTTACAAACACTGTATATCACTGTTATTGCAAAAGTCATTATATTAATAGCACTTCATGTTATAACCTTTAGAGGCACTGACCTGGAAGAAGAGGTCTGCCTCCTCCAGTTTGACTTTGCTGTTCTCATGCAGGGCCACGGCAGCTGCCACCAACAGGCCCTCCTGGGATTGGTGAAGGTGGCGGGCCAGTGGCGTGGGCACCACAGTCTTCCCCCGGCCCAGCAGCAGCAGCTTGGGCTCCTCAATGAAGCCATACACCTGCAGCATCTAAGAGCAGGTAGAACAGCACGAACACAAGCAGCAACGCTCTTAGCCTCTTAAAAAAAGGGACAGGGTAGTGTTTTGGCCAAATGTTCTTTGCCAGTGTAAAGACAAAATCCAAAACAATATGCCTCATTTGAGTGCTTGAAGTGATTCCAAAAACTCAAGTAACTTTACACACCAGCTCACTACAGAAGCAGTTTGTTTGCTGCAAGCACAGATGATTGTCTCAAAGAGTAAGAAATGGACTTCATCTTTCAGTCCTGAGCGGAGATCCACATGATAGAATAAAACGAAACCCTCTCCACCAAAGTGTGGTGCTCCTCACCTCCGCATGGCGCTCCATCTGCTGTTGGTATAGCTGCATGTCCCCCATGCGCAGCGCCAAGGAGGCCGTGGCCAGGGTGAGAGTGACGGAGGGGGCTCCAGCGGCCTCCAGCCGGTCCAGGTGGGCCAGGGCAAAGGCCGGGTCGCACTTCAGCATGAAGGGGCTGCTCACCACATGGGGCAGCTGGGCAGGCTCGGCCACGCTGAAGATATCCAGCACTGTGTTGGCAGCCTCCTGAGTAACAAAGTATAACAAAACAAAAATAAAGAGTGGATATAGCTAGGTGGAACTGCAGTTCTTAAAAAATCCAGATATTTTTTTAACTCATGAACATGTCAAGCCTGCTCTGCCCCCTCCTCACACAATACACAGCCTGATGGACTGTGTTTTGAGACTAGCCTGTGTGTTTATGTATGTGCATGCTAGTGTGTGTGATATCAAAAAGTAATGTTGCAAAAAGCAAGGCAAGCAATTGCAATATGAAGCTTGAAGAATCTTAGTATATTCTAATACAACCTTTTCAAACTCCTCCCCTCTGGTAGGCGCTACAGATCACTGTTCACCAAAACCTCCAGACACTGGAAAACCTACTGAACAGCTAACCCACTGTGGCACTGTGCAATAACCCTGGACCAATATAATAACCACTGTTCAATTATACTCGCAATCATATAAATGTATGTTATCCTCAAATACAATACACATCCCACCCTTACAGTATAACCGTCATACTCTTACTGTCTTATATTTATCCCTGCACTTCTTGCACTCTCCACTTCTTTGCACTGTTTGTTGTGTTACAATTCACAGCTCCTGTATTTAGCCATTCCTCCTTGTATATACTTTCTTAGACTTCTTCGACCATTGCACTGTTTGTGTTTTATTGTTTGTGCCTCTATTGTGATGTATATTCTGTGTAAGCACACTGAGAGCTACTTTACCAAGTCAAATTCCTTGTTTGTGTAAACTTACTAACTAAACCTGATTCTGAGATAGACATATGGAGCAAATACAGCCTCTGTTCAGGGTTGCATGGCTTGCCCCTTCACATACCTGACTGAGCTCCTCCATGTCTTCCTCATAGAGAGAGTGCCTGAGGAAGAAGATGAAGCCTTTGCCATAGTCCGGAGGGGAGTTTGCCGTGGCCACGTTCCTCTTGATCACCTCAGTAACCGACAGCCCGGACATTTTGTAGTACGGAAGTGCCAGATGGCAGTCCCTCTTGTCAAACCTATAATCCAAACAGATACAGTGCGTAAGGAAATACCCTGTGTAGATTAAGCTGGCAGCTTCCAACCTTAACTGTTGTTCCGAGATGGCTACAGAAATAAATCAGGCACACAAAACCCCTCCATCCTCCAGGACTGCTTTTAGAAGGTGGCTAAATTCAGTATCACATTTTCAATATACGGCACATCAAGCTACCTATTTCCCCAGGCTCTACAAAACACACTGGTATTTTATGAAATATGTTTATATTCTGTAACAGATCTCATACTTATGATCCATCACCAGGTCGACTATAAACTAATTATCCATATTGTTCAAACTGATATTAGTACACCAGTGAGGTTTAGCACTAGTATTTGGGACACTTGGACCCTCTGAGAGAGCGGTACCTGCTGTAGCAGTCCCCGAGCTGGGCACAGTTCTCCTCGAATGCCTGCTGGATCTGTGTCCTGTCTGTGGGCTCAATGAGGGGGTCTAGCAGCGAGGCACGCAGTAACAGGTGAGCCTCACTCAGGAGGTGGATGCAGCTCAGAGAGAAGGGGTCTGACAACTCATACTTCTTACTGTACTCCACCTGAGATCGGACACACATCTCATTACAATCATGGACACATTCCACTCAGCCATACAAATATTATATTAAACTAACCATCATCATTTATTAAGTCTATTTTTTCCCCCTCAACATTCTTACAGTGACTGTGCTCAAGAGTTAAACTATTTCAAATGAGAGGCTTGTGAACCTCTACAGAGAACAGTGACCTAATGGAGTATGTTCCTCTGATATAAAGTTAGATTACATTCATTCGTAATGGGACAGGAGTGTTATTTCTGCACAGGTTCCAATCTGACATTCATACAATTTTAATGCAAGGTCTTATCAATATGTTTCAGCCATTTGCCTATGTCTCAAAATAGCCATGTTTTCAGAGCATGAATTATCCATCAAAAAACATGCTCAACATCAGATTGCATTACCATCTCTCTGTAGAGGGCGAGACTTGAGACTGTGTTCACCACATACAGGTTCCACCCATGGCCACTCTCAGTTGGCTCCTTAGGCTTGGTGATGGAGGTCTTTCTAGAGCTGCAGTTAAGGAGACAAGAGCGAGATTTTTTATGGGACAGCCTTCCGTCAACGGAAACACTCGTGGAAGAAGACCAGGGGCCGTATTCACAAAGAATCTTAGGGCTAAAAGTAGCTCATAAGTGGCGAATTTAGGAGAAACTCCTAAAAATAATGGGCGTGTCAGTCTTAAATGTAGGACTCCTAATTTTTTTTACTAAGAGCAATTCACAAAATATTTTATCCCTAAAAGTAGCACCTAAGTCTAGGACAGCTTAAAACTCCTCATGAGGACTCCTAAGTCACTAAGACCTATTCACAAAAAATCGTAAGATGGCTGCAGCCGACTTGGAATTGATAAAAGACATTGCTTAAACCGTGAAGGTATTAATAATGTCGTAGAATTAGCGCGGGATGCAATGACGCCTTTAAACAACGATGTGTCCCGAAGTGAAATGTTTGGAAACATAAAGATAGGCTATTTGGCTTCGCGGAAAACGCAAATGACGACACTGGGGATCATCATTCAGCCGTTTAATTCATCAAACTATCAACGCACTGTAGACCCCACATCATCCAACAGTTGGATGTATATGACTTGTGCATTTCAACGCAGAGCGGTCTGCAGCAGGTTTTTGAGAACTTACCAGCTGGATGCCGCTGGGGTGACAGTGGCTATTGGTCCTGGGACCAGTAGGCTTTCGCTGAGGCTATACGTTTCACGTTCGTTTCGCTTTGATCAATTAAGATTGGAGGGCTTAAAGGGCCGCATGTGCTGATATTTGAAGTGGTCAAGGGCTGGAAATATAATAGCCTTACAGTTTGCTGGGTGCTTTAATTATTACTGCCTTGATTACATGCAATTGCCATATTTTATATTGATCGCTTTATATTTCTCTTAACGTGCAAAGTGTCATTCCCGTTGGATGCACAAACTTGTCATCATGCGTGTGCATTCTGCTAACTGCACTGTCCACAACTATTTAATATGACTTAATTTGAAGCCTAGGTTATTCTCTTATTTTCAGTCGATATAGTGGGATTGTTAGAGAGACGTCACGAATGAGTTTTTAATGAGAGAGCCTGTCAACAACCAATCACCGTCCTCACCCCTTCTAAACTCGTGCATGAGAAGCGACGTCATCCATAGCAACGGAGTTTTTATCTTAAGCTTAGGAGTTGGTATTATCCTTAGTATGAGTAGGTCTCAGAGCCGTTGTGAATCACTTTTAAGAAATTACTCCTACGTAAAAGGTTTTAGCGCGAGTTAGGAGCACTCCTAGTGGTAAGATAAAAGGCTTTGTGAATACGGCCCCAGAGCTACTACAATTTGTAATCTCAATCTGTTTTAGACAGAAAGACATTCACCAAAGATTAGTTTTACAACAATAGTTATTGAGATTGCTAAGATTAGCCAAGCTGTTTGTCCTACCTGTGAATGTGTTTTGGGGACATTAAGAGTCACTTAGTAAATACTGGTGTCTAAAGCAATTATAACAAAGAAATGGCATGATAATTAACATCTAATGCCAAGCTGATTAACAATAGCTAAATAAGATCAAGATCTTGTGACTTCCCATGGAACTACCCTGCAACATCAACAGACTTAGTTTAACAAGTAGGTAGACATGTAAACAACATACTTTAGCTGATTGAAACCATACCTAGTCTGGCTTACTTCCCTGACAAATGCCAGTACCTCCCCCCACATTCCAAAATGACATTAGTCACACCAGAGGTCATCTCCACTACATACAGTTTATCTACTTGTCTTGAGTCTTGAGGATGCAATGAGCACTTTTCCCAATTATGTTCCCGAAGGAAGAACCTTCACTGGATAACAATGAGCTCAAAAGCTCATTTGTTGGGAAAAAAATCTAAAGTGCATGACTGGGCGGTTTAGTAGTTTAATGTTATAAGTGTGTGTATGTGTGTGTGTGTGTGTGTGTGTGTGCGTGGTAAGGGGCTGTAGAAGGAAACTCAGGGACAGAGGAATTCAGTTTGGCTTTCCTTGACGCACATAGCCAGTAGCGCGGGCAGGCACACACACACACACACACACACACACACACACACACACACACACACACACACACACACACACACACACACACACACACACACACACACACACACACACACACACACACACACACACACACACACACACACACACACACACACTCTCTCTCTCTCTCTCTCTCTCTCTCTCTCTCTTTGCCTACTGACCTTCCGGCTGCTGATCTCAATGTGTCCATGAGCCAGTTGTGTGAATCACTGCAACCCACAGACACAAGCATTACGACTAAAGAGATCAGAGACGACTTGCTGACACACACCATATTAACTGCATCAGTTATCATGGATTGCCTTGGTGTCGAATACTACGCCAAGGCAAAGCATACAGCACGGTTTCATCTGTGGGTTTTTCCTTGTTAGATGGCTTAAGTATTTACAGACAGCTTCCCCCCTCCTTCCTCCTTGCTGTGAAATTCCCTCCAAGCTGAGGGCTTTAATAAGGGGAATGTGGGTCATTGTGAAGAAAACCATCACATGACCACGAGGAACCTCCAACAAAACCACCAGAGCGCAACAGACCACTTGGAATATTTTTGAACGGGACACACAACAGTGCTGTTCTCGCCAGGTTAGACCACACACGGGTTAATGATCCACACGTCCGGGGAGACAGTTAATGGAGAGTTTAGGGGGATAGGAATTACCAAGGGATCAGGGACGGCGGGAAGCCATGGGACTTACAGGAAGGACCTGGATAGAAGGCTCTCCAAAGCAGGGTTGCTGGACGGCTCTATACCTACCGCTAGCAAAATCCCCGTTAGAGTTTTGTGATCTTTTGATTCGCTAAAACAAGATTTGCAATTGGTTACCTACATGTACACAGGACAAGATACAGGGCACTGAAGGAAAAACAAAATACACAAGGGATGTCATCAAATAATGCTATTCTCTTCCTCTATGAGTGGTAAGCTTGCTGTCCAAGGCGGACATAAGCCAAAACCCAAGTACTGAACACAGAATGAACTGGGAATGGTGACTGAACATGAGTGTGACCTACAGGCTTTTCCTGGCCGCTCTCTCCACATCCTCTTTGCTCTCCACATCTGCTGCCGTCAGAAGGACAATGTGGTTCCTATCATGGCAAAGGGCCTTCAGACCAATGAAGAGCTGGATGCGCAATGCACAAACCTCCATGGTGAAGGGAGGACAAGCCTAGACAAACACACACACACAAAAGTTATCCAAATAGCAGTGCAATTCAGGCCCTCTAATCTAATCAAGACCAGGGGCAGCACACACATTCAGGGGACACTGCAGCTTCAAAATTCAATGTATGCTGTATAGTTCTCCTAGCTGGTCTTGCTCTGTGGAGGGCAAATTCCACAGCATCTGTTAAGGCCATATATGGTGAACGCTGATCTTAACTGAGTGTAGATGATTCCAGTTAGAGGTTTTCTACAGATGACCTAAAATGAGGTTAACAGAACTGGGCTGCTGCTGTTTGGTTTGCGTCCCTCACTGAAATAAGTGAAGCTGTAGGAAGAGTTGTTAAAGAGACTTTTGTATTTTCACATGTCAACAGGATGCAGGCATGAGCTACAATAAGATTTTTCCCTTTAACCTTTTCCAATTTTCCTTGTAATTTTGAGCTTATTTTTCTATTGCCATCATGTTCACAAAGCTATGGTCAACTAGCTGACATTATTCATTTTTTTCACAGAGTGGGAGTGTAGCAATGTCTCTTCAGAAATGCCCCATCCCCCCCCCCCCCCCCCCCCCCCCATTCACATCAACCTGTACCACCTTTTAATCTCTCAACATCCTAGCCGACCTTGGCATGAGACTCAGCAAAGCTATACTTGCACATTTGCTAGGATAATCATACGGAACCCAGTGACCACAGACTTGCTGCTGCAGCAGCAGTGTAGAGGTCACTCCACTGTCTTGTTCTGTCTTGAATACCCTTACACAGGAGACTCACCTTAATGGTGGTGTCGATGCAGAGGTCACTCGACTGTCTCATTCTGTCTTGAACACCCTCACACAGGAGACTCACCTTAATGGTGGTGTCGATGTAGGGGTCCTCAGCCCTGGCAGCCACCGCACTACAGCGTGCAGAGAAACACTGAAGGGCATTTCTGGGACAGGGCACAGGGACAGAAATCAACACACACACACTTTTCATTCAGTGCTACAGAAATACTAGTGAGGAGGAAAATAGACAAATGAAAGCTCTATCAAATAGAGCAAAAAAAACAAAACTATTTTTTTTCGTGACTGTTCATTTTAATGTAAGGGGTCATTGGGATTAAATCCCTAACATCCATTTTAAACTCTGGAGGAGTACTTCAGTCTTACTTGGTGATGACATGGAGGAAATGGCTACTGAGCACAGCCTGCTGGGCCTTCTCCGGGTACTGGTAGGCCGAGACCAGCTCCACTAGGCCTTTGATACTGTACATGTAGCCAGTGTTGGGCAGGGAGAAGAAGCAGAACACGCAGGCAGGATCAGGGGGTTTGGCCTCACCGGCAGTCTCCTGGTTACCTGACCGCCATTACCCATGATGATAAAGACGGAGAAAGATACAGACTTACAGTGAGATAGATGGACAAAATTATACATGGTTTGATAAGTTTGTACAATTCAGACAATGTGATAGGTGCTTACTAGTGAGCACTGGGTAGAGCTGCAGGGAATGCAGACATGTATCCTCCACACTGTTGCCTTGGAAGAAATCAGGAGCAAAGCGCCTGGGTGGGTGAAAGTAGATTTGTTACAGAGCTGTTTCACGGAGGATGCCACTACTACTGAGCTGCTCAGTAACGTCTCTTCCTGCGAATCCCTAGTTGTGGCCATTAAGATCATTATATAAATCAATATACAATCAATATATAAATCAGGTCATACAATATAACAAGTATAAAGAATACTAGTAATGAGTATCACATGTGATGCATGACCATCAAAGGCATTCATGCTGGAGACCCACCTATATAAGATGTAGGTCACGCCTGTGTCGAAGCGGGACTCACTCTCCACACCAGTCCACTCCAGAGTAACACATACGCCACAGTCCTTGGCCTGTTCCCCCAGCATCTCCAGATGCTTTGGGAACATGAAGAAGTCATCTGGCTCCCTTTTCATCTCTGGACAAAGAATATTTAACAAAAATGATGCAAAAACAACTATGGTCACCTCCAACATGGCACTGTTTGCACATCACAGATAAGAGCTAGCTTGGTCTACTACACAAACACAGTAACTTTATCATTTGTCTGGACTATTTCACAGATTCAGATAAGAGAACCATCGCTTAAGATTTGGTTGGAACAGCAGTGACAATTGCTGTGTGTAGTGAAGCTTTACCATTGTCATCCATACCAGAGTCGCTGACATTGAGCCTGTCCTTTCGGGAAATCATGTCTTTTGGGACCAGGGCATGCAGTTGCAACTCCTGGTCTTCCTCCTCCTCCTTCTTCTGCTGCTGCTGCTCCTTCCCAATTTGGGGCTTCTGCAGCTGAAACACCAGGACCTCCAGATCAGCCTGCATGGCCACGTAGCCGGCGCACAGGGATACCTGCGAGGGCGTCCATCCTGGGATATGGAGGATGAGGAGACGCTCGAAATCCAGCACAGAGAGGCGGTCGTTTAGCACCTGTCGTCGTAAGGTGAACAGAACCAAGGTTTTGGCACAGCCCACTAGCAGGTCTCCCGTGAGAGGGCAACAGGCCATACAGAGAGGGGTCTCGAAAAGCGGGATTTCGATTATCTCCATCTGCTCCTTAGGAATGCCTCGGAGCGACGCAGAACCTCGTAGGAAATGGCCAAGCAACCGGACACCCACTCGCGTTTTCTCGGCCGCCTGGTAACGCCAGTTGGTATAAGCACGGAGGTAAGTGGCCTTATTTTTTTCCTCGATGGTAACAAGATAGTCTCCTGTAGAACAAAGTAATGACGAATATTAGGTTTCTTTCAGAGGAAATGGTTTTAACTGCACTTAAATAACTAAAGGGAAACGGTTACTTATATTTGTTTACACAACTTGATAGAAAACGTAATGTCATAATTAGACTTCTATAAGTAGAGAAAAATGTAGATATTTTGAGAAACCACTGATTTGCTGCAAACACAGCAAATAAGCTTTCAACAAGTTACTTTAGCAGTACAAAACACTTCTGTCTTGGATTACCTGTTTGACTGTGTAATATGCTATGGACTGTTCCCATTGTCGCAAATCGACAGATGAGAGGGCATCCTTCCTCTTGCATGTTGTACGCTTCGATCTTACATCCTCCGGCAGAGACGACGAAAAGAGCATCCCCGCCGCAACAAACTGGCCCGGGCTCTTGCTCGGTGGGAACAATGTGTTGGGATGCAAACGGATGGCAGTTATAAACATGAACCATTTTGTCTTATTGTACCGCGCTTCCAAGCAGAAACAGTGTTGATGGCAAGCCTACATAGTTCAGTCGCAGCGAAATAATCGCGTGTTTGTCCTTCACATGTAACCGGGTTGTAGTCCATGCACTACCACTTTCAGTCTGATCAATATCACATGTTCAGTCGTCTTGTGATGATCAGGCAGAAAACGTTGCGGTGATTGCCCTATCAAGATCCACTTCCTGCTTGACCAAAAACTATATTACGATAATAGATCTATTATCATTCTATGCGCTTTAAGATTATGATAATTTAGAGGATATCTGACCTCTTACTTATTCTCCATTCGAACCTCCTCAGTTAGACGATGGGGTTAGTTCCTGATTAGGGTACAGCGTGAAAGCGCTTCCCCTGCCGCGTATTCATTGGCCAGTCAATCTGTCAGACATTTCATTGGTTATGTACAAGGTTCCTGTGAACGCCACACATTCCGCAGCCATACGGAATACATTTCACCAGTGAATGCTTGCCTAAAACCACTTCTAACAAACACCAAAAGCACAATCTGTCTAATTCACATGGGACTGACATATTTTTAAGCTGTTCAATTGGTAAATAGTAAATGCAGTCATGTTGTATGGTTGTGTCAAAGACAGTGATGTGTAGGCCTATTGCTTGTGTCGGCCGTCTGTTGTATTTCTGTCATTCGGCTGGTCCTGAATATTTGGGACAAAACGCCGTCTGACTTGTCGCTACATTTGAGCATGGTAGCCTACTTGGATGAGTGGGAATAAACTCAAAAGATGATACCATGGCCTATACATAATAATTTATAAGAAAAGGAAGCCTTCATAAAAGGCTACTGGGGTTTTTGTTTGCCTCTGTATAAATGTTCATATCTCCTCACCTCTTCCGATGTATTTTCGTCGAAGACGACCTTAGAGAAGCCTACACCATGATGTATTTGTGTGTGGAAGTGGTCGTCGACTGTTTATTTACCTCCTCCCAATCTTGTTCTCCTCACACACAGTGAACGATGGTAGAGAGAGCAATCCTAAGGATGACAGAGAGGGGAATTCTAGCGATGGCAACCAACAGACATTGTATGGAGTCGGAGCTGCTTAACAACTTCTTATAATTCATCATCAAGAACCACTACAGAAGTGGAGGCGAATGTGGTCTGTACGGCCACTAAATCAACCGAGAGTAAACATGGTTCGTTGGAGTATGCTTTAATATATTGCAAACGGGATAGGCCTAAATGGTGGCAAAGAGCCTGCCTTCTTGATTTACTGCAATTGACTGCTACATTTGCCATTGTAGCTATAGGCTGTTTTCATATCGCTAAAGAACTGTGGGTGAGTATTGCCAACACACGTTTTCTACCTCGTCATTGTTGTTAGTTATCCATTCCATAAAAGACTCTTGATCATAGACTCTAAATGCATGGACAAAGAGCAACTGTCTGTTCTTAAAGTGCCCACCTTGTTGATGTACGGTGTTGATTTGAGTGGGGGTCTTATGCTCTCATCTGATTGGATGTTGTTTGTATACATGACGTTGCTGTACTGTATTTAAGCAGGTGCACATTAAATGATTGTTCTCTTTCTGGTAAAGTAATTCCGATGGCGAGTTGTGTGACCTATTCCTCCGTAAATGTATAGATAAGTAAACCGGTTATCCTACCCTAAGATGCACAACGCAACATACAGAATGCAGTAATGCTACTTTCACCATTGTAGCCATGCGATTCCCATATTGTTAACAGACCAACTATATGTTCTTTAATTATCATGAACAGCCCTCAACTGCCATCATGGCCATCGACAAAGGACTATCGCCATCCACCTCCTCATCACCTGAGGCCTCCCCCAAGCCATCCACCTCCTCATCATCTGAGGCCTCCCCCGAGCCATCCACCTCCTCATCACCTGAGGCCTCCCCCAAGCCATCCACCTCCTCATCACCTGAGGCCTCCCCCCAGCCATCCAACTCCTCATCACCTGAGGCCTTCGTCCAGGCAACCACTTCAGCTTCTGCGCTGCCCAGTTTGCCGGCTTTGTTCACCCCTTCCACCCCTCCAGCTGCAAAAAAAGAGGAAAAGAAAGGGGGAGCAGGATGACGGTGGCCTCGCCCGTGACAGGGCCGGTTTGAAGGAGCGCAGGCTGGCGCTATTAGGTACCATGTTGGGAGGAGATGAATTCGCCAGATTTGGCCAGACTGTGGGGAACATGATGAGGGCAGTGCCACCAGGGATACAGCGTACTGCGATGTCCAAGGTGGTCAACTATTTGCTTACGCAACAGGGCGTAGTCAGAGAGTTATTTTATTACTAGAAGTTTGTATTTTGCACCTTGTACTTTTGATAAACAGTTAGTTTGTATTTTGCACCTTGTACGTTTGCACTGTATTATTTCTTATTTTGCACATTATTTGTTTTATTACTTATTTTGTACCTGGCACTTTTCTTCCTTTGCAAATGTACAGTACCTTGTACTTTTCTTCTTTTATTACTTATTGTGCTACTTGTGGAGAACTACACCAGCCTTGACCACATCCAAGGCCTCCTCTGGAAGGAACTTAGGCGCACTCCAGAGAATTCTCCACCGTGCCGCCATGATACCAAAGGTATTTTCAATTACGCTCCTGGATCTGGAAAATCCGCTGCTCCCTGCTCAGATTTTCCCCTGATAATACAACAAAAAATGTGCGCCAACAAGAAGCAATGAATGTTTGGGTAGAAATTTGCCGAACTTTCCAGGGCTTGACAAAGCTCACTGCAATTTGGCTGTAACTCATTTAGCTGTTTCCACAGCTCCAACTCTGCATTCTCAACGGCCATTAGTTGTCCTTACTCCGATTTTATTTCCTGCCATACTTTGTCGGATAAGGACGAGGGGCGTAAGATACTGAAGCAAACCCTGAATATGCTGATCATAAAGTCAAATGACTCCATTCATTTGGACAGGGAGTTCGTAGTACCGCAATTTTTTGCGCGCCCCTCTGTCTGCAATTTCCCTATTGTAATATGCGTTCATAATATTGAATTACAGTGGCAATGCATGCGTCGTGCTGGGAACAGCGTGTGTCAGATAACTTTTGTAAGGGTTTGTTTGTGCTTTAATCACTATTCGTTTGTTTGTGCCTTGTGCACTGGCCAGGCTCAGCGCATGATTTCACACTCTCTCTCTTTTTCTTCTTCTCGTGTAGCAGAAGGTACGCACAGTGCGTACAGCCGTACGGCTGCAGGCACCGCTGGTTTGTGACATACCTGGAAATGGACGCATGAAGTTGTTGTGCAGAGGAAAAGCATCATCAGCGACAATCAGTTACTCCACCAATTCTTCTGTTGGTGAATTGCTTTGCGACACGCCCAACCCTTGGAGAACCATAAATTAAAACAAGTCCATCGACACAACTGCTCAAAGGGGTGCAGCCGCAGTCGCAGAACCAAAAATCGGCCTTTAGGGTAAAAAATTACCTTCTGTTGGAGTGGCTTACGCAATAGTTTGATTCTGGGAATGTTAATTGGTTTGTCGCTGATGATGCATTAATTGACTGATTAACTAGACGTAACGCAAAGCGTTACAAAATATGACCGCCGAACTGTTCAGTAGGTTTTGGCACAGAATGAGTCATGGTTGTCAGTGTGTTTGTGTGTTTTTATGTGTTTTGTGTGTGTAAATTGGTTTGTGTTTCATTTTTATGTATTAAAGGAATTATTTGTGCATGCGTACATATGTCTACTGTGTGTGTATGTGTGCATACGAATGTCTACTGTGTATGTGTGTGTATCTGTTGCAGTTTTGACCATGCATTATGGTGCAGTTTTGACCATGTCAGCCAGAGATACCTGCAATTACATCACCTCATGTTTGCTTTTTCATTTTTAAGTAGGTGGCGCTATACATAAAATGAGTGGTTATGGGATGGGTTGACATGGCCCCTTTAGACAAACATACAAAAAACATGTGGCCCTCCTAAGCCCTACAGTTCTCGGGGTATTCGTAGAAAACTGTGTCAGTCCACCTACAGGCCAGTAGGTGTACACTGTACAGTCACATAAAAAAAATAAAAATATTGTATGGCCCCCCATGGACAAAATTGCACGAAACTTGGCATGCATTCAGAGGGTCTCATAATGATCCAACACTTTCAATTTCGTGCACTTTCGACAATATATGCATAAGTTATAAGTGACTGGAGTTGTGAATAGTGCATAGTTTGAGGGTCTGCCACGCCCACACCCTTCAAACTTTGTAAAAGACTCTCATAACTTTTAATTCCCCATTGCTGAAGAGTAACCTGACCACGTTTGTAGGAATTACCATTAAATCTGTAGGAGGAGTTCAATCACATGCGAGGTGTGGAAACAAAGTGAAGTTTCCAACCACCAACAGGTGGCGCTATAGGTGATATCAGTCAGGCATATGTACGCGTTCGGGCCGGATCCACCATCCACCCTAAGACATTGTCTCTGGATCAAACAATGTACGCAACAGTTATAAGAGACTTTTTGTTTTGTGGCAAGCACTAACAAGTTGGCAAAGGGTCTGCCACGCCCACGCCTTCCGACTAATGAGAAAATCCAATATAAATTTTTGTCGCCCATGGCTGAAGAGTTGCCGGACCACATTTCAAGGAGTTACCATTAAAGCTGTCGGAGGAGTTCGATCAGATGCGAGGTGTGCAAACGCCGTCAAAACGCATCTTCCACTCGAAATGGCCGACTCCCTGTGGACCTGCCACCATGGCGACGAGAGACTTTTCGATGCGTCCAAGCATGATAAAGACGTGTACCGAATGTGTTTTACAACACTCCATTTTTGCTTTTTCATGTGTAACTAGGTGGCGCTATACATGAAATAAGTGGTAGTGGAATGGTTGACGTGGCCTCTTAAGACCGTCATACAAAAAAAAATGTGGTCCTCCTAAGCCCTACGGTTTTCGACTTATTCACAGAAAACTTAATCGCCCCACCCTCTCAGGGCTCCAGTCCGACCGAGGTGCAACGGATCAAAACGAAAATCAATGGTTCCACGCTAATCTAGTGGGGCTACATGTCCACCAAATTTCGTGCACCCCAGGGTTTCAGTGTCCCGGGAATCGTTGACAGAAAATCGGCCGGCTAAAAAAGAAAAAAAAAAACAACGACTAAACCTATATGTCATATAGGCGGTCATAATAATGCAAATCATGGTGCCCTGGTGTTCTCTTTCTTTTCTGCTTAGCATCAGTTTGCAGGATCCTCATATGTCATAGAAGAATCCTAACATGTACAAAACCCCTTCACAGGCTTCTCATAACTTTTTTATAGTTGATTTTAACATTATTCACCTCTTTTATAAACGCTATAAAAGCTATAGCCAACACTAAACTGATCTCTCAGAAACTCTGCAACCTATTCTATTCTGTGCCGTTAGTGCTGTAAGTGTTATGCTATCAACCACTCATTTTTGCAAGGACAAAAAGAGATTGCTGGCAGATGTTGACACAACACACAATAACTCAACACTGTCTGCTGGGCAGATGTTGACACAACTGCTGCTCTGATGAGGCATTGACCCTGAATAGAGCCTGTTTAAGTATTCTTCCAATGTGATTGATGCCAGTCACAAACATGCCATGAATAAATTACCATAATTAAGAAAACCACTGACATGCTGACAGTATACCATACTTGTGGTGAGAGAATTCTGAGATGTATTTCCCCAGAGAACCTCGAGATGAACATTTTCTGATCTGTTCAACATGTAAATGAGTTGGTCAGACCCCCATTGAATTCTGTTCCATGGTTTCCCTCTTATTAACCTCATCTGGGCGGTAAAAATAATCACTGGAATGGATTTATTTATGGCCACCGTGGTCAGAGCACGTCATGACACAAACAAACCTCAAGGAGGCACTAAAGTAAATGCTGAACATTTTGTGAGGTCAGCTGCCTTTGTGTGTCATAGTTAAAAGCCACATCCACAATGTTCTCCTATGAGAAATAATAGTAAAAATATACTTTGGTTCTCTGGGGTTAAGCTCTAAATGTATTTTCTGGTTTGAAAGCATGTAATGGAACTCAATAGAACCAGGGAAGAACCAGTTTAACTATTTAGTTACTCATTTGATTAGGTTTTTTCCCCTCAAGTTGTTTAACTGAAAGGTTTTTCTTGGTACATCATTAAAGGAATAGTATTGATTAATGGTTTTGTCTGACCAATTCACATCAAGGATACTTTTTTCACTTATTCACTTTATTCAACAGTTCACTTTCATCACTTACAGTACAGACTAGGTACAAGTCTATTCTCAAGGTAGGGTGTGATCTAGTCATGCTGCGATCTTAAAGAGTGGATCTTGGGTAAGGAGCTCGTAAACCAGTGTGAGCTGGGCTGGGGCTTCCATGGGGCACTCGGCAGACAGGGTGGTGGGGAAGGGTTTGATAGCTGGCTCTCTCTCTCCGGGGATTTCGGGGTCTGGGTGGAGGGCCAGGGTGGTGGGCTTCTCTCCTTCGGCGACTGGCTGGTCAGGGAAGGCAGGCAGAATCATGGGCTTGTCCATGGAGGCCACAACATTCACAAAACCCTCAGGGCGCCTGGCCACCTTGTGCTCGTGGTCGTGCTCGTGGTGGTGATGGTGGTGCTCGTGCTCGTGCAGGTGGCGGTGCTTGTGCTCGTGGTCGAGGGCCAGCTCGTGGTCGTGATCGTGGGTCTCCTCCTGGCCGTGTGCGTACTTGTGGTGCACCTGGTCGCCCTTGTCCTGGGTGTGGTCGTGGGCCTTGACGTGGTGCGAGTGGGCGTGGTCGTGCCCGTGCCCGTGGTCGTGGGAGTGAGCATGCCCATGGCCCTGGCCGTGCTCATGGGTGTGGTGGTGGGTGTGTCCATCCTCATGCCCGTCATGGGCATGATCGTGCCCGTGAGCGTGGTCAAGGCCATCAGCGTGGTCGTGGCCTTGCCCGCCATGAGAGTGCTCGTGCTTGTGAACAGTAGTATGGTCGTGCTCGTGGTCGTGACCCAGGCTCCGGTCGAGTTTAGTAGCATCGTGGCTGTGGTCCAGCTCACCTCCCTGCTGGTGTTTCTGTTTCTCCTTCTCTGAACCCTGCAGACCAAGAAGATTCCCTAAAACCTCAGTATTCCATAGATAACCTCAGTTTTCCATAGATAACCTAAATGCAATGTTTAATTTTATGAATCTGGACTGATTGGAAAACGGCTGTTTATATCACTAATAATGAAGAAATATAAAAAACTTATGAACAAATGCTGTGTTTTTGTTGCACACCTACAGAAAATGTATTGCAAGGTAATGAAGGTAAGAAGAACTAAAATTAACATTACAGACACCAGCTATGTAAGAGCTAAGTCTCCTGTGGAAAAAGTTTACCCCTCGTGTTATTGACTGACTAGAACTTTTTCAATTTCGACAAATCCAAAGTTCGGTGAGCCTTATCTTTTTTTTCTTGGAATTGTTTACCTCTGGTTCAAAGATGTCACACTCAACAGTGATGTCCTCATCACCTGTGGGAGCATGGCTGTGGGATGCTCTGCAGAGGCCTTTGTGCTGTGGAGAGAGGAATTAGGATTAGACATCTGTCCAAAACAGGGAATAATGCATGACACACAAAACGAACGACCATTCCATTGGTCATCATAAGCTTTAGCTATATCTCTGCCGAAACTCAGCCGGGTGACACTCACCGCAAATTCACAGGACATCATTTCACACTTGGCAATGTCCGCAAGGTCAGTGGTGTTGTCACAGGCAGTCTCCTGAATGGTGAACTCCACATTGTAGAATGTGGCCATGCCAGACTGCAGCAAAGAGAGACATGTGCCAATAAGTATGTGCATAAGAACAGGGACGCCATTTACATGTTATTCCATTTATATGTTACATGTGCTTCTTCTGTATACCGAGTAGGTTGCCTTGGTGACATTCAGAGGGACAAAGTAGTTTGAGAGTCCGCTCTCTTTGTTGAACTTCTCCATGGCCATCTTCATGGTCTTCAAATTTTCCTCATCAGCTAAATCATTTGCAGTTGGGCAGTCTGGGCATCTCTCAGTGATTTTTGACGAGGGAACTGTCAAAAGAACAGAAGTACCAAAAATCAGTGGGATCCCAAATACTTTTTTGCTTTAATTTTATAAATAAATAAATCTGTGCATGCGTAGTCAGTCAGTATGTCAGCCATGAACTCACCCTTTACCGTTTATGTGTCTGCATGTGTGTTTGTGCTGTGTGTGTGTGCATGTATATGTGTGCTGTGTGTGTGTATTGTTGATATAGCATGTAGTGTTATCTTGATTCTGATAGTAACCACATACCTGGCCTAATGGTGCATGCATATTTGTAGAGACGAACCACCCTCATTATCCTGTTCATGAAAATTGTGGCTTTGCACTGACCATACACCTGGGTGGGGAACAAAACAGCAAATGTGAGATTAGGGGTACACATTATTATCACTATTTGCTATCATTATCTATCTAAGACTGACATGACACCCTGGTGAAAATGTATATCCTGTATAACTGTTATCACAGAGTAACAATGGGAAGATGTATTCATCATATTCCTAAACATATTAAATGAGTTAGTTGCAATAATCACTCATTTACTGCATACTAGTAGCAAAAGAGCAGATTTGTGTACAGGAAGCTCATCCTCACCGGGCTGTCATCATCCTGTCTCACAGCACAGTCCTTGTAGCTCTTCTTGCTGAGCACGTGGCACTTGGTCTCTTCCACATCAAGAGTCAGGTAAAAGACAATACCATTCTCACCCTGGGATAAATGAATCAGAGAAACAACAAAAGACATGAATGAAGCAATATTCAATACATATTAATTTTCCATTGTTATGGAATTATATATAGTTGTTTTCATTGTTTTAGTTTGTATACATTGATTTGTATTTGTTAAGTACTGGTTATGTTGATGGCAACAGGACTCGTTTGCAATAGACAAACATGAAGTGAAGTTGTTTCAGATAATGTACCTCATCAATTATTAACTCAGCCTATTTGTACACAAACACAAACACAGAATACTTTTTGTAATTATGACGTGCTCAATAACCACAGCACTGAACATTCAAACAAAGCAGCTTAAGCTCCTGCACTATTTTAAGCAGAACTTTAAAATTGGTATTTCTATACTGTACATTTACTCACATGCTTCATCTGGTGTACATTGCTCAGGCGGTTCAGTCCGAAAATGTAGCCCTCGCTGCGGTCTGCATTGATCTTGTTCAGGGCCTGGCCGGCTGCCCCTAAAGCAACAGCGTCCTTGCAGGAACCAGGAGTCAGCACGTCCACTGGGGCCCCGTGGGCACAGGCGATGGCCAACAGCAACAGCACACACTGCTTCATAGTGGAGCTTCTCTCTCTCTGACACACACTCACACACTCACACCAACGCACCTCACTACTGAGAGTAAGAAGAGGGGCTAGTGCTTATATACATGCCTCACTCAGGATGGCCACTCCCCCCCCCCCCCCCCCCCCCACCCAGCCTGCCTCTCTGTACCAAGCCCCCCCCCCCCCCAGCCTTGATCCCTCATCCCCCACAACCAGGGGGGCCAGTCGGTAAATATGACCTCTCTTGTTTTCTCCTCTGTCTTTCTTTCTTGTCCATCTTTCTCTTTCTGGGTGAGGGTCTGGCCATCTATTATTTAATCAGCAACACAATCATGCTCTTGTTTAATCTATTCAGAGCCTCTGCAGACCGCTCAGACAAAGGACAATAGAAGGATGGCGTAAACAAAGGGATAGAGTGGCTGGGATTGTGTTTTTTTTGTTCTTTTTGTGGGGGGAGGAGGTGGGTTGTGAGAGATTATGACATGGATTTAGTCATTGTTCGTGAAGTTTTAGCAGAGATCATCAACAACCACCAATGTGGCTCATTAACAAAAGCACTGGTTTTATTCATTTAAGTCATACAGCACCACCTTTTCTACTCCTTCTTCTTCTTCTTTTCAGCAAGTGATGAGCTTCTGAGAGCTGGTTTAATCTTCCTCCATTCACCTCATCAAGAACCAGCTTACCAGATCAGCAATGATAAGATCAGCTGACATATGTAAATCTACTTAACAGCTATCTTTGATTTCTTTATTGTTTGTCATCACAGTATCCAGACTTACTGGGAAGAATCTTAACAGTAAAATAAAGGACCAGAGCAACAGTTTACCTGCCTATTTGCAGTTCAGAGTTGCGAATGGGGGAATATTGCTTCAGCACAGCCTGTCCTCACATACTATGAAATGTTTAGCCTCATGAGGTGAACAACATGTGATTATGCCACAGATGTACATTGCCAAACAACCACGAAGGGTCATCTAGGGGTGACTGGCCTGGGCTCTTTAGCCCCGATCAATGTATTGAACCTCATATCATATATTTAAAAACCCTCAAATATAAACCACATGATGGACTGATTTTGTCCCTCTCACTTATGAACAAGATGAATATAAAGAAATCAGTGGGATCACAATAGTATTATAAATACAACTGCGCATGTGTAGTCAGTCAGCATCGCAGCTATGAACTCAGCCTTTACCATTAATGTGTCTGCATGTTTTTGTGCGTGTGTGTGTGTGTTGACAAAATCCTATTTTTAAAGGCCCTCAACTATAGTCCAGATGATGGACCAATTTTGTCCATCTCACTGGCTGTGAGCAAGTTGAACTGATCAGTTGATACTCATTCAGACTTGTGAGGTATCAGCTCATCACCTGTATTGAAGTTCTGCTTGTTGCAGCAGATGGCATTGATCTCTAGAGAGAGCAATCCAGCAGAGTCCAGTGGACTTTGACATGTTATCTGTGTGCTGATCATTATCAGGGTTGAGCAAAAGAGCCTCCATCAATGCACTAAAGACAAGATTCTCCGAACTTAGACTAGCATTACCATGTTTTCAACCTGAAAGTCTATGGTCAGTCATACTTTGTGTGGCCTTGTATGAAATCCACCCATGGAGAGAGATTTCAACGAAGATTCTGATAACATATCACTCTGAATTTGAGTGAGAATACATAGAAGTCATCTTATAACATCACAGCATTGTTTTTCTTTTTAAAACTTTTATAAACGTTATTATAGCAATCGTCTGTCACTTACACAACAAACAAAACAAAAGCACGATAAAAAATATGAGGTGCATCTATTAAATAACGAGACTTTTATTATATATAAATGTTGATACGAGTTGTACACAAGTATAACACGTTTTCTTCATTACAGTTGAATTACAGCTTTGGGTCTCATTACTTAATAGGCACACCACGTATGTTCACATCATGGTGTGCTATTATGTTAATACGCTGCTCATCTCTTTATTCAGCATTTGGGATTTTCGGTGGACATGTGCTTGAGTATTCTGAGGCACAGAGCCAGTGGCTGTGTTCGAAAACTCAAAAATGCTGTCTTACGTCCTTCCTTCTCTTAAAGTAGAGAAGGAAGGACTGTTTGAAACCGTTATTAACCGTTTAGTCTTCGAAAACACTAAAATGCTGTCTTACGTCCTTCCTTCTCTTAAAGTAGAGAAGGAAGGACTGTTCGAAACCATTATTCTGTCTCTTCCGGGTTTATAAGATACCTTAAAATCGCCCGTGTGACGTTATCTGATGTGCTCATTCTCCAAATGAACCTTGGGAAAGTGAATGGACGGCTGAGTCAACTGAGCACCAGCTGTTCTCGACCTGGATCATGGCTTTAGCGGCTGTGAACGTAATCTGCTCAGCTAATAAGATGCTATAGTGATACATTGGTATTGTTTGTATGTCTTACTATATACAGTATATATATGCTGACCATATCAATCTAAGTGAAATTACAGAAGGATGTATTGAAACAAGAAGGCCAGATTAAAACAATCAAACTTTATTGACAGTAACACAAGACCCCTGCCTGCTGGGTCCATTTCCCTAGAGAGTACATTGAATGCTGGGTAATCTTAGACGCCTAATATTGGTACTGAATGGTGTACAGTATTATTTGGAGCAGTACCATTATTAAGGTACATGAACAATGTTACGACAGATCATATTGTTTTCTGCTGAAGTGAAACCTCCAAAATGGGTAATATGTGGGGCCCGTGGCTGTGCGCATGTGGGTGAGGAGGGGGAGGAAAGGGACAGATAGGGTGGATTTTTGGAGGAATTTTGACAACGCCCGGGCACTGAGGGAAAAAGTTTTCGGGTCGATCAGGCATTTCTTGAAGTGCCAGGACACTAAAGCCTCCAGGGTGTTTTGGGTGTTTTGGGTGTCCACCGGTCCTTCTATGCCCATGGGGTCTTCCATGTCCAAGAGGCTCTGGGGGTCCTGGGGGGCCTGCATGTCCAGGAAGCCCTTCAGGGAGTCCATGGAAAGGAGGATGGGATGCAGGGTCCATGTGAGGAACAGGCACTGTACAGTTGGCTGCAGTAGGAGGTGGGTGGTGGAAAATTGTGTCATTCTGCAAAAGACAAGAGGCACCCAGTCACAGCATTTATCAGTATGACAATAGAGTTCATGAAATATAAGTGCAAAAGTCATCTACGTAAACCTGATGTTTCATTTTATGATCATAATGGACAAAGAATGATTCCATTCTTGGAAATTTTTGGAGTTTTTGCTTGTGAGACGTAACCACCCACTGGAAGGAGAAAATCTATTTTCCAGTCTCTCCACTGGAGGGTGCTGGCTTGCAATTCATATTATTTGGATACTGGGTAAAGCATACTGAAGTGCAATACTGGAGCAGCCCTTCCTAATTTATAAACTAATTAATCCCACTTCTATATGCTACAAGGACCACTAAATTACATTATTTTGCTGTGATATAGCTGTAGCTGTTACACTAACATTGTATCCCATGACGTGAAGACAAAGCATAACCTTTTCTTGTTAAAATGCAGTTTGGATTGCTGGTGCTCTGTATTAAACATCAAACTGAGAAGAGGACTGGACAGGTACCTGAGCATCAAATATCTGGCACTGAACATCTACTTCCCCATTTCCAAGTAAGGTTGATTCACAGTAGCCATGGCGCTGTTGAGGGATGAAAACAGAGAAGAGTCTACTGTGTGCTCTCTATGCAATGTTTGTGACAAAGAAAGTGCTCAGCATCACACAAAATGACATTTTGTCCTTGTGTTTCCATAGCTCAGTGGTTGGGTCACATTGTCGACATAACCAAGAAGATGGTTCATGTCCCAGGGGAAATAAACTGTCATTGTACTTCATCACTCATGCCATGACACAGAAATCCAGAGGTGGAAGAGAAATCCACCATCATACTCACAGCTTCATGATGACAAAGAGTAAGACAGGCATCCTGGTCTTCCGGCTTCACGTCAGAAGGGCAGTTGGTTTCAACGATCGCAAAATCAGCAAATATGGACATTCCCATAAACATCCACTGTAAGAAGGACAAAAATGTATTTTACACACATGTATGGTTCTATGTATATGTGGTATACTGCCTCAGGGTGAACAGCAATTTGAATATACGTATATCTCCAAAGAGCCTCTTCTTAAATGTCTTTTGTGATAATTTTGCACTCTTCAGATGTGTTCAGGGGAAAAAGATGATCACGTATGTGCCCCCACCTGACTTGACATCCTGCCTACTTCCATCAGCCTGAAGTAGTGGGTAGGCTTGCTGTCATCATTGAATTTCTTGACTGCGCTTCGGATACTGCTCAGCCCCTCAGGGTCATGTAAGGGTATGAGAGAGGGACAGTCGGGGCATATTTTTATCAGTTCCTCTGCTGGTACTGTAAAAATAATAATAATAATAATATTTTTTATAAATAATACAAATAATTTGCGATACTTAAGGGGTCTATGTCGTCTTCACATTCACTTTGAGGATAAGTCAGTGGCTACACTGGGACAATAAATAGTGACACGATAATTGCTAAATGTACGTCTTTGTTATGTCAATTGTGTGAACTTTCTGTGTATTATATCACATGGTTGGCAAAGTTTAAGCTTTAGGATACATTTGTGTGGCAAGCAATCTATTATTTGGAATTATATTATTATGATCTTGACAGACAGCTCGGGAGACTAGTTTGAGCTGGAATGGTCAGACCTTTAGTTATTTTCTTTTGCATCACCTGCGTCTGTTGTGCAGAAGAATTTTTCAATGGTTGCTTTCCCCTCTGTCTCTTTCACTGTCACACTGCATTTGGACTTGACTTCCTGTGTTAAAGTGGAGTACAAATAGGCTTTAGGGCACTTTGGGGAAGATAAGGTCAGAAAAAATATGGTCACTACTGAGCCGACCAGCATTGGAAAAAATAATGGCTTTTGGCTTACTGTGTCATGCGCCTCACGTATATCACATTTCTCTAATGGTTTGGGGTCGATGATATGACATTTTGTTTCACCTAAAGACAACTCCAGAAGTAGCTGACACTCAGGGTCGCCCTTCAAATGAACAAAGAAAATGAAGGCAAATCAACTTTGGTACAGGCATAAACGTTTCGGTTTTAGTCATAAATACTCAAAACTCCAAAACAATGTTTCGAAAAGATGGTAAACCATTGTAACTGATTCCACCAAAACAACAACAAGCTTCTCTTCTTTGGGCTGCACTTACCTTTTTCTCTGTTTTCGCAGAGAGGATCTCCTTGACACGGAACTTGTAACCATGGTGGTGGTGATGGTTGATCAAGTGCTCAGCCACCTTGGATGCCACCTCCTTACTCTCCTCTGAGCAGGTGAAGGGCTTCTCAGACGGAGGCATGCTTGCAGCCAGCACTGCTGGGACAGCAAGGGCCAACAGTAGCAGTCCCCTCATGCTGAAGGACTCAGGAAAAAACACAGAGGAGCAAGTCCCGCAGACTCATTTATACAATCATCTGTACTATGCCAAAGAGTAAACAATATGCGAAAAGCAAACAACTGGCTTTCTAAAATCACAGTGGGATTTAGATAGAGAACAGAAGAAAAACAGTTTTCAGAAAGTTTAGGAGAATTCTGAAGCGCACTGAAGAAATGTTGTTGTTGATCACATGCGTTCCTGAATGCATGTAGCTGATAGGAGTTGTTAAGATGGGAACACTTATCTTGTTGTTGTCAGACAAACTGACCCAAATATTTTGCCTGCTTGGCTAAGAACCAGACATTCTTTGAATCTTATGCCATATGTGGCCTCATGTCGCAAGCAGTTAATTTAATTTATTCCAAAATATGCCACCCTAAAATCTGTCTTGAAATACATTATAACTGACATTTTAAGCGTCACTTGAAACAATGGTTATTATGTTTGTGCTATTCTCTTGCAATGGGGTTTTAGAACTTAATGTGAGAGAAGTGGTTTGGATGTTTTTTGAGCGCAGTAGCAATAGCCATTGTGACCGATAGCCAACCATTGTGACCAATTTTGAAATGAGTGATTTGCGCTACTGTTAGAGAAAACATGTAAAACTTCAATGTCCTGACACTTGGCTTTTATTTTTCCTTTGTGCAAGATCAAATTTAGGACCTTCTATAACTCTTAATATCCATGCATGCTCTGAATTCTATCCTCATAAAGTATGAAAAACCGCAAAGAGCTATTAAACCGAATATTTTCTGGTAAGTGCTCTCTTAAGCAAAAGTAAATCAAAGAGAGTCACTTTATGCCTGTGTAAATGCTTAGTCATCTTCGGGAAAACTTTGCAGAATTAATACATAATTTAAGTTATATTGTTTTACCATTGATATCCATTCAATTAATTGTTTTTGCTTTCTTCTTGTGTTGCATTTCCAATTCATTTTGGATTACGAATGCTTTATAAATGAATATATATATTAATTAACCAGCAGTGTTAATCTTTAACAAAGGTTAGATGGACAATATGTTGAAATCTCTGGCCTTTGCCCCTATGTTGAGTACAACTCTTTAAATCAGACAAAGATTAGGTAATCTCTTACTGTCTGAGCCTGTTAAAAAAACAGACCCCTTTGCTCCATAATGCTGTTTGCTGAATAAACAGAACAGTGCCTTACCTTGCTCTGTGTGTGTCATCAAGTAATCAATAATTTCACTGCCTTACAGTTAGCCAATCGGTCACACAGTATATTTAGACAGTTTACTCTAAATAAACTGCATTTGGTTATTCCTTCAATGTGATTTTTAGTTCCACATAACCTTTTAGAGTTACAGTTGAGACTGTCCAAAGCAAAACACTTTATTCCTGTAATGAACATTCAAAGTCTTTGATTTAATTGATTTCCCATTTGCCACTTTCTGAGTAATAAACTGTGTGAACATTTGTCTCACTGACATTCTGATTTTCCAGAGGTTATAAATCATTTTTCAATGTTTGCTTAAGACTGAACCCAATTTTCCAAGTGAGTCCCTTTATTGCACCTTACATAAGGCATATGCATCATTTATGTGTTTGTAATGATCTTGTACAAGGAGTTAGTTAAGCAGCCTGTGTTTTGTGAATACCTGTCTGAGAATATTGGTGCATAGAACAAACTCTAAATATCTCTTGATCATAATTGCTCACATTCAAGTCACATTCGACAAACATAGTTAGAGCACATCTGAGGTCATGACATGCCCTGTACAACTAGCTGCTGGTCTTAGAGAATAGTATTTCAGTAGTGAAGATTATTTTTTAAACAACAACACAATCTCACAATCTTAAAATAACAATACAGTCCTATAATGTTTGAAGTATGTATGAGCGCTCCTATGTAAGGGAATTAAAAGCCCTACACCATACACGATGTATGCAATAAAGACTAGTTTGACAATTACATACCAACATCCATTTGAATTTCACTTTGAAAAAAGAAAAAGGTTTTATTTTTAAAATACCATTTATTTCAGTGACCACAAAATACCATTCCAAAAATCTTTGCTCAAAAGTTTTGGGGAATCCTTAAGCTATCTGCTATTGAATACAGGTCACAATAAGAGTATCCAGTTGCCTCAATAGCTCTGATCGTTTCATATTCTTGGACTGTGATTATTATCTTACACTCTGCTCTACACAGTGGTGTAGCGAGAAGCCCCAGGGCAAGAGCGGAAAGGAGAGACACCGCTGGGAAACACCGAGAGGAACACCGGGGTGTGGGGCGGTTTGGTGCCAAACAGGGCCTGCCTCTTCCTACGGTAAGGCTTGTAGCGGAAGTCCGCTGGAGGTCTTGAGATGGTGACCCCGAGCTCCTCGGAGGACTCAGACTCTGATGACTCAGACTCGCTGGAGGACGCTGGGAACTGTGGACTCACAGGCATGGGTTCATCGGGCAGAGGAAGGGGAACATGTTGGATGGGGTCAAATAGTCTGTCATCGGGCCCGACGGCTGGCTGAATGGGCTCGTACGGGTTTGGGGCTGGGGCTTCTGGGACAGCAGCTCCGACTCCGGCACCGGGTTCTGCTGGAAGGCTCGGGGTCATGTCGTGAGTCACAGGCTTGGTGTTGACCTTCACAGAAGTGCCAATGCGCTAAGGACAACAACACAACATGAGTCCCTTTCCCCGAAGGCCAGAATTAATCTGTTTAATCATGGGGATGAATGTGGCTGTGTGCATAGATCTGAAGGCAAAGCTCAAGTTAGTTTTGGCAAGGACACCGGCTCTCATCTCTTTATGTTGACTTGACAGGAGTATGGTGCGGGGGTGTTGTTTGGCTCTGGGTTTGACTGAGGTTTCACAAGGTTTGACTGATTTGGGCTCTTAATCATGTTAAGCGATGAAAGGAGACGGTTCCAGGAAGAATGCTCCTACTGCAGGGCCAGGCAAACTACCCCCTGACCAAACATTTTAAATCAGGAAATGAACAATACCTGTGGGTGGAATATTTCACAGGACACCTCAGCATCTTGCTGGTTCCAGCTGTTACCAACAACTCCAGCACAGAAACCAATTGGCTGCAATGAGACAATAGCAGTGATTAGGCACACAGCAAATAATAACAATGAGACCTCTAACACAGACATGTATAAGCAGTGAGTAGTGAGAAAAAAGTATTTAATGGACTATATATTCGTGAATTGCTATGGCAACGCTATTTCATCCAAGCTGTTTAGTAACACATGGAATATTAATAATAAGAGATTCTCAACTGTAACCAGTTTCATGCTTTATAATGCCCTCTGGTACTCACCATTCTCCCATCATCCACTGGTTCACAAAAACCTGAGGCAGTTACACCCTCTGCACACTCCGTAATTGTGTATTCACTGAAGGTGCGCTGCAATGGTACACGCTGCAGAAATAAATGACATGTTTTTGATGACACATTTAAAGGTAGGGTAGGTGGTTTATTTGAGAAATAGTTTTTGTAGATTTCTTGAAATCCTCTTTACATCCCGATATCAATGAATAAATAAAAACTAAACAATCTGTCATCTGTGGTAGCTGCAGGGCTGTAAAAAGCCTGTCCAATCATTTAATTCATCCTGGATTGGATCGCCTACTCTACCTTTCTTATTTCTGAATTAAGAGAGGTGTAGTGGAGTACATATCACCATTTGCCAACAGTGTTTGAGTAACACTGCATAGCATCATACAAAGTTAACTCAACATTCAAATGTAATTAAAAATGTCTGACCTGGGAACTGTTCGGCGACGCTCGCTAAGCGGTTTAGCGAGCTAGATTCCAGGCTAAAAAAAAGAGAACGCCCCTTTATCGGGTTCGGCGAAGCAACTTCTGATAAATTAATATAGTAACATACAGGGTGCGATTTGTCCAAAAACCAGAGGGGGGGATTTATCATGAAAAAAAAACAAGCAATACATAGGCCTAATTCTCTTCATATACATGCATCATATATGTCTATGATATGATAATCGCTGCTAGACGCTCAGTTCTTGTGCTCCCTCTCATTCACGTTGAAATACTGAAACCGAAACTGAAACTTTGAAACTGAAACGCAACTGTTTTGGACAGAACTCGCTAATTCAGTGAACAAATATTTTCATATTCATTGTACAGTAGCCTATACACGGAAATTAACAAAGCCAGCGAATTCTGAGAATGCCGACAGTTCGGGTAAGGTGAACGTTAGTGCCAGCGATGTAAGCAAGTGTAAGAAAACGCTGTCACAACCTGTCTGTTTTTTCATAGTTTTTTTAATAATCGAGGGTTATCCCCCCCATGTATGAAATTCATCCAGCTGAGGTGGGGATGTAAAAACCAGAGGGGGGGTAAATCCCCACCATCCCCCCCGACAAATCTCACCCTGGTAACATATCACTTAGCACTAACCTGCAGGCTATACTAAGTTTAGCTGGCTAAACTTGCCACACCCCTGGCAAAAGGAGGGATCCCATTGACCAAGGACTAAAAGGAGTCATATTAGATAGTATGATTAGCGTAGGGAGAGAGTTCTTTGCGATCCGCCAAGATCCATTTTCCCTTTTTTGTGAGTTGTAGCCTATGTTTTTGTAATGTCGGCGATGCGGAGAACAAAGCACTCATAATTATATGACAGTGTTATATTGACAGTTACCCATCTCCCTTACGGAGATATTGGCGAAAGTTGTTTAAGATCTTGATTTTATGTCCCTTCTACAATCACGATGTTATTAACCATACGTCATCAACAAATGCAACTTACATCATTGCAAATGTATAGTTTTGCAAACGTGTCTAGTTTTTGTGCAGTAGTGAATAAAGTCTACCTCAGTCTACTTCACAGCATATCATTTTTGTAGAAAATGTGGATGCATGATAAGAAGAGAGAAATACACACAATATATTTTCATTGCTTCAATTTATTGAATTTCTTATTAATACATTTACATTTGGTCATTTCGCAGACGGTTTTATTCAAAGCGATTTACAAGGAGATGTAAAACTACAATTACTACGGAGGCGAAGGGGGTCAAACCAGCGATCTATTACATGCAATCCATGAGCTCTAACCGCTGCACCAAAGTCACATATTCGACACATATTTGACATCAGAAAAGATACCACGTCTTAGACAGCCTATTGACAGTTTCTTATATTGCTGTCGCAGCCGCGGCAGTGTTGAATTTTGACATGATTATGGTCTTGAATTCTTCATAACGCGTTCATGGTCATATCCTGCCATATCCTAAAATCATGGTTTTGGTGATCGACCTTTCCTGCCTTTTGAAGCAGGACGTGCACGCGCAATTTAGCTGACGAGTTAAGCATGGGACAATTTAACTCGACGATTAAGTATCTTAGTGCACGTCGCCAGACCGGCTTGGCCTGTTCTTATTTAGCAAGCTATATTATCTCATGTCGCGAGCTAAATACATTATCTTAGCTTCAGTTGTACGCCGAACAGGGCCCTGTCCCTTACTGTTCAGTGCTGTTGTTGATGATTCTCCATCACAAGAGGGTGGTATTACCTGTGCGGAGGCTCGTGTGATGGTGTGCAGGGCCAGGCTTATGGAAAGCGTACTTTGGGCCTTGTACTTGTTGAGGGTGAAGAGAGCAGCACCCAAGGCCTCAGGGCTGTCTGTTTGGAGCAAGAGAGGACATACTGGGCAGGTCCTCAGAAGCTTCTCTGGTGGATCTGGGACAATAAGTTGCATTTCACTTAACAGAAATTCTTTTTCAATTATTATTTCAAAAGACACTCACACATCAGTAATCATCAGTGCTGAGCAGAAGGAAAGGGAAGCTGAAATTCCTAACTGAAAATTAAAATGGATGCCAAGAGATAGGTAACAGTAGGGTAAAGGAGGAACAGTAAGGTACCTGGTACTAGAGTACAGTCGTAGCTGTACAGGTATGTATATCCATTTGCATCATGAAAAATTGTTATGTTGCAGTTTCCTGAAATTTGCTAAAACACACACAAAAATACATGAAACTTTGTGGGGGGAAAAAGCATTAATTGGAGAACAAATTCTATGTTCGTATAACAGTTTGTAGTTGATCTTTCAGAATAACATCGTCTTCACCTCTGGCAATCAACAATAATAATAATAAAAAAACAATAATAATAATAAAAAAAAACAGAATGCAATGCATGCGTAGAAGTTCTGTTGAATGGACTCCCTAATCAGAACCCCCGGGCCTTGCCATTTGCCTGGATAAAAGACACATTTTTATGTTTAGGAGCGATGGACGTAGTAGTGTATGGAGGACCAAACCTGCCATATTTACAAATGAATGAATAAATAAATAAATGTCCACATCCATGCATTTAGACAGAAATAAATGGATAAATGTATTAATTAATGCACAATTGTCAATCAATAGTTACTTATAATTTACATTTACGTATGTATTTATTTATTCATTCATTCATTCATTCATTCATTCATTCATTCATTCATTCATTCATTCATTCATTTATTTATTTATTCATTCATTCGTTGTTCCCAATATGATATTGAGAGGAGGCCAGTAGGCGTGGAAACTGACGTGGAAACTGACGTTCAGACCTTTTGCAATCAATCCAGAGCCTTGATGATACTGATTTAATGGCTTTGTATCAGATCGCCATGTTATTGCTCTCAGGTTGTGCTTATGCATACCATGGGATACTCAGGAGTAGGCTTCCCATTCACAAAATTCTACAAAGATTTAAATATAAAAAGTTATTAATGGCCTTTTGGGACGTTTTGTTCAACATTGATGTAGTGTGTTGAGCTCCTGGCAAATAGGTGGCGTTTGCTATCGCTAGTAGCTAGGAGGATAGCTCAGACTGCAATTTTTCGAACAGTAATATCATTTTGACAGTAACATTAACATTTTGATTTTAACATTAACACATTTGTTGGAGAGACTAGTTATGTACTTCTGATGGTAATAATACTAGTTGCCATGAACCACAACTTTTAGGGGATGTTCTCTCAACAAGATAGTTAGTCATCATAACTAGCGATAGATAGCTAGCTAACTGCAAGCAGCTTCATTTATTTTGGAGCAGACATATGTGTATTTTGCGATATATTGAGTTGGGAGTGGTGTCTCCCACACTGTTTAATCCACAACTGGCAACTTTCCTCCTATGTTTTGGGCTTTGGAAATGCGAACAAAAACGACGTGTCCCTCTAATCTCTCAGGGTACCTTGTGTAAGATCTACAAGTCCCGTAGGCACTCTGGGGACGGCCCAGTGTTCCGAAAGGCCAATATTCCGAAATGTCAATATTGCGGGGGAAAAAAGTCCCCCTTGCATACTTTAGAACTAGTTTAAGTGGCACAAAACACACACAGGTTTTAATTTGCGCGGCAGAGACGCCCATCGGGCTATCACGCAGATCACTTTTCCTAGGCAATATTTGTAGCCTGACGATGTCATACTCATAATTCTAGTCAGACCAAACATTTTGTGGGCGGAGTTCAGGCTGGTATCCAGGCTACAATATTTGTTAACTTAGCCTACTATGGTTTTGAATATGGGGTACCTTTCCTGTGAAGGAAATCACCGTTATTGTAAACAATGCACCTAGTGGGGCCGGCAAAGTGCTCAGTATCGTGCCAAATGCTCAAAATGATCGTATTTGGAGGATCATTATTGTGCACATGGCAACACTGAGAGGGCTGTCGATGACCTATGACAGTTCTCTCTAGTCAGAGCTCGCGCAAGAGGGTGGAACATAAGGGAGATACTCTTTCCAAAACTTGTAAGGGCTTAAAAACGAGTTTGTGAAAGACCCAGAAACACAAATATCCGATGACGCAAAATCCCGGACAATTTTGGAATCCCAAAAATGTTTAGGTCTCGGAATGTCCGGGTAAAAGAGGACGTTTGGTCACCCTAAAGCACAACCTGAGAGCAATAACATGGCGATCTGATACAAACCCATAGCATTAAATCAGTATCATCAAGGCTCTGGATTGATTGCAAAAGGTCTGAACGTCAGTTTCCACGTCAGTTTCCACGCCTTATGGCCTCCTCTCATTATCATATTGGGAACAACGAATGAATGAATAAATAAATGAATGAATAAATGAATGAATGAATGAATAAATGAATGAATAAATGAATGAATAAATGAATGAATAAATAAATGAATGAATAAATATATGAATGAATAAATAAATACATACGTAAATGTAAATTATAAGTAACTATTGATTGACAATTGTGCATTAATTAATACATTTATCCATTTATTTCTGTCTAAATGCATGGATGTGGACATTTATTTATTTATTCATTCATTTGTAAATATGGCAGGTTTGGTCCTCCATAGTAGTGAACTTACGGTTTCCATGAAAGGTCGAACGTCACATCGCTTCCAGGTTTTGGGGCTCTTCACGTGGCACTTGGTCTCGAGTACATCTGCAGTGAGGTAGTAAACCTTTCCAGCGGGGCCCTGCGAAGAAGAGAATTATGACAATGATGTAATGGCAAGTTATCGAAAATGTACTGAAAGAGAAACGTTTCCATATCTAGGCCAAAAATATATTAAATCTTTCAGAAAGGGGGTTTAGGTCATAACCTGAATTTGCAGAAAGAGGGAGAAAGAAAGAAAGCGAGAGTTATAAGAGGCGTAGACAAACAATAAGCCTGCGGAAATGTTAAACTGAAAAGCTGTGTTTGCTGCCGCTGTTTGCTCTTTGGGACTTAATTAATCTGGTTGTTAAAACATACAGACGGTCTTTTTGAAATATCACAATGTATCCTTTATCATTCCTTAGGTCGCACATTTTGGTGCATTCATCACAGACCCCACGATAAGTGGGTAACATAATTAGAACAACAAGTCTAATAAAGTTTCACCACACTACGACTAAAGTGGCAGAGCAAAATGAATCCAGCTGACCTGTGCGTGAAGCTGAACGTTGGTAATTCTATTAAGTGCAAATTTATATCCCGTCTGTCGGTCTTCATTTATGTAGGTGATACCAAGTCGAGCGAACTTCTCCACGCCTTTCTCATCGCAGGGAACAGGTGTTAACTCTATCACTTGAGCCGATACATAGAAGAAATGCGTGACTATAAAAATCCAGACAAAAATAGATGAACCCGCTCTCTTGTGCGAAATCATTTTTTGAGCAGCCGTCATAGGAACATTCGATTCCAGATGGTGGTCAGTTGTTTACATTTGCTGTTCAACATGGCATTGGAATGCTGATAAACATTAACACTGCTTTTGAATGCTGGCCAAATCATTTAAGATGGATATTTTGAACTGTCCGATAAAAGAGTCCATTACATTGGAGCGTTTGGCTTTTTAAGATGTTTTCATTGTCACAAACGTACTTAGAAAATCGTTTAAAATCTTGTATTATCCCGGTAGTAAGATTTAACTAGTGTAAGCAGTGGGGTGCGATATTAAAGTTGACCAGAGGAGGGAGTTTTAGGCATGGCAAAGACACTTGAAGGTTCTCAAATTGAGCAGTCACATTAGGTATTAGATGTTGTTGGCAGCAAAAACAATATACTTCTCCCATAGTTTGGTACTTTCTTTCCGCATGCGCAATATGATGTATTACGACCAAAATCTGAGATTTTCATTTGCAGACTATTTATTACCATAACTGGGGAACGAATTTAGGGATTATGATATAAAGAATATAGTTGCTATTTACTACATTGGCTAATGGTCTGTGGCAAAACATTTAAAGAATACGTTATCCATTTAAGTCAATTATTTCAACTTGGTCTGTGAAGCAAGTGTCCTCTTTCACAAGCGTTTGGTAGGAAATGTAAGCATTTTAACCATGTAGCAGTCATTCAAAATCTGGGAACATCTTTATCTTCACCATTGGACACCTCATAATCTTGTCCAGTGTGCTCTTGTCATAGATGCACAGGGTTCTGTACAGTGTTTTCACAGTTGCTGAGCAGGCTGGAGACTGCTCCTTTACACAAGGATGGGGCGAATATCATGATGACATATCTGGATCAAATCAAAAGTGCATATCTTATCCCTCTAGGGTGTTATAATGGATATGGTTGACTGCAGTGGAGGCCAGTCGTCATAGCTGGCATGCAGTTTTTCATTTGGCTTATGTCTCACAGATAAATCTATCTATGTTGTATGTGAAGCCCAAGCTTGTTTTAGTATGTCTACATGC
Organism: Sprattus sprattus; assembly: GCF_963457725.1. Classification (NCBI taxonomy): domain Eukaryota; kingdom Metazoa; phylum Chordata; class Actinopteri; order Clupeiformes; family Clupeidae; genus Sprattus; species Sprattus sprattus. Next base: position 43,119,668 of record NC_137921.1, on the reverse strand, counting down.
ATTTAAATAATTTACATTTGTTTTTAAAGCATTTCTACAACAGACAGAAGATAAATGACAAAGTGTAAGTGTGAGTGAGTGTCTGTGTGAAAATGTGTGTGTGTGAAAGAGAGAGAGACAACGGAGAGAAGGAAGAAGAGAGAGAAGACTGTGATTTTTTTCACTATTATAATAGTTTACTTAGTAACGCAAGAAGGGTGACATTGGAAAATATGAAATCCTTTTCTCTTGCGGTTGCTGTGGATCACCAAAAATATGTGCCCAATTATCTGAAAAAAGAAAAACCCATTGTCATCTCATCAATCAACCTAGAGCACATCACACAAAAGTATAACTTTCTTGTCCCTGACAGGTCTGAGCTCTCTGTATCAGATTATCCCTAGTGTGGAATGAACATGTAGATGTTACTGTAATTACACGGGCATACAATAAAGTTAATCTGTAGTTCGCAAGTCGTTCTTTATCATTATGCACTATCCTGAATGGTATGTATGCATCAGTCTGGGATCTAGCTGAGAAAATGATGTCCTTTACCCTCGCCTACACAATGAATTTATCAACCAACATCTGCAGCTGCCTATGAATAAAAACAGAACTTCAGAAAAGCTGAAGGAATGTCTTGGGCATTTCCCTTAGATGTGCTATTTAAGCAGTCCTAGGTAGGTCTTTTTCAGACCTGTGTACTTTAATAATTTGTAAATGGGCATATATTTACACAACCTTGCCCTTTTGTCTCGATCTGAGAGCTTGTAGAGCTCGAAGAAGGTTTTGCTCTCAGCTGGCAAGCGCTCAAATAAAGCAGCGCCTGTTTTCTGGGAGACCCCTGTTCCCCTGACTCTCCCATGGGGCTCTGCAAACTGGAAGGAGGTCATCATTATTACAGCACCCCCCCCCCCCTTTCAGTGACTCAGTAACTCCCCATTTATACACCTTAGAAGTCCAACTAAGCAAAGCACCACACACTGTTTGTGCAAATCACCTGGAACACATGCGTCCTGCAACCTCAAATGGGCTAGAGGCCATCCTCTTGCCCCTAATTTGAGGCACCCTTTTACAAGCCATGGTTTTCCACATTTTCTCACTCTCTCCACTTATCTTTTGAATGGATCAATGCCTTCATCCTCTCCTTTTGGAAATCCATGTATCCAAATTGCCTGCAGACCTACAGAAAAAATAGACATTTAACCGTGCCCAAAATGCCTCCATAATGCAGTCACTTAAACAGAGCCAAGGTTCCCCCCCGCCCACAATATGTCACAGAAATATGTATAATGGGCATTTACTTACTTTTTTATAAAATATTTTAGGTCACCTGGAGACAAATATTAACACACCAATGGGACTGGAATTTTTTTAACTACAGGTTTCCTTTACTGCTTGTTCATAATTAGATCTTATGATAACATTTAAACCATTATGATCAGTATATTTAAGACACAACATGCACATCGTACGAGCCATGCCGGTATTTAAAAGTAATTGAATAATTTGTAATAGGTCTGACCTGGTTGGCACCATGTTGCTGTTCCAAAATAGAATCTCTACAACGGCGCTCGCCTTTGGCAAGTGATAAAGTGCCACACGTGCAAGCATGGGGGAGTGTCTGGGAAAAAGTGTTCTACTAGTGCCACAGGGAGCGAGAGAGCGAGAGCGCGCGTAACAGCACAGCAGCTCAAACCTGAGTCTCTTACTGGGGGATTTACACGGACTTACAAAGACTCATATCGCCCTCCACAAAAATAAAAAAAAACAAACTAAAGGAATTCTAAGTGAACAATCAAAATGTTATTCTGGCAGTTTGCCGCTGCCCTTGTGTGGTGCTTGATAGGATTTGCAATCGGACGCAGAGCTGGTGCTGAAGACGGCGACATTCTAGAGAAAACTAACAGCGCGCGATGCACCTCGCGATGTCTGACTCTCCATATGACACAGCTGACGTCTTCATTCAGACATCTTCAGGTAAAATAATTCCGCATGACTACTTATTTCACTGAAAGGCACACATCTAATTTCTGTTTAACTGAGCAGTCCAGAAACTTTAATCTGGTCACCAGTGCCAAGAGATGATAAGTAGATGACTCATAATCTTGATGCGTTGTTGTGACAGTTATTTATGAGGGGGGAGTTCTCGCGGAAGTTATGTATGTGCTGCTCTTTATCATGACTTTGACATCAAAACTAAACCATTAAACTAACAGCGTTGTCAACATGTGCGTTCTGTGCAGTGGGTGGGAATGCCATTAAGCGCCAGGACCGCTTTAATTTGTCTAAGTGAAACGCGAGGCGTGAGACCAGTTCTGTTCTTTCGGTCTCTACATCCCTGCCACCTGGGAGTTGGGTTATGAGGGTGGCCCCTGGTTAACTGAGAATAAAGCACCAAATTCAGTTCACTGCAAGGTGTACGAGCGCCACTGGTTCACAGCTCTTAAGCATACATGTGGCGGGGCTGAATTACGAGCGTGAATGCGTAAGGTCTGTTTAGAATAGTCAGAGGCAAAACGATAAGTTTTCCAGCTAAATAAAATACAATGGGAGTGTTCTCTCCTATATCCGTTCTCCTGGTGTACACATATAATTGAAGTCATATTTGTAGTCATTCCAGTGATATAATCTATCCAGGTTTTTTTCTCCTGAGTATACTGCACATAATGATCAGTCACATTATGTGTTGGCAGTGGTTACACTCTATCTCTCTCCGGTTCTCTCCATCCATACGTGTGGAAAAGCCATCTGTCTATTTCTTTTACTGAGTCTGATAAAAGTTTGTGTGTGTGTCTTAATGTGTATGTATACACTCCATGGGGCCTGTGCCATTTACCTCCTCTGCAGATGGGAATATGCTCAGGGGTCGAGCCTCCAACACAGCCAGTTCACAGCAAGTACATTTCTCCTTGATGTACTTTTTTTTTATTAGTCTTAGATTTTTCAGTGGGTGTTTAGTGGAGAAAATGATGAATCATGGACTTTTATAAATGGATCCACTATACCCATTAGGTTGAAACAAAACACAGAGTGGGTTGTCTTCAACTCTTATGTGTTAGTAATCGTGAATGCATTTTCTATTAAGTGTGCTGTGTCACAAATTGCTATTTCATCAACTGGAAAATGAACCACATTTGTAGCATCAGTTTTCACTCTTCTCCAGACACACAGCTGTTTGGTTGCAGGTGTTTGCATTATGTACAATCAATCAAACCATGTTATTCATCTTGCAAATGTGAGACCAACGGAGGGAGAGGGAGGGTGTTTTGATAAGAAAGAAAGAGGCATATCCAGAGAACATAGAAGTACATCTTTTAAAATATATTATCTTCGAATATGAAGATCGTGTCTCAGGAATGTGTGTACTTTGAGTACTGTTGGCAAGCTTTCAGTTACAGTCAAATACTTCAGTGAGTTAGACTTAAATATCACCCATGTCCAATCTACTGAATAAAAGAGATGGATAGATATGCATACATATATGTATATATAGAGAGAGAGAGGGAGGGGTAGATTTGGGCATACCAATGTATAGTCTCTCCAGCTGAACAAAGCTTGGCTGTCTTCCATAAACACAAATTACATGAAGGCACAAGAAGTGCAACCTCCTTTTATCGTTCATGCTTTTTTTCTTCACTTTATATTGAGAGAGAATCACATTGCCCGTGGCGATAACGTTTTACAACAGCAGAGTCCTGCAGATCTGTGAGGAAACAGCTTCTCAGCAGTTACTCTATATTTTAACAAATGGCCCATTAACGCCACTGTCGGGCTCCTCACTCCCACACCTGTGAACCAGTGGCTCATTTCAGCCACATGAGGAATTGATGGCGGCACGGTGAACGTTTCCCTTTCATCTACTGGTGCAGATTTTTTAACCTGCAGACAGATGTCGAGGGTTAACACTGAGCTGCTTTTTGTCAAGAGCCTGATGGATTTCTGGCACCGCCGCAGTGGGATTGCTCCTCCGTGTGCCATGACTTAAATAGCAGCTGCAATTCACCAGTCAAGCCTTTCTTTCCTGATCATGTTGTTTTAATGTCAGGTGTCTGGGGTTTGTCCAGTTTAGGGAGGGGGGAGGAGGGGTTTCAAGCATGGCATCTTAACAGACGCTTTCCAGTCTTCATGAAGTTAAAACACAATGCTGTGTTTTCATAGTACTCATGACATACATGATACCAATTGGATTGGCTACATTCCTTCCCCTCCCCTCCCCTCCCCAGTACATTTTAAACAAGTAAAGATTCAGGGAAGAGATCTCTTATCTCATCGTTACAGTGTAAGCAGTGCTATCGTTGAGCAATGAAAGGATTAGGTACTGCAGTTTCCAAACGATTATTTACAGTTTGCTTCATGACTGGACTTGTTTAATATCTGAGAAAACTTCCTTTGTATGCCTTTAATGAGGTAATGATGACACAAATGTACTGGTGTATTATAAAAGGGCCACTGCGTTATGAAAAGGATTAAGACAGCAACAAAGAAGATGATGATGGTGATGATTATGACAATGTGATGACAATGATGGCATCTATCAGTGGCTGTAATAGCATCACCATATTTGATATCCTGGAGCCCTTCATTAAATAATCCCTGTAATATACTAAGTATGTCCTGCCAAAGTAGAATTACTCAAAAGGGGTGATATATTGAGGGGAAGTCCGTTTTTTAATGAAACAACAGTGGCTCTGTGCCTGCTGCAAAGCACTGTGGTGCTCTATAAAAACAGATTTGTGTGCTGGCTTTAAATGATGCTGAGTTACTAGCCTAACTGACATACTTAATGGTTTTCTCATAAGTATGAGCATTTGCACAGTCATAGCCCCTGTGCACTTTAAAACGGCTGATTTTCAGTTGTGGTACTTGTAGGAGTTATTGACACACAGAGGCAATTAAAATTCCCAGCAAGACCACTTTTGTTAAAATGCATGTTTACGAGATACGGATGGTGGAGGGGTTGGATCGGAGGGGGCAGCAGGCGATGGCAACATAATTTCACACCACCTCTTACTGTGCATTAACAGTTATATTTGAACGGGAAGAAGACTGGGGGAACATGACAAACCCCAACCTCAGAATGGCTTTTCGGGGAAATTACGTTAACGCGTCATGCCCAAAAAGGGCCGTGGAAGTGTAGGGCCATGGTTTAGGCGGAGCTGCGTAATCACAGCGTGTCACTTGTGTGTGGGTGGGTGTGTGCCCACAGCTGTAATGATGAACAAGTAGCAATTTTACACCCAAGGCTATTAAAACATCACTTTCCTTTTCTGGTACTGTACTACAGTCTTCTAAAGGATGTCTGTAGCAGTATTAAAAAATGGCCTGCTCAGGACAAGAGCAGCATGAAACAGTATTAAAACGTCACGCCACCTTGACCAGACGCACATGACTGCTTATGTGAACAGGTGGTGTGTGTTGTCAGAGGGACTAAACAGAAGGTGGTTTACACCATCACTCGTTAATTAACATTGTTAATGTTCGGGTACATTATGTTGAAGACTGTATAAAAGGGCTCTTTCAAATATTTATGCACAGTTTGTCCAAGCTGTTTTATGTCATTAAGTGGGCCCATATGAAGTCCCATGAGTACAAAACTCACTTTTGGGTGACAGACTTTGTGTATTTGGCTTCTAGGCTACACTTGACTTGACACTTGTGATAAGGGTGTCTTGGCAACAGAGCACTGCTAGGTTACACCAAAGCACCTAATTACCTATGCTACCCCATAACATGGTTCAAACATAGGGGAAGGTGAAATGTCACAGAAGGTACAATAGGTTAGTGAATTTGCCTAAATATCCCACATATTTGAAAATGGAATCCGTTTTTAAGGAGAAAAAAATATTTTTGTTATTCCTCCTATGGAAAGCTTATTTATCTGCAAAACTATATACCCTAACTAAAACTTGGTATGTAACATCTGATCCATCATGGTCTCTGTCTGTTTGCTTATGCGGTTTTTGAATTGTATTTCTAACTACAGTAATGTTGGTTTATGTCTCCTGTATCTATCTCCAGTATTATGGTAATTAGAAATGATTACTGTGTTTTATCTCTATCTGCAAATTGTCAGAGACGGCTGTGAGTTGCTGCCACTGAATTGCCTGCCTTTCAGTTGACATGTAATTGAGCTATTAAATATGGCGGTCAGCACTCCATGCATGAAGTAACTCTCTACAGTGGAGGCCCCCTTTACAATCCTAAACTCTTTCTACCATTTCCTCTTGTCTACATGAAATCCTGCATGCTTTTCTACAGCCACTTTACTAGACTTTCTCTCTTGTTCCCTTATTATACATATCTAATTACCCCTTTCTCTACCTTTATGTATTTCTCTTTCTCTGTCTGTCTTCCTCTCCCACGCTCCAACCTTCTCTGCTTCCACCCCTCTCGCTCTCTCTCATTCTCTTACTCTATGTTGATTTCCTTCTGTCAGTGTCAACCCCTCACTCCCAAAGCAGAACAGTAAATGGTGTTGCATGTCCTGTGTCCTGGGACAAGATGCTCTGATTGGTGGAGATCGGCAGATCGATCCAGGTTCAGGGAGAGAACCGGGGGAGGGGGAAGAACAAAGGGAGGGCCTTCTACCTTCTCTATGATGTGCAGTGTGTGACTTTCTGCCATCCATATCCAGAGCCATGTATTGCTTAAGGCTGAATGGTAATCACATTTCATTTTTCACATTCGCATTCATAGTGTGTCCAATATTAAGCTTTTATGACTGTTTGTTCCCTTGTATATGCTCTCTGTATTCTGTGCTTTGGAAATGCTATATCTATATATATATATATATTCATGGTCATTGTCAGAAAAGCACTTTTGACTTCTGATGGATAGATAGATAGATAGAGAGATAGATAGAGAGATAGACACAAGGCCAGAAATAAAGAGAGGGGGAGAGAGAGAGAGTTATGCGTATAGAGAAAGCTCTTCCATGTCTGCCCGGGTTAACCCCCGCAACAATTTCATGCAGCATTTTTGCTGTCAGATGTCGTAAAGTGTGTTTAGATAGGTTGGTGTGTATGTCTTTGTGGTAAGTGTCTTTCCCCCCTCCCCTGTCTCGTGTCTAGAGTGAGTACAGTAAAACAGCTGCACATGTGGGCTTGGGTGCAGGGGTGCAGGGGTGCAGGGGAGCAGAACAAAGCCTCGGACCACTTGCCCGACTGACAGAAACAATCAGATGGCTCTGAAGGGACGCTGTAGATGGCAGCTGATGACGAGAGCCGACAAAGGCCGTGTCTCCTCTCCTCTTTCTTGCCCTTTCTCTCTCTTTTTTTTTCTCCTCCTCTCCCTCTCGGTATATTTTCTCTTCTGTTTCCTCCCCCTCCCCCCTTCCCTCTCCCTCTCCCTCTCTGATGATATCTCTTTGATGAGTGCTGTCAGGACTTCCTGTGTATATGGTCAGAATAGCCCAAGAGAATTTCCCATGAATGATGTTCACTGGTTTTCATGTAAAGCAGAAGGCGGATGGCAACAACACACCAGAGGAAAACACAAATAGACACAACATGAAAACAAAACATGTTTGTTTTGGTGAGAGGGCCTGCCCCTGGTTGATAATGTTTTTTTTAGACTGACATGTGTGTTGTTTGGTCTGTATCTCTGCGCCTGTGTCCTTTAAGTGGCACCTATAGACCAACTTTCCTTGGGACCCTTGTCATTCAAACTGGTGCTTTGCCTCAGACAAGACCTTATCTCAACAATGCATCTCTTCATGAAAGGCTTCCAGATGATTCGCTCAAGCTAAATGGTTATTTTGCCGGATTAGGAACAGGTCCCAATGTGCAGCCACAGGCAAAATGAGTAATTTCCCCCCAGACTTTGCATTTAACTTGCGTCAACTTTCAATTTGCCACCCCCTTACAGCCTAAAGAACATCTGAAGTCTTGCTTTCTTTTTTTAAGTTTAGCTGTCTCCTTGCCATCTGTTCATGACTTAAGTTTCTACTCCTTGAAACCTCATTAAGGAGACTGTTAGGTACATCTCCAGGGATGATATTACTTTTGAGCAGTCCTGCAGAGATAAAGTTTTTTGGGGCACTGCAAGACTCTTGCTTTTCAAACACAATGGCTATTCTTCACCTGCTTTGGCATTTAAAGCTCACAGGAGTGGGCCGAGAGATTATGTAAGGAGCATGAAATGAGTTTGAATAGAATAAACACTGCTTACACAGAGGGTGGTGGTGGGGTGTTGATGGGACTATGGAGATGAGTGTTTTTTTTGATCATTTCAATAAGCTGTGACTATTTTCAGTTTTACAGGTTTTTTTCTATAAACTTTTTGTTTTAATAGCACTTTACATTTAGTAACTGATTTTGACAGATGCTTAAATTCCATTTTAACTGGTACTGCCACAGTGACTTTTACAGACCAGTGACTTTTACAGACCGCCTAACTGTATGGGAATGGAATTTAGTCAATTTATTTTTTTTTGCCCAAAATTGTTCCGATCATAAGTACAGTAGCTGTGAACAACTGTCTGCTTTTTAATAGGACTACATTTAGATTTGGTTGGAATAGTTTTTTTTTTGCCCGGAAACAGACGTTGCTCACCGCCATCACTCAGTTGTTCATGACTGACCTTCTCTCTCATCGATATTCCAAGTGTTCATGTGGTCAGGTGTTGACGTGCACTAGAGTCTGTGGCTTCAGCCCGTGGTAGAAACTCCCATGTTTACAGGCTCTGTGATTCATCTGTGCCCAGACCCTCTCACACACTGCACTGTATCACACAACCCTGGTCACACAACGCTGTCTTGTGAAAAAGTCTGGAAAACATGGCATATGTGGAGGTGATGAAATGTCATAATATTATATATGTGACCACACAGCATTGTAGCGTCTTTCAAGCTGGAAAAATGTCCGTTCATACAATTTCATGGAAGCAGCTAGTAGCTCATTTCAGGATTGATGTAACGCTCCTCACACATACGTAATGTTTTAAAATCACATTTTTGACATTTCCTCAGTATTTACGTAACACCCCTCACATATTTGACCCTTGTCTCTTTTCTCTTCTTTCCCACAGAGTGACAGTGTTCTGGGCTGGTGTGAGAGCCATCGTCGATGCGCACAAGTAAGGCCATCTTATTACTCCTCAGTGGGCTGTCCACCATATTTCATCTATCTCACAGCACTCCTCCCCTCACTGCCCCTCAGTGCAAGAGGGCTTCTGACAAAATTCAATTTCACTCGATTAAGAGGAAATGGCAAAAGGTCAAAGCCTTTACACAAACCACATGTCATGTAGGTAGACCCAACACAGCTCAAGACTGTGAGCTACTGTAAAGTCATTATAACCAAGCCCTGAGAGAAAGAGGGAGCCTTGTGCCTCAAGGGCGGTGTTTAAATCGGTGATGGCTGTTCACGTACAGGTCAAGGTTTTCCTATTAATACTCAGGTCTCAAGCACACCCTCCCTGTAGTTGACCCCTGCCATTGTAGAATGGTGCTTATTTACCAGTTGCCTTGATTAGAAATGCATTGGATTAAATCAGAGTTCCTGACCACATGACCACCACCTACCAGGAGGTTTGTCTGGTTTATCAATCAAATCCAACTCCCCTCACACAGTGATCAGTATTGGGTCCCTTAAGGTCTTTTGTTGTACTCTGCGGCACTTTTATGTAGGAATTGAAAGCCAGGTTGGGTCTTTTATGATTGGTTCTCTGAGGGGTTGGGTCTTTTATGATAGAAGCAAGGCCACCAAAAAAAACGGTTTCTTTACCAGTGGGTCGCGGATCATTTTATATGGGGCCGTGAGACTTTCTCTGTTATGAGTGCGAATTGCCCCGTAGAAGGTGTCAAATTGTATTTTCGAATGCCGTATGTTGAATCATTATTGCTGTAACTTTCTAATGCCATTTTTTAGCTATCACAACAATGTAGGCCTATCTCTCTTATTAGAGACAGCTCTTATTGGACAAGGTCCTACTCTCTTCACATAATGTTTCACAAATATACACTAGTCCTGCTTGCTATGCTAGACCTATCCTACTGTTGGCAGCCACATCCTGTTAGCTTGAGAGAATGCGAGTGCAACTACATTAAATATGGATTGACTGCGTCAGATGAAAAACCAGTGTGTTGAGTGTGGTGAGGTCTTAGCAAAGGAGTCTATGAAGAAATGCTGTAGCCAAGATCTAAAGGGGCATTTCAGTTAGCTATTTGATTTATTTACTTTCATCCCCCCTTAGTGGGTCATGGATGACAGGCATACAAAAAGAAACCCTGAGCTAAAGAACATTGTAGGGAAAGCTTGGCTCAGACAGTTCTCCTCCACTGAAACATATTACAACCTAAAATAGTGTTTCTCAAAGACCTGGATTTGGGTTGGGAAAATGCAGTGAGCTGGTCATAGCAGGTTCTTGATGGGCCTCTTTCATCCTGACCGTTGCCCTTTTGAATGTTTTGCTTTCTCAGTGAGGCTTGGTGCTCATTTTGTGTGCCACAAGCTTGTCTTTTTTTTGCTCCATCCAAGCAAAGCCAATTGAAAAGGCTGTAGAACTAAAAAGCAGAGGAATAAAGCATGCATGCTGGCCATGTGCAATCTAACACAAGCGCTTTTTATTTTTCAATAAGATATGATACGCGATGCATATCTCTCGCTGTCAGACATCCCAGCAAACATGGTTAGCTCGTTAATAGTAATTGCCAAAGCCAGGCGTATTTTGCCCCAAATCCCCACCCCTCCCAACACCCACCACATTTGCCCTGGGGTACTGAGGTTAAAAGTGCCTGAAAAAGGTAGAGTGTTCCCTCTGTGACGACCGTATTTCTCACACCAAGCATTTAAGCTGTCCTAATTGCTTTCAGATGGAGGCAGTCCTCCCACAGTCCTTTCAATAATAGGTAAGGTAAATGTTGTGCTTCTTATAAAAATAACGACAGCCATTTCACATCCTCCTGTGCTGAAATAGCTCTTCTTAAAGAGCCTAGAAAATTAGTCGCTGTTTATTCACTTAAGATCCGTGCCAGGAAGTCACTGTTTTTTCAACGTGCATTTTTCCCCCAGCGTGTTCATTTATTGTTTGATTTTAAAGGACTTTCCATACTCCCTCCCTTTTTTCTTTAGATACCAGCATTTTAGTCACATGGGACATGTGAATATAAGATCCAGTGAAACATACCCCCTGCCCCTGTACTTTTTTGATCACAGGGCTCATTCCTGAGCTATCCTGTCTGATCCCGCCTGTCAGCAAGAGGTCCTGAGGTGGCCTCAACTGAAAGTCGATGTCCGATGTTCCCCTTTCCTTCTGATTGCCCTCTGTGGCCATCCTGACCTCATATGCTCCTTACCATGGTCCTGGACCTGGATTAACCTCTCGGGGACCCCTGCCTTCTCCCTCAAGGGGCCATTTTTGTCTTAGAGAGGGATTAAAAAAGCAGCTGGGGGTGAGGGCCTGCAACCCCCCCCCCCCTGCACCCCCTTACCCTTAAGCCCCAGCCAGGTCTGTCACCATCGGTCACCCCCAACCCCCAATTGCCCTCCAACCCTCTCCTCGTCATCTACCCTACCCCCACCACCAGCAGGTGAGCTGTTGGCTTGGGGTTGACCTGTTGGCTGCCCGCTGAGCAGGACCACGGAAGGCACTGGTGATGGAAGGTTACTGCTTGTGTGGTCAACCTCTTGGTCGAGCTCATAACCTCTTCAGTCCAGTTCAGGGCCTTCTCAGTGGGGTAGTGGATTTAACAGTTCAGATCAGAGGGACCCTTTTTGCGTCTGGATGAGCTTCTATGTAGTATACTGCTTCTGCTGACATTCTTAGTGGCTCCAATATCAGTCGACTTTTTCTATTAACATTCTCGATCCATTTGTTATCATTGTGCGATGATTTTAAATAAATAATTGAACAAGCTGATAGCTGATAGCCAAGTGGAAACATGGATTGCATTACTAGTGTGGGAAAGCATGTCAGTGACAGCTCTCATCCCATCTAAAGCTGCATTTACGCACCAACAAAGTTTCTTT